>NC_089844.1:25637122-25976950 GCF_035609145.1 Eleutherodactylus coqui | reverse complement strand
TGAGTGAGCATACTCGCTAAGGGCAATTGTTCGAGCGAGCATTGCCCTTAGCGAGTACCTGCCAGCTCGAGAGACAAGGTTCGGGTGCCGGCGCGGGGAGCAGTGAGTAGCAGCAGTCAGCAGGGGGGAGCCGGAGGGAGAGAGAGATCTCCCCTCCGTTCCTCCCCGCTCTCCCCCGCAGCTCCCTGCGCGCCGCCGGCAACTGCACCTTGTCTCTCGAGCGGGCAGGTACTCGCTAAGGGCAATGATCGCTCAAGCAATTGCCCTTACTGAGTATGCTCGCTCATCACTAATTGGCACCCTTATGTAATGTAACTTTCCGGTGTCGTACAAACATGAAATTTGGCACAACTATTCTTTAGGTCCTAAATAGAAAAAGTAAATGGGTCACAAATCGATTATTCAATGCTAAGTGCAAAAGTATTGGCACTTCTATGAAATGTAACTTCCCAGTGTCATACAAGCATGAAATTTAGCAGGATCAATCTTTAGGTCCTAAATGGGAAAAGTAAAGAGGTCACAACTCGATTATTCAATGCTAATTGCAAAAGTAAGTGCACCCCCATATGTTATGTAACTTACCGGTTTCGTTCAAGTGTGAAATTTGGCACCCGCGTTCTTTAGGTTCTGAATAAGGAGAGTGGGAGGGGTGGCACATTCAGCAGAGGGACATGGGTACATGCAGCCTGAGGAGAATCTAATGCTCCTCTATGTGTATACATATTTTATTCCTCGGTTCCTCTAAAGTGACCTTGACTTCATGAAATTTTCCGTGCGAACAACACGTAAACACTTGTATCAAATTAACTCGGGCAAAGCCGGGTATATCAGCTAGTATATAATATGCCTCTTTGGATCTATTTCATTATGCCCAAGAAAGAAGCCTGAGAGATTTTAAAGTTCACTATAGCATAATGTATTTTTGTGAGCCATCAAAAGGTATCATATCTACAAGATTACTTGGTTTTTCTTGCTGGGAACAATCACATTTTGCAGAAAAGGTTGGTATGCAAAAGGTGAATGCTTGGCCTGGGTGAGAATGCGTGCAAGTGGGTAACTGGTCAGTAATAGAAAGCAAAGGGGGTTATAAATGGTACAGACTGATTGGGTCACCGATACTAGTGGGGTACCACAGGGGGCAGTACAGGAGGGGTTGCTATTATTAGTGGGGGACCACAGGGGGCAGTACAGGAGAGGTTGCTATTAGTGGGGGACCACAGGGGGCAGTACAAGAGGGGTTGCTATTATTAGTGGGGGACCACAGGGGGCAGTACAGGAGGGGTTGCTATTATTGGTGGGGGACCACAGGGGGCAGTACAGGAGGGGTTGCTATTATTAGTGGGGGACCACAGGGGCAGTACAGGAGGTGTTGCTCTTATTAGTGGGGGACCACAGGGGGCAATACAGGAGGGGTTGCTATTATTAGTGGGGGACCACAGGGGGCAGTACAGGAGGGGTTGCTATTATTAGTGGGGGACCACAGGGGGCAGTACAGGAAGGGTTGCTATTATTAGTGGGGGACCACAGGGGGCAGTACAGGAGGGGTTGCTATTATTAGTGGGGGACCACAGGGGCAGTACAGGAGGGGTTGCTATTATTAGTGGGGGACCACAGGGGCAGTACAGGAGGGGTTGCTATTATTAGTCGGGGACCACAGGGGTAGTACTGGAGGGGTTGCTATTATTAGTCGGGGACCACAGGGGGCAGTACAGGAGGGGTTGCTATTATTAGTGGGGGACCACAGGGGGCAGTACAGGAGGGGTTGCTATTATTAGTGGTGGACCACAGGGGGCAGTACAGGAGGGGTTGCTATTATTAGTGGGGGACCATAGGGGGCAGTACAGTAGGGGTTGCTATTATTAGTGGGGGACCACAGGGGGCAGTACAGGAGGGGTTGCTATTATTGATGGGGGACCACAGGGGCAGTACAGGAGGGGTTGCTATTATTAGTGGGGGACCACAGGGGGCAGTAAAGGAGGGGTTGCTATTATTAGTGGGGGACCACAGGGGCAGTACAGGAGGGGTTGCTCTTATTAGTGGGGGACCACAGGGGCAGTACAGGAGGGGTTGCTATTATTAGTGGGAGACCACAGGGGGCAGTACAGGAGGGGTTGCTATTACTAGTGGGGCACCACAGGGGGCAGTACAGGAGGGGTTGCTATTATTAGTGGGGGACCACAGGGGGCAGTACAGGAGGGGTTGCTATTATTAGTGGGGGACACAGGGGGCAGTACAGGAGGGGTTGCTATTAGTGGGGGACCACAGGGGGCAGTACAGGAGGGGTTGCTCTTATTAGTGGGGGACAACAGGGGGCAGTACAGGAGGGGTTGCTATTATTAGTGGGGGACCACAGGGGGCAGTTCAGGAGGGGTTGCTCTTATTAGTGGGGGACCACAGGGGGCAATACAGGAGGGGTTGCTATTATTAGTGGGGGACCACAGGGGGCAGTACAGGAGGGGTTGCTATTATTAGTGGGGGACCACAGGGGGCAGTACAGGAGGGGTTGCTATTATTAGTGGGGGACCACAGGGGGCAGTACAGGAGGGGTTGCTATTATTAGTGGTGGACCACAGGGGGCAGTACAGGAGGGGTTGCTATTATTAGTGGGGGACCATAGGGGGCAGTACAGTAGGGGTTGCTATTATTAGTGGGGGACCACAGGGGGCAGTACAGGAGGGGTTGCTATTATTGATGGGGGACCACAGGGGCAGTACAGGAGGGGTTGCTATTATTAGTGGGGGACCACAGGGGGCAGTAAAGGAGGGGTTGCTATTATTAGTGGGGGACCACAGGGGCAGTACAGGAGGGGTTGCTCTTATTAGTGGGGGACCACAGGGGCAGTACAGGAGGGGTTGCTATTATTAGTGGGAGACCACAGGGGGCAGTACAGGAGGGGTTGCTATTACTAGTGGGGCACCACAGGGGGCAGTACAGGAGGGGTTGCTATTATTAGTGGGGGACCACAGGGGGCAGTACAGGAGGGGTTGCTATTATTAGTGGGGGACACAGGGGGCAGTACAGGAGGGGTTGCTATTAGTGGGGGACCACAGGGGGCAGTACAGGAGGGGTTGCTATTAGTGGGGGACCACAGGGGGCAGTACAGGTGGGGTTGCTATTAGTGGGGGACCACAGGGGGCAGTACAGGTGGGGTTGCTATTAGTGGGGGACCACAGGGGGCAGTACAGGTGGGGTTGCTATTAGTGGGGGACCACAGGGGGCAGTACAGGTGGGGTTGCTATTAGTGGGGGACAACAGGGGGCAGTACAGGAGGGGTTGCTATTATTAGTGGGGGACCACAGGGGGCAGTTCAGGAGGGGTTGCTATTATTAGTGGGGGACCACAGGGGGCAGTACAAGAGGGGTTGCTATTAGTGGGGGACCACAGGGGGCAGTTCAGGAGGGGTTGCTATTATTAGTGGGGGACCACAGGGGGCAGTACAAGAGGGGTTGCTATTAGTGGGGGACCACAGGGGGCAGTACAGGAGGGGTTGCTATTAGTGGGGGACCACAGGGGGCAGTACAGGAGGGGTTGCTATTAGTGGGGGACCACAGGGGGCAGTATTGGGCCCCATTCTTTTTAATATTTATTAATGACCTGGTAGAAGGATTGTGCAGTAAAATATCAATATTTGCAGATGATACAAAACTATGTAAAGTAATTAACACACGAGAGGATGAGAGGAGACTGCAAGAGGATCTGGATACGTTGGGGGCAGAAAAGTGTCAGATGAGGTTTAACACTTATAAATGAAAGATTCTGCACACGGGCAGGGGAAATCCATGTCACCACTACACACTAAAGGGAAAACCACCGGGGAACACCAGCATGGAAAAGGACTTGGGGTTTTTAGTTAACTGTAAGCTTAATTGGAGCAGCCAGTGTCAGGCAGCTGCTGCCAAGGCCAATAGGATCATGGGGTGCATCAAAAGAGGTCTAGGGGCACATGATGAGAACATTGTTCTTCTGCTTTACAAGTCACTGGTCAGACCGCACATAGAATATTGTGGACAGTTTTGTGCACCGGTACCCAAGAAGGACATATCAGAGCTTGAGTGTGTAGATCTCTGCTTAGTTCTCCAAGATGTCTGGAACAACCTCTACGCCGAGTTCCTTCAAAAACTGTGTACAAGTGTCCCTAGAAAAACTGCTGCTGTTGTAAAGTTAAAGGGCGATCACACCAAATACTGATGGGATTTACATTTCTCTTTTGCTCAGTCACTTAGTATTTTGCTAAATGACAGAAAAACTATTAACCCTTCTATTTCTGAAAACATTCTTACTTTGCAGGATTTTCTCCTCACCTGCCCAAGGGCTAATGCCCACGACCAGATTTCTGCCGCGTTTCCCGCTATAATAAATTGCGTCATGTTCTATTTTCCACTGATTTACGCTGTGGGAGGTCTACATTAATATAGTATTAATAGAGACCGCGGAAAAATGCGCGTTCTTCTGCGATCAGCAGCGGGCGCATTTTGTTTACCAATGCAGTACTCCCGTGGTGTAAATCTCGGGCGTATCCTGCAACGGTCGTGGGCATGAGGCCTAAAACCTTTGCACAGTACTGTATAATATATATATATTATGACGAAACCCATGGAAACGCAGGAAGAACATACATACTCTATGCAGATGCTGTTCTTGGTCAGATTTGCGCCCAGGACCCCGGTACGGCAAGACAACAGTCCTGACCACTGAGCCATACTGGCAGCAGACTTTTATGGCTATTAGACAGTGCTAGTTAGGGGTATTGGTGAAGTTCCAGACTAAACCGTCCGCCGAGCTTTTAAAAAGTTGGCCTAGCACTACTCACGGGTTCTGCTGAGACTTATAGTACCACATGAAGTCCTATTTCCCAACATATCCTCCTGTTCTATTTGTGCCATTACATAAGCTTGAAGTCTGTTATGCCATTTAGACATACACTAATTTGTCCCCAACCGCCACGGGTGCGCCCTGTGTATACGAGAAGAATGACTTCAGGCTGCGGCGCAATTATCTATGGTGAAACGCACCCCGAACTGAAAACACAGCGATGTGCGACTACCGGGACACGGAGGCCTCTGAGCTGATGTCATTGATTGCTGGGTTGGTGATACAGGTGTCTATGATTTATCTTTATGGCTGCCAGAGAGCCCGCAAATAAAGCCGCAGCTTTACACGATGTCCCTGTGAAGTGACACTACTGACAAAGAAGCGATTCAGAGACTCGTAGCCATAATACCGCTAATAATTCTGTTTACAGAGCAATGCCAGCAGAACTATGAGGTAATGCAGTACTGTGTCACCGGCAGCAGGGACAGGCCCGATGGTCTGCAGACACCCCTCACCCACATTGATGCCTGACTAAAGGCTGCAACCTGATGGAATGTCAATCAGGATACAGAAGTCCTTTTTAGTCCCAGTTTTATTAGCCCTTTACTGTATGTTCACTTGGTACTCCATTATACAGTTTACATGGAGAAGTGATGAACTGTACATAACCAGTCATTGTGTACATACAACTATGTTAACAAAAGTATTGGCCCCCCACCAATCCTATGCATCAGGTGATGTGTGAGCATTAGGGATAAAGGAGAGGATCACACAGGAGACCCCAGTACAGAAACCATCAGATGCCCCCAGCTGCAGAGCTGACGGGGGATGTCACCAACCAATCAGTACGGGACATTGCAGCTTCTTGTTAGGGTTTATGCTGGGATCTGTGGTACTACATGGGTTTCCATCTGACAGGTGGGGGTTGATTGAGCTGACTGGGGTGGATTTCCCCAGCCAGCCAGTCCCCAAGGTCTTAGACCCTTGTGTGTTAGGTGCCTGTATCTCCGGAGGCCCCTCTTTAGGTTCTGTTAGGGCGTTCTGCTAGGATCTGTTGTACTACATAGGTTATCAGCTGCACAGCCTCACAGGTGGTGCTGATTGAATCTGTGACACGTATGGGATACGATTGAACTGGATGATTGTGTAATCAAATAACTAGTTGCCGTATGAGTTAACCAGAACTTCAATGAACTAATGACCTGTCTGAATATTCTGCTCAATGCAGAATATTATCGACATATATGGTAAGACAGCAAGAATGACTCATAATATAACACAGATGTGATAACTTCATGGACAAAATATTCAATATATTGTGTTGCCAATCATCTACTACGCATGTCTAGAACCTGAATAGCCATATTAGAATGACGTATATACCCATAACTGCGCAGAAGCAGATATGCCACGTAGTGTAAGAACGGCATAAATAGCAGTGATCTTCAGGGAAGAGTCGGGACTCATCTTGTGGCCGTTAGACGTACCGGCGTACTCCCGGATCCTCTTGACAATCGTACCTGGAGATCCCCCGATTGCGGAGTGATGCTACAATATCCGGTGACGTATTGATGCTTAACTTTGTTACCCATGTGATCTCAATGCCTATATGTTAATTAACTATTTTACTTACATATACTAAAGAGTAAATAAACTTGTGTTTTATATTTGTCTTACCTCAGACTGTGTGCTTAACGGGTATGTTAATGAGGTTAAAAAATTGCCAAAATCTTGAGCAGGTAAGACATAAATTGGCGTAGTCTGGCAGGATATTGTTGTCTTTGGTAAGGTTATATTACTGTATAATTTGGTATTGTGACAGTGCTTCTCAGTGCACGGGGGGGTTGCTGTCGCCATATTAGATTTTTGGCCCATTGCCAAGGGGTTCAAATGGTTATAACTTTGCTTTGATAGGTGATAGAGTAATAATAGTAAATACAAATTGATAGTTGCAGTAAGTAGTCCTTGTTGAACCCATTGGCATACTGCCAAAATATTATAAGTTCTGTAACTTTGAAGCAGGACTTGGGAGATTGGTGCCAGTTTGCACGGTGGTGTCTAGCAGTAAAGGGGACCACTGTGCAAAATTTCACCAATTGGCACGTTGCCAAAATTTTCAGAGTTCTGTAACTTTGAGGCAGGACTCGGGAAATCGGTGCCAGTTTGCAGGGTGGTGCCTCGCCGTAAAGGGGACCTCTGTGCAAAGTTTCACCAGATTGGCACGTTGCCAAAATTTTGTAAAGGGGAACTCTGTGCAGAGTTTCACCAAATTGGCACGTTGCCAAAATTTTCGGAGTTCTGTAACTTTGAGGCAGGACTCGGGAAATCGGTGCCAGTTTGCAGGGTGGTGCCTCGCCGTAAAGGGGACCTCTGTGCAAAGTTTCACCAGATTGGCACGTTGCCAAAATTTTGTAAAGGGGAACTCTGTGCAGAGTTTCACCAAATTGGCACGTTGCCAAAACTTTCGGAGTTCTGTAACTTTGAGACAGGACTTGGGAAATTGGTGCCAATTTGCAGGGTGGTTTCTCGCAGTAAAGGGGACCTCTGTGCAAAGTTTCACCAATTGGCAAGTTGCCAAAATTTTGTGAGTTCTGTAAGGGGGAACTCTGCGCAAAAAGTTTCACCAATTGGCATTTTGCCAATAAGACAACAATATGTTTAGAAAAAGAACCAAGAAAGATAAAACTAAAATCGTTCAGAAAATAGACATCCCCGGCTGGTCCGAGGGTCCCTATGATATATTAGCTCAGGAGTTGATGCATAGTGGGCTTGCAGAATCATGGGATAGTAAGCTAAAAGATTCAGAGCCCCTCGATGTCGTTAAGGTACTCGAGGAGACCCCTGCCAAGGCAGGTGACGCAGTTCAGTTGGGTAGGAGAAATTGGGTATTGGCCTCAGCCTATAGGAATATCCATAAGAAGAAGTCCCAACTAATAAGAAAACTTAATCAGACGGAACAAAAGTTAGTAGAATCTGAAGGAAAGAGAGTGGTGTTGGAATGTAACCAAAGGCTGATAAAGGAAAAAATAGAACATTACCAGAATATTGCAGAAAAGGCTGTTGTAAAAGTTGCTCAGAATAAATATAAGGGGCGTAAAGGTAAAGTTGATAAGCGAAAGGTATCGAAAGCTATAGCTTCTGCTTCTGTGAACTGGGACCCAGATAAGTGGGATGGAGACTTATGGGATTCCTCATCTTCTTCGGGGGAGGAGGACTGGCATAAGGGGGATTGGGAAGACCCACCCAATCCAATAATTGATCCACCTGCTTTAAAACGTGCCCAGCCCATTAGCAGAAGGAAGGAAACTACTGAATATGGACCCGATACCCAGCCTATCGTAGGTCATGATGGGCAAAGGTTGCCCAGGTATGACGATCAGGGAAACTATATGTACGATGCCGATGGGAGACTGTTGGTGCAAGAAGAATTGGTGCCACATAGGCGCACCAGGCTTACCCTAGAGGATTTTTCTCAGTCAGAAGTTGATGATATACTGAGTAGATTTAGGCAAAGGCCTGGGGAATCTGACATACCATGGTTGGTCCGTCTATTTGAGCACGGGGCGACTGGGGTAATGTTGGATCCAAAAGATGCAATGAGATTTGTTACTCTAACTAGAGATCCAGTAATCAGTAGAAATTTTAGAGAATATTTTCCTAATCATCAAGGAGAAAGTGCTATTTCCCTGTTTAATATAGTAACCAATGGGTTTCTTAATAAATTCCCAACAGAGGCAGACATTCCAATCAATGACAAACCTTGGTACACTATCAGGGATGGCATTGAAAGGTTGAAGGAGGAAGCTATGAGGGTCTCATTAATTATCATCGAGCATATGGAAGATTATTTGGAGACTCGGCTGACAGCAGGAGTTAGAAATCGTTTAATTAAGACTGCACCTTCGGCTTATAAAGCCGTGATGATGACCCTACTTCTATCCATGACTAATGAGCCAATGTCTGCGGTTGTGGCTAGAATGCGGGAATTGCAAGATATGGGAGACTGGGATAGAGAGGAAAAGCGAACAGATCGTGATAGGTCTAGGAATCCTAGTTCCCAGGGGACTGGTGATTCAGGAGTGCCAAGGGTATCTCGTAGAGATATGTTTCAGGCTCTCCTGAAAGCTGGAGTCTCCAAGGACGCCATTGATGGAAAAGATACAGGTGATTTGTGGCGTCTTTATAAACAGAAGGTATTATCCAACAAAAAGGTGGATAAAAGGGAAGATTCAGTGGCCCCAAAAGCTTCTAAAAAGAGAGAGAAGCAGGTCACTAATTTAGAACCTAAGAAATTAGAATGGGAGGATTTTCAAAAGATCTATCCATGGAAGGAGATGGCTGCAATGGTAGCTACCCAAGTGCAGGACCATTTGAAGCCATCTGCTCCGCTCCTGGAGGAATCAGATTCTGATTCCGCATAGGTAGCAAGCCAAGCCCCTGTTTGGGTTAGGCGGGATGACAGACCCTATGTCCCGCTAGCCATACATTGGAAAGGGGGTAATGTCCAAAGGGTCCCAGCTTTAGTAGATACAGGGGCGGAGGCTACTCTGATTTATGGAAATCCCAAAAAGTTTAAAGGTCCAAAAGTTAATATTTCAGGATTGGGAGGAAAAGTTACCGAAGGAGTACAGACACAGGTAACTTTGAAATTGGGCAATTTGCCCTTACGTAAATACACGGTGTTAGTAGTACCTATTCCGGAATATATCATTGGCATAGATATTCTGAAAGGATTGACACTACACCTCGAAGATGGTAAGTTTGCCTTTGGCGTAAGGAAAATAGGGATAAAAGCTTGTCCAGTTACGGTGGGAAAGGTCAAAATGCCACCCGTACACATCCCTCCTGCAGGAAAACTGGTTGCTATGAAGCAATACAGAATTCCTGGAGGTCACAAGGAAATAGGAGAAACCATTAAGGATTTGGTCGATGCTGGGGTTGTGAGGCCTGCAACCACAGCATGGAACAATCCGGTATGGCCTGTGAAGAAAAGTGATGGGTCTTGGAGGATGACTGTCGATTACAGGGAGTTGAATAAACAAACACCTCCCTTGACGGCAGCTGTCCCAGACACCATTACAATTGTGGAGCAGATTCAAAGTCACAGTGGACAATGGTACGCTGTGATTGATATCGCACAAGCGTTCTTCACAATTCCAATAGAAGAAAAGGCACAAGATCAGTTTGCCTTTACGTGGCAAGGACGTCAATATACGTTCACTCGATTGCCACAAGGTTGGATACATAGTCCAACCATCTGTCACCGGACGGTGGCAGAACATTTGGATGAGTTTGATTTACCATCAGAAATGCAGTTTTCACATTATATTGATGATATAATGATTCAGGGACCGGATGAACAATCTGTAAAGAAACAATTGGACAGACTGTTGCATCATTTGCGAGAAAAAGGATGGGAAATAAATGATAGCAAGGTGCAGGGCCCCTCTCAGACGGTGAAATTCTTAGGAATTCAATGGAATAAGGGCCATAGGGAGATTCTCCCTAAGGCAAGGCAGAAAATCTTAAATTTTCCCACTCCGAAAGACAAGAAGGAAACACAATCCTACATAGGATTGTTTGGATTCTGGAGACAACACATTCCGCATCTGGGGCAGCTTCTTGCTCCTCTTTACAAGGTGACTCGCAAGAAGTACGAGTTCACGTGGGGAGAAGAGCAACAGGTTGCATTTGAAGCAGTAAAAGAAGCCATACAACAGGCCGTAGATTTATGGCCCTTACAAGATGGTGAGATAGAACTTCATGTATCAGTTCAGCATATGTATGCAAACTGGTCATTGTGGCAGAAGCAAGGGGGCAAAAGAGTGCCACTGGGCTTCTGGAATCGGAAATTACCAGATGCAGGAGAAAAATACACTCCACTGGAGCAACAGCTGTTGGCATGTTATTGGGCCCTGGTGGATACTGAACAATTGACGACAGGACACATAGTCCTTCTAAGGCCGCAAATACCCATCATGAGTTGGGTATTATCTAATCCAAAGTCCAATCGGATAGGACATGCCCAGGAGCAGAGTATCATTAAGTGGAAATGGTACATCTCGGAAAGAGCGAAAAAAGGTGAAGGAGGGATAGCTGCCCTGCATGAAAAGATAGCTGATATCCCTCCAGATGGTCAGGTTACACCAGTAGCGCAAATGGAGGAATCCCCAGTAAAGTGGGGAATACCTTACTCTGAGTTGACAGACTCCCAAAAAGAGCATGCTTGGTTCACGGATGGTTCGGCCAAGTATATCAGTGGAAGACGTAGATGGAAAAGTGTAGCCTTTAATCCAAAATTAGACAAGACGTTGGTCATGGAAGGAGAAGGTAAGAGTAGTCAATATGCAGAACTTTGTGCAGTATTCTTAGCTCTGAAGCAGGAACAAGGGCAAGAATGTCATTTGTATACGGACTCATGGTCAGTTGCCAATGGTTTGGCCACTTGGATCATGGGATGGAAGAAGAACGACTGGAACATTCATGGTAAGGAATTGTGGGGGAAAGAGCTTTGGCAAGACATAGAGGAATTCATTAGGAGTACCAAAAGTACAGTGTTTCATGTTGATGCTCATGTCCCTCTTGACTCATTGGAACGTTTATTTAATTCTCAAGCAGATGCGGCAGCATCGATTTCTGTTGCCATACAAGAACCTGACAAGGAAAAGGAAGCATGGCTTCAAGGTACAGCTGTTTGGGCTCACCAAAAAGGTGGACACTTGGGAGAGAAGGCCACTTACAGGTGGGCACAAGAAAGAGGTATCCCTTTGACAGTGGACATGATCAAACAAGTAATCGCGCAATGTCCAGTATGTCAACATGTGCAAAAACGAGAAGTGCCTCATACAGTAATGGGACACATAGGGAGAGGCCAGTTGCCAGCGCAGATTTGGCAGATGGATTTTGTAGGGCCCCTCCCTGAGAGCAGAGGATGTAAGTATATTTGTACAGCAGTAGATACATTCTCAGGTCTGATGGTGGGATTCCCATGTAAAACAGCAACACAATGGAGTACTTTACGTACTCTGGAAGTTATTACCCAGTATTATGGGACTCCCCTGCAGATCCAGACAGACAATGGTTCACATTTTACCGGAAATCAGGTAAAAGAGTATGCCAGTAAAAACAACATAGAATGGGTATATCATATGCCCTACTATCCACAGGCCGCGGGCCTGGTGGAACGAATGAATGGGTTATTAAAATCTACCCTGAAGAAGCTCACTGAGACCGACAAATATGGTCAATGGAGAGATAATCTGACTGCTGCTTTACAGATTATCAACAACAGGCCCATCACTGATTCTATGACACCCTTAATGCGCATGCTAACACCCAATCTCAGTATAGATGTAGCTAAGGTAGAGACAATCTTATACTGGAAAATTAATCCAGATGCGCAGGCACCTTATAGAGCCACTCCTGCCGCTGCAGGGTTGGATCTATACGCTCTTGATACGGTGGTGATAGCCCCGGGAAAGGTGAGTACTATTCCCACAGGGATAGGATGCAAGATCCCGGAGAATCACTTCGGGCAGATAGCCACTAGATCGAGTTTTGCTCTGAGAAGTGCAGTAGTCCTAGGCGGAGTCATAGATGCAGATTATCAGGGGGAAATTAAAGTAATCATGATAAATTTAGGAACAGATCCTCTGATAATAGGGAAAAAGGAGCGCATGGCACAGCTGCTATTAATACCAGTGTATCTGACACAAGTGGAAGAAGGGGTGGCCCCCACTGAACTTACTGTAAGAGGAGATAAAGGTTTTGGCTCAACTAATGTTACTAATGTAGGGGCCAAAATATGGGTTCAGAATCACCAAGGACCGCCCTCCCCGGCAGAGGTTATTGCTGTGGGGAAAGATCGAACTTTGCTTATTATGCGACCCGGAGTAGAGAAATGGGAATATGTCCCACAAGAAAAGTGCTATTTGCGGGAATAATGCTTGTTTCCTTGCCTTCTCTAGAATCACATAATCATTTTTGGAATCCTTGGCGTCATGTGTTCGGTGTTCGCAGTAGGTGATGCGTGGACGCCAGGGATCCGCGTCAATGACACCGGAAGGAATGATTATTCGTGGGGCTGGAGGAATTCAACCCGAACCAGGAAGCAAGACAACTTCACTTGTGAAGCCAACCAGAAATGTTATATCGTGAATATTACCTTTGATGGGACTATCTGGAGTGGAAATCCATTATCGCATATAAGTTCGACCTACCGTCCTTCATATGCACTGCATAAGGCAACGGGACAAATAAACATTACGTCACTTGTGAAAGTGTCCTGCTGTCAGAGACCAAAAGAGTTGCCATATCTCAATTACTCCCTGGTGATACAATATGTTCAGAATTGTACAAATACGGGAGTGCAGTTTTCATTTCCCTTAAATGAGACAGAAGTAATTACGTGTGGGAATGCAACGGAGATCGAGAATCGGGCCATGTGGGGCCAGTTCCTGGTATTCGTGAACATTAATGCTTCTAAAATAGATCCTGGACATATAAAAAGGGTTCCATCCACCTGTCGCCTGGTGGGACGAGATGCTCAAAAGACTGTTATACAAGCCTCCGTGCAGTTTCCACCCTCAAGGACTTGTCCTACCAAGCGTTCCCGTCGAGCTTGGTATGATACCTTACTCGGAGGCTACGGAGCGCTTTCTGGGACTATTAATGGTTTTGATATAGAGACTTTAGCTAATCGAATGCATAACGCGGGAAGTGGTATTAAAGATGTGCTCACATTGCAGGCTAACTGGATGCCCACTATATGGCAGCCCTTTAGTATGCAAACGGATGTGGACACAATAATGCTTGATTTGCAAGATGCATCTAATAGGTTTTCATATGAAATAAATTCTAACATATCTAACTATGTTAATTGGTCAATATGTACCTTGCAGACCATTTATCAGCAACAACAAAAGAACACACTTCAAACTATGCTCATGACTGGCAATGAGCAAGTGTGGAGGACCGTGTTCAATCAGACTATAACTGAGACTGATTGGATACAGTTGGAGGCGCAGAAAATGGTTTGCAATGATATATTATGTAAAGGGACCATATTCATATACAATGTTACTAAAAAGAATGTGATGTGTAAGTTTGTAGTTCTCCCCTTACTTATAGGTGTTCCAGAAGATATGCATTTCTGGGTACCTAGATTTAACGGGATTTACATTGATGACCAAAATAGAACTCATGATTTATCATTGTGTGATGATACATTAGAAGGGACCATATGCAAGGTCCAATCGGCTGTTTATGAACCATGCTTATTACAAAATACGATCAATGTATGTGAATGGACTGTGCTGCCACTCACTTTTAAGATGATGGTTGAAATAGCCCCACAGGAGGTATGTTTGGCAAGTAATCAACCTGTTGTACCTGGGATGGTTGTCCCATTTTCAGGATGCTTGCGAAACGTATCTGCACTTGTTTGGGAAAATGAGACCTTTGTGTTATTACCCGAACAAGACAAGACAGTGGCTGTCAATTGGCAACCACTGCCTTTAAATGTGTCAAATTGGGATCTAAATTTGACCAAATTCAAAAAGTTGTTAGAAGACACAGAAGAAGTACAGCAACATATTAAATTGCTTAATAGATCTTTGGCAACGCATATTGTAAGTACTACTGTAATAGCTGGCAAAATTGTAAAGATGGGATCGGCTATTGCTGATGCCACGTCACACCATTGGTATGACATCTTTATGGGTTATTCATCATCTGCACAAACCACTCTTAATTGGCTAATACATCCTGTTTTGGTATTGGCCATAGTTGTAATACTTTTATCGCTATGGAATTGTTTCATGGCATATAAGGTATTCTGTAGAAAACCAAAAGTTTTAATGGTATCATACGGCAAATAGTGAATGATTAAGGACCGATTGTGACACGTATGGGATACGATTGAACTGGATGATTGTGTAATCAAATAACTAGTTGCCGTATGAGTTAACCAGAACTTCAATGAACTAATGACCTGTCTGAATATTCTGCTCAATGCAGAATATTATCGACATATATGGTAAGACAGCAAGAATGACTCATAATATAACACAGATGTGATAACTTCATGGACAAAATATTCAATATATTGTGTTGCCAATCATCTACTACGCATGTCTAGAACCTGAATAGCCATATTAGAATGACGTATATACCCATAACTGCGCAGAAGCAGATATGCCACGTAGTGTAAGAACGGCATAAATAGCAGTGATCTTCAGGGAAGAGTCGGGACTCATCTTGTGGCCGTTAGACGTACCGGCGTACTCCCGGATCCTCTTGACAATCGTACCTGGAGATCCCCCGATTGCGGAGTGATGCTACAATATCCGGTGACGTATTGATGCTTAACTTTGTTACCCATGTGATCTCAATGCCTATATGTTAATTAACTATTTTACTTACATATACTAAAGAGTAAATAAACTTGTGTTTTATATTTGTCTTACCTCAGACTGTGTGCTTAACGGGTATGTTAATGAGGTTAAAAAATTGCCAAAATCTTGAGCAGGTAAGACAGAATCCCCCAGGTCTGTTGCCCACATATACCAGCTCCTCTGCTAGAGACTGCTGGCCTTTTCTCTGGTTCCTCAGTGTAAACATTGTCATGCTTCTGCGTGTCTGTGCATGTGGCTGGGCATGAAGTGTCTGTGAAGCTTTTAGGATGTTTAATGTGAACAGTGTCAATGTGTGTCTTGCTGTGGGTACTTTGTCATCTAGAACGAGGTAAGTTGCAGTGTGGGGTCATCCCTATTGGGGCGATTGCCCGCATTGCAGGCAGGTTTCCTGGGGCTAGTTGTCTTGTTAGTGTAGGGACCCGCAAGATAACGAGGACCCTTGAAGTGGGCTTGCGGGCTTAAGTATCTTGGCCAAAATATGAACTAATACCTCGTACATTCTATAGTTATTCCATATGGCTATGTGTGCAGGTATGCAGGTGAGTGTTTTGAACGTTTGTCAGTCAGTGTGTTATGTCTGTCCGTGAGTTATGTCCGCTGTTTCCAGCAGTTCATGTGCCGGTAAGACTCTACAGAGTGTTCGTGTCCTAGTTTGACCTTACAGAATACACGTGCACAGATAAGGAGATAGTGTTCATGTCCCTGTTTGCTGCTAACAGTATACACATGTCAGTTGGGAGGAATGAACAGAATGTGTATGTTTCCGGTGGGATTGTGTGTGTTATTTGGGCCCCCCTTCTCTGGGGGTATGTTATGTCTGTCCTTGAGTCCAGTTTGCAGTTTTCTGTGTTCCATCTGAGTTCTTGTATGAACTGGACGTAAAATTTCTGGACCTTCCAGAGTCCGCTGTTGGCCATATTATTGGGGGATGGAGACCATCCGGTGTGTGCGGTGCTGCCACGTTCAGGGGGACCTCGTAAACTGACAGAACATGGACAACGAAGCCTTGTAGGAGCTGTGAAGACATCACACACACGGTCTGCCCTCGCTCAGGAGGTCTCACAGGTCATTGGAACATCCATTACTACCAGAACCCTCCGTAGGGAACGGCATGTAAAGGGTTACTATGGACGAGCGGTGACACACAACATCACAGCAGTGACTGCACAGCGGCGCCTGCGATAGGGTTCGGAGCGTCAGACTGTAAGTGAATGGAAGCTGAATCACGGTACACTATCTTCTGATTGGATGGCAGCACTTGGGTGTGGCGGTTACCTGCAGGGCAGTTTCTACACGACTGCATGAGGTTTGGAGGAGGTTTATGGTGTTGGGGGGGGGGGGGATGTTCTGCTGGGAAGGACTAGGACCACTGGTTATAGTGAAGACCACCCTCAGCACCAACAGGTACAGAGACATCTGGACAATGTGGCATCCCCTACCCTGTGGCAATACTTGGGTACAGCTCTGTGTCTCTACAACATGCCTGAGCCCCATGTCATACGGCACGCAGGGTTCAGGCTTGTGGGGAGCAGAACGTTTGCAAACTTCATTGCCGGCCCAAAGTCTGGATCTCAATCCCATCGAGCGTCTTCGGGATGAACTAGAATGCCATATCCGTGCGCCCAACGTGCTCATCATCCCCACATCACTATCTGAAGCTCCTTGAGGAACGGAGGCAAATCCTTCCACACATCTTGGGAAATTTTGAGGAAAGCGGCCGTGGAGGGGGACTGCAGTCATTGAGGCTAAAGGCAGCCAACACCAGGCTGAGAAATGGGAAAAAGATCCATTTTCATCACCTTGCATGTGTGAGTCAATGTAGTGCACTCTAGAGCTGCACTCACTATTCTGCTACTGGAGTCCCTGTGTACATATGCAGCGTATGCACAGAATGCACAGCTTTTATGAGCTTCTATAATGGGCGGGGGGGGGGGGGATGTTTGGGTGGAATGCCTTTTTTTATATCACATGACTGTACAGTATCTGATATATAGGTGGTACTTCCCAGAACGCAATTCACCAGAGCATGCACTATGCATACACTGATTTAGCAATTGATAATAGGAGATTTCAGCTCTGCACCATTGTGAAGGCTGCATGTATTGATGTTGATATTGATCAGTGGTGTATCCATTTGTTATGCTATATTCCCCTATCGCCCATCTGGTTGCGGAGGGACCGGCTGCTGCTGCTGCACTGGAGGCGGCTGGTATCTGCAGCCTTGCCGCTGTCATTGCAGGGGGGCTTGAGGTGCGCCACAGGCAGGCCACTGAGTGGATGCATTGGCATTAATGATGTGCCGCCTGGACGATGTTGGTACGTTGGTGTCCCCAGGACAGTGCGGTCAGGGAATACGTCCCCCCCCCCTCACCCCACGTTCTATGCGGCGGCAGCCGAGGGAACTGCGTGTCTCAGAGCGAGCATCTTATTATTACCTTGTAAAATAAAGTGCAGAGCCAGTGACTGAGCTTTTATTAGGTCTCAGCAAATAAAACTTTAAAGGCGCGTCTCTGAGCGCAGGTTACACCGGCCGTAAAAATAATTGTCTCCCCCATTGGCTCCGCTGTAAACTTTGACAAGAATAGTCTCTAGAACTGCGTATTGAGAACACTATGTCTTCTCTCAGCGCTATACACCGCCTTGGGCCAACAATAGAGCGAGTCTATGTGCAAAGTCACGTAAGGCTCCCGCCTTCCAGTAATCCCGTAACGAGGACGCCATCCGAGGCATGTTTACATCATACAAAAACACGAAGACCACGACCCCCAGATTGCTCGGGGGCCCGCTATTCACCCCTGAATATCGGTCAGGGGATTTAAAGGCAATGTTTGAATTGATGGTGGAATTTAAAGGGTTAACAGCTCCGATGAGCCACGCAGCATATCGGAGTTGTTGCGGGCGGGTGCTGGCTGTAAGAAACAGCTGGCGCCGCGTTGTATGGAGGGAAATCACCCCAGATCTCCCTTCATACATACCCGAGCGCTGCAGGGCATAAACTTATCTGTGTCGTTAAGGGGGTAATATCAATGGGTTCTAGTCTCTGTGTATAGCCATGCGTAAATTTGACATATGCCAAAACGTGCGCAAATAGGAGCACTGAAGGAGCCCTAAGACAGCGGATGTGCGCATAAGCGAGCCTTTTAGGTAGAAGTGAGAGGCTAACTGGCAGCCAGAGTACAGTGCAAGCCGCGGGCAGCTAAGGCATGATGGTGGCTGCAGCCGGAAATCCTAACAATATGTTACCCAACAATGTACCAGACCCCGACAACCATTGCGTGCCGTTATAGTCCTGCTGTCCGCATGTCTAGCAAAGGGACCGTTTGGCCCTTAGAGCTCCCTCCCATGGCCGTATGCGTTTTTTCACACACCCCAGTGCAACGTGTTTGCGTTATGGACGCGACTTTTCTGCATGCGTATCAGCATATTTTAGGGTTCCTTCACACGGGCGTATTTGAGCAAACAGCATACAACGGAACGGGTTCACTCACATCACTTGTTTTTGTGCGCACATTTCCTTCATGCGAAAAAATATGCAACACGCTCTATTTTTGTGTGCATCTGCGCACCAAAGGTTCTCATAAGAGTTTTTTTGGCGTGTGCAAATGCGCACGAGTTACACATAAACATCAGTGAAAAACGGCATCATTGTGCTGCCTCCTGTCAGGACGAGAGCTCCTATGTCCCAAACCCAGAGATTACGAAAAAAACCACAGGATAGCGTCCCGCCACACAGGGGGCGGGGTCAGTGATGACAGCATGATGCATTGCTAGCGGGTTTTCATGCGCAGCTATTGTGAACGGAAAAAAAGAGAAATAAACACCACTTCGCGCTCAAAAAAGTCTTGTTCACTGTGCAAATCTGTTGCGCAGGAACCAGCGTATTCACGCTTATGCTCGTCTGCAGGAGCCCTGCTGTACTCTCTGCTCTTTGTGTTCTTTCTGTACTCTTTGCACCTTTCTTTGCACTCCGCACCCCGATTTAAATAGTTATTTAGCCTAATGAGTTCCAGATGCGGAATTGTGCAGCGTATTGGGCATCTCCTTGCATATTGCGGTTGCATTTGCGTCCCCCCTCCCCCCCCATAGTCTTCTTTGAGGACCTTTGGTGCACAAATGCACATTAAAGTAGAGCATGCTTCACTTTTTACCCACATGCACACCATAAAATGAATACAGCCGGTGAAGCCTATTCTCTGCGTATCGTGCGCATGTGAAGGACCGCAGGAACGAACAGCTTATTGCATTTCGAACCTTCATGGACCGCCACACGTTACCTTCTGACCGCTGTCTCATGGTTTCTGGCCTATAATGTCACATCCGTTATGTTACAGTTGTAACAAAGTTGATGAGTTAGTGTTATTACACAGCGGTGAGACAGAGAACGGTCACAGCAGGTTGGCAGATTTCTAAATGTTAATGACACTTTAAATGACAAGGAGTGGACCTGTCACAAAGAGGCGGGTCTGTCACAAAGGGGCGGACCTGACACAAAGGGGTGGACCTGTCACAAAGGGGCGGACTTGACACAAAGGGGCGGGTCTGTCACTACCTGCTGTACATTTTCATGGAGACCTGGGAGATTCCATCATTGTCTTTCTTTAACCAGATCTGTTATGGTAACTAACCGCGGGCCGATGGGCTCCTCCAGTATGTTCGGGTTATAAAGCACTCTATGTCATGAACGATGTCTGGTGCCTTCAAGGTCCTCATGCCTGCGTCTGTATCTTCCATGAGATGGGCCCAAGTTTTGGTGGGATTCCATGGCTGGATAGGCATCTCTTACTGAAATGCTCTTGGCTGCCGGATCCCCCACGGCTCGCACCACGGATGAGATATGCTGAAGCCATGGTTGACTCTCTGATGCGCTATTTGCAATCTGCTTCCTTTGTTTCATTTATCAGTTGATGTAATTGCTGCAATAATCCCTGATCCTGTATCTGCCGCTCGCTACCTACTAACAGGGCTGATATGGAGGTTACTGATTAATTCATTCCCTTGGAGTAGTGCAGTCAGTTGGCCGCCGTGATGTTACGTATCAGCATTTACTGCGCACTTATCTGTCAGGAGAGATTATCTGGGGAAGTCATAGCTACACATGATAAGGGAAGGACAGCTGGGTGCTAGAATCACTACAGGCCACCGCATCGGGGGTCACAGCTAGTTCTAGCCATATGTAAATTGTATATTGAATAAAAGCACTAGAGATATAACTACAGGTATACCCGGATCACCTGTGAGGACTGTGTGATATCACATAACACCCACTATAGCATGGTGGCTCATTGGTTATGTTACGGCACTCTGACCCCCCGAGCGCCAGGTGGGGTGCCCTGAACTTCCCGCACCCCACTGTCCCTGCCTACTGGATAGCAGTCCCTGCGCTGGCTAGGGACCTGGCGACTGACAAGAAGAAACTAACTGATGGGGGGACAGAGTGCCGACAGATAGGCAGATGGAAAAGACCAACAGAACTTACAAGGCAAAGCAAGGCTGGAGATGGAAGCTGACAAGCAAACTAGAAGGAGACTGACTAGCACCTAGCGCTGACTAGATGCAAACAGAACCAATAACTGGCAGTGAGCTCAGGTCACTGCCAGCCTTATAACTGCAAGCCTCCGCCCCAGGGGCGGAGAGTGGGAGGAGCCGACTCTCCCACTGCTGCATAAGAAAGGTGGATGAGTGCGGACGGCACCCTACGGGCGGATACGCCCCCACACCGCCGCACACTGGCTTCCCCACGCCGGCGGGAGAGCCCCGACTCCAGAGCTCCAGGACGCCGGAGCCGACACCGCGGGACCCTGCGCCGCCCTGCATGGTAACAGGTTAGCCCTGTTGCCTTGCAGTGATGGGGGCCTGGATTCAAATTCCAACATCTGCATACAGTTTATATGGGGTTTGTGGGGTTTTTTTCCCACACTCCAAAAAAGTACATATATGTGAATGTAGATTGTGAGCCCCCCATAGGGACAGACCCCAATATCAAGCTGTGTAATATACATGTGCTATATGAATGAAGGTGGTTATTAGATATACCTAGAACACCCATCAGCACTGTGCAACATAACACCTCAAACATACTTAATTCTATCAATATTGGGGATAAATAATGATGTATAGGGTAATACTAGCAGTAAGGTGTGAATAACTGCATCATACAGTGCCACATAATATCACTATAGATACACTATATACTAATGCCTGTGCCAACATCATACCACCCACCCATACATGTGCTATATACTAATGCCATGAAGTGCCCACATAATATCACCATACATGCAGCATAGACTAGTGCTGTAATGTGTACCCATAATAGCGCCATACATGTACTAAATATTAGTGCCATGCTAGAAATATATCCTGGTGCCATCGAGTGCCCACATCCTACCACTATACATGACTAAATAATACCACTCTACATGTACTACTGTAGTTCAATACAGTGCCAACATAATACCACCATGTATCCATCTTTACTGTAATAAAATGACAACATAATACCACCATACATGCACTATATACTAGTGCCATACAGTGCCTACCCAATATCACCATACATGCACTATATACTAGTGTCATACAGTGCCTACTTAATACCACCATACATGCACTATATACTAGTGCCTTACAGTGCCTACTTAATACCACCATACGTGCACTATATACTAGTGCCATACAGTGACTACCTAATATCACCATACATGTACTATATACTAGGGCCATGCAGTGCCTGCTTAATTTCACCACACATGCACTATATACTAGTGCCATACAGTGCCTACTTAATACCACCATACATGCACTATATACTAGTGCCATACAGTGTCTACTTAATATCACCATACATGTACTATATACTAGGGCCATGCAGTGCCTACTTAATATCACCACACATGCACTACATACTAGTGTCATACAGTGCCTACTTAATACCACCATACATGCACTATATACTAGTGCTATACAGTGCCTACTTAATACCACCATACATGCACTATATACTAGTGCCATACAGTGCCTACTTAATACCACCATACATGCACTATATACTAGTGCCATACAGTGTCTACTTAATACCACCATACATGCACTATATACTAGTGCCATACAGTGCCTGCATAATACCACCATACATGCACTATATACTAATGCCATACAGTGCCTACTTAATACCACCATACATGCACTATATACTAGTGCTATACAGTGCCTACTTAATACCACCATACATGCACTATATACTAGTGCCATACAATGCCTACTTAATACCACCATACATGCACTATATACTAGTGCCATACAGTGCCTACTTAATACCACCATACATGCACTATATACTAGTGCCATACAGTGCCTACTTAATACCACCATACATGCACTATATACTAGTGTCATACAGTGCCTACTTAATATCACCATACATGCACTGTGATATACTAGTGCTATACAGTGCCTACTTAATACCACCATACATGCACTATATACTAGTGCCATACAATGCCTACTTAATACCACCATACTTGCACTATATACCAGTGCCATACAGTGCCTACTTAAAACCACCCTACATGCACTATATACTAGTGCCATACAGTGCCTACTTAATACCACCATACATGCACTATGTACTAGTGCCATACAGTGCTTACTTAATACCCCCATACACGCACTATATACTAGTGCTATACAGTGCTTACTTAATACCACCATACATGCACTATATACTAGTGCCATACAGTGCCTACTTAATACCACCATACATGCACTATATACTAGTGCCATACAGTGCCTACCTAATATCACCATACATGTACTATATACTAGGGCCATTGATTGCCCATATAATGGCAGAGCACCGCCTGTATCCTGCCCATCTATATTATACATGTATGTGCTCTACAACTTCACAGACGATATTTGAACCAAAGGAAGCAAGTAAAGGGTTAATAACATGCCATTTCCTGGGAAGCCGTTCTGATGACTCTGCGCGCCCATGGTGGACTGCAGCTGTCAATCACGGCTTAGACTCCAGTGGTTGCTAGAATTGTGAAGGCCCAGTGATTGACGGCTCGGCTTCTTCACGGGTTCATAAACAGCTTATCACCACTTGTCTCCAGTGAGGTAAAGGCCGAGCCCGGCTCAGTTATCTGTGACCTCACATGGCGTCAGCAGACGATGCTATAGATTATCCCAACCGTGTCAAGAATGACCCTCAAGCACCCATTCCAAAATTACAAGGAGGTCAGTGCCCCCCGGCGGCGCCTATTATCCAACTTCTGCTGGTTCCAGTTATATGAAGTCAGTGCAATCCCATCTACAAGACCAATCCAAGCAATGGTGCCCCCTCACCGCCTCATCTACCATTCATGTGTGTACACAGGGTCTGTTAAAAGTATTCCCACCCCTCTTCTTCTATTGACCGTGTATTAGGCCAGTTGTCACTGCATTTAGGATTACTTCCATGGTTTTCATCAAGGAGCTCTGTTCGAATAACAAAAACGGTATAGAAACCAGGATGGGAACCAAAGATGGGAAATTGTATCTCCATCTGAGCAGGTTTACAATTGTTTCCATCTTTTACGACTAGTCGGCCACGCTGGTCATTGTAGTGCTCTCGTTGGGCG
The DNA here is from genome assembly GCF_035609145.1 of Eleutherodactylus coqui. Taxonomy (NCBI): domain Eukaryota; kingdom Metazoa; phylum Chordata; class Amphibia; order Anura; family Eleutherodactylidae; genus Eleutherodactylus; species Eleutherodactylus coqui. The sequence goes on along the minus strand of NC_089844.1, from coordinate 25,953,099 downwards.
GAGCTGAGAGACTCATCCACATAGATCCAAGGCTGTAATTGCTGCCAAGGATATCTCCATCACATAGCAACATTACGGGTGTAAAGAATTATGCAGTTGATTAGTTCAAGCTCATCAAAAAGGCGGATCCAGCGCTGAATCGCAATACAGTATATATTCCTATATTGGATAGGAAGGCATAGATTCCCTAAACGATGGTATGGCACACGGACTCTGAGGGCCGCGGAACATATACTTCAATTTTGTGTTATGGCCCCTGCAAAGTTGAAGAGTAGCGTGTGAGAAGCAGAAATCTGCTGTCCGTGTCTCTTTAAGGGCGGCTTTACATGGACATATTTGCATGCGCAATATGCAGAGAATAGAACCCATTGATCTCAATAGGTTTGTTCTTATCTTCTTTGTAAGCACAATGTATGTGCAATACGAAAATTCTGTAAGAAGAAGAACATATCTGGACCTCATTAAGCTAAATAGCCACTTAAATGGGGGATTGTTCGTCTAACGGATGCAAATAAACATGCTCTACATGTGTAAAAAGTACCGGAAAATGCACCAATATGCGCAAAAATCTTTCTAAGGCATGCACTATTGCCCATATGCCCGTGTGAAGCCGCACTTAGTCCCTTGGGGCCACTGCTATGTCTGAAGTAAGGAAACTGTTCTGGAAGTGGCTCCTCCTGCTACGATAGGGGCAGATCATCCGGGAAGTCGTCCGCAGTCGTCTGCAGGAGATTCAGGTACCGATCCACATTGAGAGTCTATGGAATGATCACAGGTCCAAAGAGGCGATCGCGCCAAATTCTAATCCAAACGTTCACACTGAAATCTGCATTGTCTTCTGATTGGGTTGCACTCGTACTAGTATTCTGCATTACATCTGCACTGAATTTGCGCTTCGCTAACGCGGTCCCACGATGATAGCGTCAGCCCTGGACCACACTGTTGATCGACTCCATGTGTGTATCATAGCAAAAGGAGGTCCCAGTACACTTCCCTTACATCAGTCATAGCAGCAGTTGAGTTTTACTCTCTTACGGGGGCCACAACATAAACTTTAAATCCATATTCCGGGGCCCCCAGAGGTCTGTGCGCCATACCATCATGTAGCGCATCTATGTCTTCCTATACAAGCTTGCCATTGTTACTTCACTATAGGACCCCAGTGCTAAGATATAGCGCTGGATCTGACTTTTTGACCGCACTCACCGGTTTCAGCCTTATGCATGTCTATGCTCGCTGGTACGGAGCAAAGTCGCGCATGAATAAGGTTTTTTTTTTTTTGGAATGAGTTTCAAAAAAATAGCGGGAAGATAGGTCCTGCCCTATTTACTACATGCGGGAAAAATAGTCAAGTCCGTACAATTAACGGGCGAGAAGCTCGATAGTGAAAAAGCATTTTACCGCGATTCCGATCAACGTTTTTTAACGCATGTCACAGCGCCTGACAGCACTTTTTAATGCACCCCATCATTGTGATCGGTAATAGTGTGCATTAAAAAACGCAAAAACGCACAAAAATAGAGCAGAAAATTGCTTGTGTTAGAAACACCGCACTGGAGCGCAGGTCTGCGAGGCCCCATTGAAATCAATGGGAGCATTGTACCATGATTAACACGGCGCTCGGGACGCAGCGCTAATCATATTAAAAAGCATCCGGTATTAGAGCGGCCTAGGGCCATTTTCACACTAGCATTTTGTTCCAGCATTTAGCATGGCGTTTCAAACATCGTGCTAATTGCTGTAAAACGCCTCCACTGATTTTAATGGGCCTCCTCAGATGAGTTTTCCAATGCGGTGTTTCTAAAGCTGCAGTTTTTAAATGCTGTCCGCTCTATTTTAGTGCATTTCAGCGATTTTTAACGCACCCCATCAACTATTGCAATGATAGAAGGCCTTAAAAAAACACTGTTGAACGCGCTTGAAAATGCCGTAAAACGTTGTGTTTAAAAATGTGTGGTGTTTTTACAGACGTCTGTGTAAGAGCAGCCTAAGGGGGTCCGTACATTGTATAGCACTGTATACATAGCATCGTTGCACAGATTTATCATCATATATAAAGACGAAAGCCCTCACTGACTGACTGACTGACTCACTGACTGACTGATTGACTCACTCACTCACTCACTCACTCACTGACTCGCCACTAATTCTCCAACTTTCTGATGTCGTAGAAACATAAAATTTGGCACAAGCATAGATTATGTCCAAAATAGGAAACATAAAGGGGTCCCAACTCAATTATTTAATTCTAGCGCAAAAGAATTAGTGTCCAAATCTTACGTATGGAATCTAATTCTCTCACTTCCTGATGTCATCTATATATATAAAATTGAATGTATGTCTGTCTGCGTGCGTGCGTGTCTGCGTGCGTGTCTGTTTGTCCTTTATGCGCTACTACACCATTCATCCGATCGCCATGAAACTTTGGGAAGTTGTTAAGTACACTCCTGGGAAGATTATAGGCATAGTACAAATATCCTACGATAAATGGCGCGCGCGCGAGCATCGTCGAAAGTTACCACCCCCCCACGTAGATCGAATAAGTAAGCCACCTGCTATTGTGATGTCATCACTGATGTCATCCACATCGGACGCCCTTGAACATGCCCCAACATGTTCTATAAAGCTGCATTGTGATGTCATTAAGGCTCTATTATGACACGTACAGCTTGGAACCACTAGAGCACGCCAGCCAATTACCATTGGAGTTGGAAGTGGGTAAACAAGTACTAGGATATCTTCCTAAGAAGCCACAGCAGCCGGATAAATTGTATGTTCCACCCAACGGCTATTTTATTCAGCCCGCAAGGGGGAAGCAGCGGCCTACAAAATCTCATTCAGGTAGGTAGGTTCAGTTCTTGGAGGTTGAGGAATGCTTATGGGCAAGGCCTTATGTCTCATCCCAACTCGATTATTCAATTCTAAGCGCAAAAGAATTAGCGTCCAAATTTTATGTACGGAATTTAATTCTCTCACTTCCCAATGTCATAAAAACTTGAAATTTGGCACGAGCATTGATTATGTCATAAATAGGAAAAGTTAATGGGTCCCAACTCGATTATTCAATTCAAAGCGCCAAAGAATTAGCGTTCAAATTTTACGTACGGAATGTAATTCTCTCATTTCCTGATGTCATAGATAGATAGATAGATAGATAGATAGATAGACTGTATGCAATAACCCAGATAGATAGATAGATAGATAGATAGACAGATAGATAGACTGTATGCAATAACCCAGATAGATAGATAGATAGATAGATAGACAGACAGATAGATAGACTGTATGCAATAACCCAGATAGATAGATAGATAGACAGACAGATAGATAGACTGTATGCAATAACCCAGATAGATAGATAGATAGATAGACTGTATGCAATGACACGTACAGCTTGAAACCATAAATACTAGAGCACGCCAGCCATTTACAGTCAGTCTCCATTGGAGTTGGAAGTGGGCAAACATGTACTAGGCTATCTTCCCAAGAAGCCACAGCAGCCGGATAAATTGGATGTTCCACACAACGGCTATTTTATTCAGCCTGCAAGGGGGAAGCAGCGGCCTACAAAACCTCAGTGGTCGCTGCTGCCGTCATCTAGATATATAAAAACGAATGTATGTATGTATGTCTGTCTTCGCAGCAACGCGCGACGGGTACGCTAGTTTTATATAAAGGAATCATTGCATGGTTACCTCCACGTGGTGTTTCCTGAGTAACGCAAAGAACCATGCAAAATGGTGAACATATTTTTTTCCTCGGTATCTCTAAAGTAACCACGACTTCATAAGACTTTTCGTGTGAACACCATATACAGTGGGGAAAAAAAGTATTTAGTCAGATACCAATTGTACAAGTTCTCCCACTTACAAAGATGAGAGAGGCCTGTAATTGACATCATAGGTAGACCTCAACTATGAGAGACAACATGAGAAAACGCATCCAGAAAATCACATTGTCTGATTTTTAATGAATTTATTTGCAAATTATGATGGAAAATAAGTATTTGGTCAATAACATAAGTTCATCTCAATACTTTGTTATATATCCTTTATTGGCAATGACAGAGGTCAAACGTTTTCTGTAAGTCCTCACAAGGTTGGCACACACTGAGGCTGGTATGTTGGCCTATTCCTCCATGCAGATCTCCTCAAGAGCAGTGATGTTTTGGGGCTGTCGCTGGGCAACACGGACTTTCAACTTCCTCCAAAGGTTTTCTATAGGGTTGAGATCTGCAGACTGGCTAGGCCACTCCAGGACCTTGAAATGCTTCTTACGAAGCCACTCCTGGCGGTGTGCTTGGGATCATTGTCATGCTGAAAGACCCAGCCACATTTCATCTTCAGTGCCCTTGCTGATGGAAGGAGGTTTGCACTCAAAATCGCACGATACATGGCCCCATTCATTCTTTCATGAATACGGATCAGTCGTCCTGGTCCCTTTGCAGAGAAACAGCCCCAAAGCATGATGTTGCCACCCCCATGCTTCACAGTAGGTATGGTGCTCTTTGGATGCAACTCAGCATTCTTTCTCCTCCAAACACGCCGAGTTGTGTTTCTGCCAAACAGTTCTACTTTGGTTTTATCTGACCATATGACATTCTCCCACTACTCTTCTGGGTCATCCAAATGCTTTCTAGCAAACTTCAGTCGGCCCCAGACATGTACTGGCTTAAGCAGAAGGACTTGTCTGGCACTGCAGGATCTGAGTCCCTGGCGGCATAGTGTGTTACTGATGGTAGCTTTTGTTACGTTGGTCCCAGCTCTCTGCAGGTCCTTCACTAGGTTCTGGGATTTTTGCTCACCGTTCTTGTGATCATTTTGACCCCACGGGGTGAGATCTTGCGTGGAGCCCCAGATCGAAGGAGATCATCAGTGGTCTTGTATCTCTTCCATTCTCTTATTATTACTCCCACAGTTGATTTCTTTACACCAAGCTGCTTGCCTATTGCAGATTCAGTCTTCCCAGTCTGGTGCAGGGCTACAATTCTGTTTCTGGTGTCCTTCGACAGCTCTTTGGTCTTCACTATAGTGGAGTTTGTTGTGTGACTGCTTGAGGTTGTGGACAGGTGTCTTTTATACAGATAACAAGTTCAAACAGGCGCCATTACTACAGGTAATGAGTGGAGGACAGAGGAGCCTCTTAAAGAAGAAGTTACAGGTCTGTGAGACCCAGAAATCCTGCTTGTTTGTAAGTGACCAAATACTTATTTTCCACCATAATTTGCAAATAAATTCGTTAAAAATCATACAGTGTGATTTTCTGGATGTGTTTTCTCATGTTGTCTCGCATAGTTGAGGTCTACCTATGATGTCAATTACAGGCCTCTCTCATCTTTGTAAGTGGGAGAACTTGTACAATTGGTATCTGACTAAATACTTTTTTTCCCCACTGTAAACACCAGTGCCAAATTAACTCGGGCGAAGCCGGGTATATCAGCTAGTCATCAGATATGGGGATCTGTGATGCCTGTTACATCTTGCGTCGTTCTGTTTTCAAACATTCCTATGAAATCTCATAAATGCGTCCGCTCGTATTATGCCAGCCTCAATACTTGGAAACAGTCAGTGAGAAGAGCGGTGTGGTTGGAACGCCGTCACTAGAAATATAAAGAGGGATTTCAGCTTCTTACTCTCAGTCCACTTCTGTCCACACTCAAGCAAACCATTCATTCTGCAATTAAGGATATTCTAGCTTTTGTTGGCACGTATAAATGAGGGGTTGGTTAAAAATTTTGGACAAATGTAAACATAACAAAGCTGTCACAAAAAAAGGTGAACGGGCAAATACACGTGCACTCAGTTGCCCAAAATGTCTCAAGCTCGCAACCCACATCAAGGGTCCTCGTTCGCTTGCGAGTCCCTAACTAAACCAGTGCTGAGTGTCTATCTAAACCAAAAAACTGGAAGCACTGTTGGCTTTAAAAAAAATGATGCTGTTTGGAGAGATCAGCTCATCTGCTTCCTTGAACATAGTGCATCTGCCACAGAACTGCTCACTGATGACTCAGAAAGTAGTCCACGAACTTGTCCCTGACGTGGTGAGCAAGGAGAGTAGAAAGTTCAGCTTCTTCTGCAGTCTAACTCGCATCGCTGTCTCAGCAAATACTGCGCAGGACCACACAGGCTCTAATTACCGCACACACGTTGTCAGGTTGAAGCGTGCTGTGGAAAATTCTCCATTTGTTGGTGAGAATCCCAAAAGCACACTCCACAAAACGCCTCCTAGGCTCCCTGTTCCTGCGAGCAAAGGGATGCATAACATTAGTCGTCAGGCCAAATCCCTCATCCACCACAATGACAAATGGGGCATGTGGACCTCACGAGCCACGGAGGTTCCATGGTTCTGGCAGGGAGAGCTGATCCGCCCCAAAGCCGCTGCGCCATTCCACAAGCAGAAAATGATAGCTGCTATCAGCAAGAGCCAACAGCACCACCAGAAGTACTGCTTGGAATTGAAACACCGGAACCCTGAGCAGCGCGGCTTTTTAACACAGATGCTTGCCATCCAGCACCCTGATACAGTTCAAGAACTGCTCAGCAACCTGAAATCCCTCCGTGATGTCCAAACAATCTAGACAAGAGGGCGGAGCCATCACCAACGGCACCAGACGCTGCCAAAGGACATCACAGGTCTTCCTGAAGAGTCCACCAAAGGTAGTTTGCCTCAACAGAAATGCAGCGAAGCTTATGGATTCCCAGGGGCCAGGAATCTGTACAAAGAAGGGGGGAAATTAGGCAATGTTAACAAATGGGAAACATAAGCCACAAATTAGAGCCCACCGCCCCAAAACACAAACCTCAGGGTGACCAGGAGTCTTTCCTCAGCAGATTCACCCCGAGACATGTTGGTGTTGCTGTATGTAATCCCAGAACGCACCCCCTCAGAGGTTTATAGAACTGCTGCCCCGACACATGGCAGGAGGCGATGAACTGGTCGGATGTCGCTTCAAGTCAACATAAAGGGTATGGAAATGCCCCTTATGTGCTCACTGCGACACCAGGGGATGAACCCCAAACCACCGACTCCTCCTAGGAACAACCTCCGCCATCTCACGGGACTGTGCAAACAGCAACCAAGGCCAAAGAACATCCTCGTCCCCAGAAGGCGCCTCCAACCTCAGCTCCTCCCTCCCGAACCCATAAACCCCGCAGGATAGCATCACGCCGCAAATGTAGCCTATCTATGGGCGATGGCAGTGGGCTGGTGCAATGATGTCAGCAAATAGAATTGCTCACATGTTTTTTTGTGGCGCATGTAATTCCGCAGCTATTGCGTGTGCAAAAAAAAAAAATGTGCATGATTGAGCGTTTCTGCACTTACCCCCGTGTGCAGCAGCCCTTATTGCACAAGTGTGCACAAAAATAGAGCATGTTTCCTTTTTTTTTCAAACGTGCTTAATGGGCGCACAAAAAGGAATGATAGTTATGAACCCACTGAAATCAATAAGTTCTATTCTCTGCGCAAATAGGATCACGTGAAGAGGCAAATAGTCAAATCCTCGGACACAGCGCCCCCTTAGTTTATGGGTCTCATAGGATGTGACAAGTTCCCTTTATCAGTACACCCTGAACTCCATGCCCTGCAGCACTCCACTATACAGGGAGGACGCAACACACTGTTCATCCTGATCTTGCTGGTTCTTTAGTGCTACAATCAAAGGGATATTCTAAGTATTTCACCCCTTGCAATATTGATGACCTGTCCTTAGTACAGGTCATCAGTAGTTGATCAGCAAGGGTTCACTGCTCGGGGCCCCCAACAATCAGCTGATCTCCGCCCTCACACTCATTGCAGCTGGCCGGATGTTGACGGCTCCATCGGGGTCAGAGTCGGAAGTTCAAAACGCGGATGACAGTCAGAGTCCATTGAAATCAATGAGGGCTATACCTTCTATTGCACTCCGACCCCGATGGGTGACAGTCCCTATGGCACTATAATGGTTGTCACCAAGGACCTAAACCCGGCTGAATAGACCACTATAGGGTTTGTTTGCTCTTCAGACTGTAAGGACCGTTTTACACGGAACACTTGTCACTTCTTGCGGGCTCGCCGGATAATCGCTCAGTGTAAATTCTGCAGAGACTGGAGGACAAACGATAATTTGTTTGCTGTTTAGCTTCTGCAGGCACAGGAGCGATCATCGCTGGGATGACTGTCGGGCATTTTAGCGCCAATCAATGAGATTGATTTACGCATGTCTGTGCATAGAAGTGTACTTTTATGCGTACGCAGGGCCTGTTCACATAAGCGCGCGACACCCCCCCCCACCCGCTCTGATTCAAAAGGCAATTGGGATCCAGATGTGTTCTTATTTTTCACAGAATTGCGCAGCAAATTGCAGATTTGCACACGCCTTTGCGCGTCTCCCATAGACTTCTATAGGGACCTTTGCTGCGCAAATACGCAAAAACATAGAGCAGGTCCTATTTTTTTGCATGCGACCGAAATGTACAAGAACCCTTTGACATCAATGGGTTCTATTCTCTACACATTGTGCACGTATATCTTACGGCCCAAATAGATGTCTGAAGAAGCCCTTATACCCGACCCTTTACCAGCTCCCAGTCCTGTCTACAATCTCTGTTGTCATACTGGAGAACTCTCCATTGCCGCCGTGGCCGTGCAGAGGACGCGGCACTCGTTGTTTTCGCCGTAGGCTGCCGTCTCTGGGCTGGTTCGCTATTCTCCTGTTGTTGTGACCTCTCATTTATCTCACTGGGGAATTCTCCCTCAGAAGCTGCGAGAAAAACAAAAGCTGACATGGAATTGACGTGTTTGTGGCTTTCAGGACACGCCTTCATTTTTAGTGGCTGAGACACCAGCAGGAGGAGAGCGCGCCATCTGCATGGGACTTGGGGACATTCCGATGATGTAGTCACCGCCGCTCGCTACCTTACAAGGGGTTGACGCCTTTACATAAATAAATCTTAACTATTGTGGAATGAAAAGTTCTGTAACTTTCTCATGCACCTCGCATTTCTTCAAGATCTCTGCATGTTGTCAGTGAATGGATACTAGTTGTTTACATTTGGAAGTTGACCCAATAAGGGCTCCTTCCCACGGACGGATTTCTGCCGCATAATTCGCGGCGAAAATCCGCCGCATTGCCATTGCGGAATTCCGCACTGTGAAATCACCCGACCTCACCCGCGGCATGCTCTATTTGTGTACGTGCAGCCGGCTTCCATTGCAGTCAATGGAAGCCGTCCATCACGCTATCTTCCGCTGTAGCACAGCGGAAGATAGCGTGAAACCGCTTCCCCGACCACCCCCAGCCGCGTCATATGTGAAAGAGCCCTTATAATGGTCAGAGCTCCAATTTTCTGACACAAAGCCCCAAATCCCCTGCATAGAAATAGAGCTACATAATAGGACTTTGACTCCCTGCACTCACCGCTAGGGGGAGCTGAAGAGCTCACTGCAGACTATTATTGAGTTCCAACATATAGGCAGTCCCCAGTTATTGCATTCATTTATTTTGAGGGCGTCTACCCACTGGCGTTTTTTTAATGCAAATGTCAATGGGACTTTCTAATGTTAAAATCGCATCGCACAAAAATTGCAGAAGCACAAACTTGTGATTTTAACATTAGAAAGTCCCATTGACATTGGCATTAAAAAAACGCTAGGGGGTAGAAGCCCTAAGGTGGCATTTAAATCTCAGATGGCTTTTCTTGCTCTGCTTCACTCAGGCAGTGAATATCCATCACAGTTCCCAGACTAGTGGGCAGCGGGGAATGGCAGAAGACTGGCAGCATAGAGGTGAGGGCACAGGGGTCCAGAGAAGCCGCTTCTACTCACCAGGTCCCCTTTTCCAGTACTGTGTGCCTATGAAATCAGTGCGCAGACACATCTCCGTAAGGCGGTGTGCCTGCGCTCTCTCATTGATCTCTATGGGTTGTTTATGAATAGACTCATAAATCGTAGATCCAAAGGAACGGCCCCAAAGTTACCGCAAAATGGATTTGTCTTGTATTAGATCTTTGGGATCTTTAGTGTCAAAGGGTAATCGTACTGGAGGATCCCAACTGGACACTATGGAGGAAGGGCACAAAATTTGCGCATCTAATACACAAAGAATAGAACGTATTGATTTCAATGGTTTCCTTCACATCTCCTGTCTTTTTGTGCATGCATTATGCGTGCGGGAAAATAAAACGCAGCATGCGCTACTAATATGCGCATCAGAAGTCGCCATACAAGTCTATGGGGGGGGGGGGGGGGGGACAAATGTGCACAAGAGAATAGATCTGGAAGTCAGAAGACTAAATAGCCAAATAAATTGGGGCGTGTTGGTGCCCCGCACGCAAAAAAACAAGTCCTGTGGGTGCGAAGAGCACAGTAAAATACGCCAATACGTGAACACAGAACAGCGCAAATACGTATGCGTATTCAGGTCTATGAACGCTGCTGTCTTTGTCTGCCTATTGGCCATCTTTATACTCACGTAAATATGAAGCGCATTGACAGGCGTAAATAAAGCACAAAATCACATTCATAAATATGTAGCGAACACGCAGGGTTCTTGCGTATTTTGCTTGTATTTACGCATATCCATTCATTTCCATGGACTTCTATGGTCGCAACATTTCTACACAAGTACACCTTAGGCCACTTTCACGCGGGTGATAAAATCCTGTGATTATGAATTTCAATGGTTTCATTCCTATTTGCGATTTTGTGAGTTTTGAAAATCACAGCAAGTCCTCTTTTTCAGCTAAATGCTAAATATTGTAAAAATAGAGAAAAGTTGCAGAAACATAAAAACTGAAGCCGAGGAGGATCCTGGCAGCTGCTGCGTTTTATGTCCCATCTTAATAGGTGGAAATCTTTTTTTGTCCTTCCTGTTTTGTTTTCCTTCCAGAATCTATAAGAATGTTTGTGTCCCGGGGACGTCTTGATGCTGAGAAGTCAGGATGAAGGGGAAAATTAGGGAATTTCTTTCGGAAGACGCAGAACAATACTCCCCTCCCCCCCATTCTAAGTCGTCTCTGGGAAGAGTCAAAATGATATCCCGGGACGGGACGTCACATTGGTAATGTCTGATTAGGGAAGGAAAATAGTCCCATTACATGCCCGCATTTTGATACTTGTGGGATTTGGTTCCACTTGAGGCTCCGCTTTGAGCCGAGGAACCTTCTCCTTTTAGGCGACAGAAGGGAAGCACCGAGTTCATGGATAGGATTTCCACGCATGTTTGGGGCTTTCAGGCCTCAGTCGTTGAGTTTTTCTGCTCTTCCAAGATAAACGTCAATTAGCATCCTTACAAGAAAGCCGTGTGATGGCCGATTACTAATGCATTCCTTCCCCTGGGAAAAAACACTAACAAATGTTGGAAATATTGACGGCGGACACGTAAGACACAATGAGGAGCACACGGAATAATAGGAAAACCAATGCATGTAATCACTTTCTATGGGGCGAGATGTTAATCATGTGGAGCTCTGGGAACTGCTTCAACAGTAGGAAACCCCCAGATAGCAGAAGGCTTGTTGTGTCTCGGACATCTCAAGAGTAGAAGAGCCTTGACTATACCCTCGTGTAGGGTGTCAGACTTGGCCATCACTCTTGCCACTAAGTACAACTATGCCAAGCCATCTGTCCTTCTATGCAAGCTGAACGGAGCTGGAACAAGTCTGTATGTCAGGGATGGGCATCCTACTGTAAACTCTGATTGTTCCCAGCAAGAGAAACCAAGTGATCATGTAAATCAGAGACCTTTTAATGGATAACCAAAATACATGATATTATAGCGAGCTTTCGAACTTCTCAGGGTTCTTCCTAAGACATAATGAAATAGATCCAAATATATATATATATATATATATATATATATATATATATACACACACACACAAATACTTATGACAAGGCACAGACATGGATGTGATTAATTTGCACTTAAAAGAATATCACAACAGGATGAGTAGAGAAATAAAAACATACTTAAATAGTCCACTGATAAAGATGCGAAAGTTTTATGGTCCCTGGATTAGTGTTAGGGGGTCACCAGGCTGTGTGTTATCTCTGCTATGGATTTCTCATACTTCCCATTCACACATGAATCCTGTTGAAGAATTTAACCCTCTGTTGAAAGTGTCAAAAGTTGTTGGAAATTTGTACTCCAAAATGTTTCTATGGCTTTGTGATTTGAATTTGCTTTTAAGTATAATAATAGAGATGAGCGAACATGTCCGTTACGGACACATCCGCACCCGGACACCGGCTTTGCCGAACACTGCAGTGTTCGCGCGTAAAGGTCCGGGTGCCGCCGGGGGGCGGGGAGATGCGCGGCGGCGCGGGCGGCAGTAGCGGGGAACAGGGGGGAGCCCTCTCTCTCTCCCTCTCCCCCCCACTCCCCGCCGCACCCCCCCCGCGCTGCCACGGCGGCCCCCGAACTTTTTCGCCCGAACACTGAAGTGTTCGCAAAGTTCGGTGTTCGGGCGAAAAAGGGGCGGGGCCGAACGTGTTCGCTCATCTCTATATAATAACTTTCATATGTTTTATGTTGTGTCCGTGATTGGAAAAATGCTCACCACAGGGAATTCTGTCTTCCTCTTTTTAATCGTGTGACGATGAGATCTCATCCTCGCCCTCAGCTTCTGTCCTGTTTCCCCAATATAAAGCCCTACAACAGGACAATCACAGCACAGGATCAGTTACACAACATCAAAGGTGGAACATGTGAATATCCTGGGATCTTAGGGTGCATTCAGACAACCGTATATCGGCTCGGTTTTCACGCCCAGCCGATATACGGCGTCTCTCTCTGCAGGGGGAGGAGGCTGGAAGAGCCAGGAGCAGTGCTCTGAGCTCCCGCCCCATCTCTGCCTCCTCTCCACCCCCCTGCACTATTTTCAATGAGGAGAGGTGGGACGGGGCGGGGCTAATTACCAGAACTTAGTCCCGCCCCTGTTCCGCCTCCCCTCATTGCAAATAGTGCAGAGGGGCGGAGAGGGGGTGAAGAGGAGGCAGAGAGGGGGGCGGGAGCTCAGAGCACTGCTCCCGGCTCTTCCAGCCTCCTCCTCCCGCAGAGAGAGACGCCTTATATCGGCTGGGCGTGAAAACCCAGCCGATATACGGTCGTGTGAATGCACCCTTATAGTCCTGCTGTGTGTTGGGGATCCGTATCCTGTCTGTGGTCCATACATGTCAGCAGGTCTTGCAGCTTCTTACCTTACAGGCATAAGCTCCTTTTTGTGTGTCAGAGGGCAATGCGGTCCTGATTATAAAGTTCCTCAGATTAGGAGGTTGCCTGTAACACAGAATCGGAGGGTCCGGGAATATGGTGGTCAGATGGTCATACTTGTGTAGGTACTATGGAGTTTCTTTGCGGTTTTCCTTAGTACCTGTAGCTGTGGATTGTAGGTCACTACTAGAGGCACACGGCCATTTCCTTCCTTCTCCTTGTATGGGGGTAGTTGATTCCTGGGTATCCTGATAGCCCTGGTTTATAAATGTCCTTTTAAGATGGTATAGATGTTCCTCTCAGTCTGTTGGGTTGGAGCAGATCCAGTTGTATCTGATGGCCTGGCTGTAGAGGATGGACTTTTTGGTGTGTTTAGGATGGGAACTGTCCCATCTGAGGTATGTGCGCTATTGGTTTTCAGTATGGGGATGTTTGTATTGGGTTGTTTGAAATTTTCATAAATTTTGTAAACTTTGTAATCCAGTTTTCCAATCATGACGTCAGCGGCCCAGCAAGTTGACCTTCCATAGAGATCAAGGGAAAGCCAATCATTAACCACTTCAAGACAGCTCCATAAACACCTAGCGACCACGTGACATAAATTCACATTAGGTGGACTCAGGGGCTGAATCTTCTCCATACCCACCTGCTATTGGCTGTTTCTGACTGCTGACACTCGCCGGTAACTGCCACAATCAGAGTTCTCATTGCGGCAGTTAATTCCTTAGATACCGCAGTCAAAGATAACCACACATCTAAACAGCCAGCAGGAGTTGTGGACCCGATTCCCATATCCCATGATCAGGGGGAGGGGGAGATGGGCTAGCATAGCAGCGCGAAGCCTACTTGAAGGTTCCTAGGGCTGCCAAGCATAGATGGCTATCAAGTCCTGTTTGTGGCAGGGCTTGATAGGCAACATCAAAAATTGATATATACTGCAATACTGAAGTATTGCAATATATAGTGCAAGTGATCAAATGATCACAAGTTCTTAGTGGGGAACAAATAAAATTGTAAAAAAAAAGTTTTAAAAAAGGATTTTTCCTGATGAAAAATCTAAACAATTTAAAAACCCTACATATTTGGTATCACAATGTTTATCCTGCACAATGAAGGCTATAGGAACGTACAGTGTGCCTCGGGATTTTTCTTGGTATCCTGGTTACCAAAAAATGTGCGTAAAAAGTGATCAAAAAGAAAAAAATGGTATTAATAAAAACTACAGCTCGCCCCAGAAAACAACAAGCCTCACACAGCCCAACCGACTAAAACATGAAAATGTTAGGGGTCTCAGAATCGGGCAATGGAAAGCAATCCTTGTTTAAGAAAAAAATGTATTTACTTGTAACTTAGAAAAACATTAACAAGTATATACATCTGGCATCACTGTAATCGTACTGACCCATAGGACAAAGCTCATGTGTCATTTCTACTGCACTGTCAACCCTGTAAAACCTAAACCCCCCCCCCCCCCAAAAAAAATGGTGCAATTACATTTTTTAAAATTTCTCCTTACTTAAAATTTTTTGAAAGATTTTCCATACCCTTGAAAAATACAAGTCGCCCTGCAAAAATCAGGCCTTCAAATGGCTATGTCAACGGAAGAATTAAAAAGTTATGGCTCTTGGAAGGATGGGGATGAAAAACAAAAAAATAAAAAATGAAAAATCTCTTTTCCTGAAGGGGTTAAAAGAGCCACGCCAAGAGCACAACCCCTACTCATATGTTCTATTGGGGTATATGACTGGGAGACAGAGCTAAGCACCCTGCTCGGGGTCTCCCCCTATGAGCTGGAATGGAGAGCCACCCAGTAACAACGGCTCCCGTTGTGGCGGACCTTCCATGGTCCTGGTATTACAGACCAGCCATTTATATGGAAGCTGTCCTGTAATACCACACTTCCCCAGCAGCAGCAGAAATCTGTGTGTGGCCTTAGCTTTATCAGGCACAATCAGCTGAATGCAGTGAGTAGGACTGAGGACGTTCAGCTGTTTGCCCTGGCCCGTGTTCTGGGAGGGGTAGTGCATGTCGGCCCAAACCCTTTAATGCATCAGTGAAACGTTTCTAGGCGCTATAGGGAAGATTTACCAAATGTTTTTTGGTGTACAAAAATTGCATAATTTGGGGTAAGTCCCTGTCTAGGACCAGACGGGGGAGTTATATTATCTGATTCTGTCCTTTTCCCCAATTTCCAATCCCTCATCTGCTTATTCCTGGGGTTCCTCTGTGTTCTTTCCAATATGGCCGCGGGATTCCTGTCACTGCTTGATGCATACTGTACTTTGGTAGTCAGACACTGCATGCTGCTTTCTGATTGGCCAGTGCTGCTTACATTAGCAGTGCTGGCCAATCAGATCAATGTGTGACTACTAGTGCTCAGTAGGCATCGGTAGTCTAACAATCACCACCACCATCTTGGAAGAATGAAGAGGGGTCCCAAGAAAAAGCAGATCGGCAGCAAAATTGGGAGAAAGGAGGGCGGCAGGTAATATAACACTGGTCCCTGGACTAATTTCGGCTCAGGATTAGAGGGTCACTTTAATAAACCTTTCCCATTAACCTTAGTGGTTTATGGGATTGGTCTTGTCTTGCTCTATAAGAACCTAAATGTAGCTGTATACAGCTAGGATCTGACCATCAGTGCTCTACTACATCATCTCCTCTCATGATATAGACCAGTAGATGACCTCCAGCGACCTCAGTCCTCTGCCTATGGCTATATGCTTGGGACCCCATTGGGATGGTGACGATGCTACCTCAGCTACGACCAGGTCATTGTGATCCAGGAATTCAGATTCAGATTCCCTGGTTCTTACCGATCCTGATCTACTGATCTCCACTTGTGCCTGGTGGCCACCTTTATCATGACACGAGTCATGACTGCCCTGCCGTCCTCTGCATCAAGCACCCCCTATATACAAGATGGCAGTAGATGAGTACTACCCCGACGTACCAGCCATTCTCTATTCTTTTGTCCCACAGCTTCTTTACCTCAAACCTCAGCCCAGATTTGGCGTGTTGGCAGGCGATATGTCGCCATGTTCTCCATTAGCTCTCACTATCTTTAGTCTTAGAGAGGATGACTGAAACAAAAACTCTCTAGAATTCGGCGCCGTACAGATAATCGCATCAATGTCATCATTTGTATCAGTGACTGGAGGAAGTGCTCTGTCTACACATTGATCTGGAGAAGCCCCATTACTTTGCTGCCGCCTTCACTGATTATGGCCGCCTGCAGACGGCCGGGTCGGATCCGGCTGCAAGAATTCTCGCAGCCGGACCTGACGCAAGCGCCTGCAGAGAGCAGCGCGGAACTCACCTGCTCCCGCAGCTCCGGCTCTTTCACGGGATTTCGCGCAGACAAACAGTGCTGTAATGCAATCCTATGCAGGCGTCCAGGGGCGGAAATTCTGCAGGGAATCCCGCCGCGGAATTTCCGCCCGTCTGCAGGCGGCCAATCTCTTACTCCTTTTTCCTCACACAACAGATTTTACGTAAAAATGGACAAATTTATTTTCATTTACAAAAATATAAACTTCTGCAGCAGATATCTGATAAAATGGCGATCAAGTTGTTCTTTGCAGGCGGCGCGGCTCGCTCTCATCAATAGATTATAGAAATGTGTGATTTATATTAACTATCAAGACTCCCAGGACAAAAGGGGTTAATGTCCATGAGACTGTGCCAAGAGAAAATTCAACTTGACAAGGGGTGTAATTGGAACAGCCCCCGGCCCCTTCCCGCTGCTGCCTTTCCCCCATTCCACTCCTTTGATATATGCCTGTCATTCCTAGGGAACCACAATGCTGAAACTATGATAGGAGAAAAGCCCCGAAAATAAACTCCACTCATTGTCAAACCCCATCCCTCCCCTAGAAGTTGTCGGAACCTTCTCTGTGATTGTAACCTTAATATAGGTAAGTGATTACAATATCAGAGAAAAAGGATCATTTATTGTGGAGGACTGACCCCTTGTAGGGAGGTACTAGTGCCCTGTTGTACCGCCTCTAGCTTGGATACAGGATGTTATATGGGGGCATAGAGGCTCTAGTACCCTGTTGTACCGCCTCTAGATGGGATACAAGCTGTGATACGGGCAGGCATGGAGGCTCCAGTACCCTGTTGTACCGCCTCTAGTTTGGATACAAGATGTGCTACGGGAGGCATGAAGGCTCTAGTGCCCTGTTGTACCGCCTCTGGTTTGGATATAAGATGTGATACGGGCAGGCATGGAGGCTCTAGTACCCTGTTGTACCGCCTCTAGATTGGATACAAGATGTGATACGGGCAGGCATGGTGGCCCTAGTACCCTGTTGTACCGCCTCTAGCTTGGATACAAGATGTGATACGGGCAGGCATGGTGGCTCTAGTGCCCTGTTGTACCTCCTCTAGCTTGGATACAAGATGTGATACAGGCGGCATGGAGGCTCTAGTACCCTGTTGTACTGCCTCTAGCTTGGATACAAGATGCGATACAGGTGGGTATGGTGGCTCTAGTACCCTGTTGTACTGCCTCTAGCTTGGATACAAGATGTGATACAGATGGGCATGGAGGCTCTAGTACCCTGTTGTATTGCCTCTAGCTTGGATACAAGATATGATACGGGCAGGCATGGAGGCTCTAGTACCCTGTTGTACCACCTCTAGCTTGGATACAATCTTCACTGTATTGATTTGTTTAAAATTTAAGGAGTTTGAGGAGATTATTCGTAGAGGAATGGAGGGAACAGGACAGCCTCTCTTGTAGACCTTCTGACTGAACGGGGACAGCTTAAACTCATGATTGAGGTGGCTGCTTTCCTACCCACTGACAGGCAAACCTTTTCTGGCTAGGTTCCTTTAAGAAGAGGTTGCTGAAGACTGTAGATGACTCTCTTTCTCTCTCTCTCTGTCCTGCCGTCCTCCTCTCCGAGCGACTCCATGGCTAGGCTTCCTCCATAACTTGACCCTCAGCCTAGGCCAGGCACTCCTATGGCCGGAGCTAGCTGGTACTCCAAACTCTCTCTCCTCTCACTTTTCCATCTTTGCTTTTTCCCTTCTCCTATTCCACCCCCGAGCTGTCTTTTATACCAACCTCTCTAACCAATCCGGGCGAAACGTTAAATCTACTTGACCAATCCTGGTAGGAGCTGAGGGACGATTGACAAGACATACAGAGGGTTAGGGTGAATTGTGCTCAGTCATACCAAGGTTAGACAGAGAAGAACTTTAAGTGACCCAGACAATGGCAATATACACGGGGTAATACAACTGACAGCACACAGACATACAACAGAAGGTAGCTAACGCCGGGCCACCACACCACCATACCTCCAGTCTTTGCCACTCTGGTCTCCTGCTCACTTGCGGGTAGTGAGATCACGTGACCACAGTGGCCAATCTCTGGCCTCATCATTGGTACATCTGAGGTCAGTGATTGGCTGCAGTGACCATGTTCTAGACAGCATGTGATTGCACTACTTGGAAGTGAGCGGGGAACCGGAGGAAAGCAGAAGAGAGCAGCAGGGGGAGCGAAAGGTTTAAGTATAGGCTGTGTTTAATTTTACTCCATTGCTGCCTTTGTGGGCTTTGTCTCCTGCTTCTCAGGGCGGTGGGACAGCCCCGAATATCTGAGATTGTCCTGCTGAATCTGGGGGGTCCCGAGGTCATGGCTGAGGCCCAACAGCCATCCTATTACAATAGCTTAAATCTCAATATAAAGAGCTTTGCCCCTGAAAAACAGTACATGGCCAGAAATGTGTTAAGAAGCAAAGCTGAGTGACAACCAATATGGCCGCCATTATAATGTCACATAAAAAATAAATACCATCAATCTGTAGATTGAAGCCAGAATTGTGCAAAGTGTAAAGATGGTGCTTTTCAGAATGCAAATCAACTGTGCAGACACTGAACAAGCAGGAAGGGGGGGGGGGGCATTTACCTCTATGGGCAACGGATAAGTGGCAAAAGGTGAATGCATGTAGGTTGGGCACTCCAGGGATGTCTGATGAGGGTGTGCTTGCTTTCAGGATACACAGATCTTTTCTATATACGGTATGAATTACTAAAAACTTTATCAGTACAGTTCTGGTGCAATGGTAGTCACGTAATGCCTGGAATATCAGACATGCACTGTCCTGCCAAAAGAAATGGGACACCTGAGCAAGAATCACAGGTAGTATTTATTACCATAAGTTAATACTTAGTGGGGCTCCTTTGGCCCTAATGAGATCACATACTCTCCTTGGCATACTTTCCACTAACGTCTGATACACTTCAGCTGGTATTTCCCTCCATTCACTCTGCAAATGTCTGTTGAGTTCTCTCAAAGAGGATGAACCTTTAG
This sequence comes from Eleutherodactylus coqui, assembly GCF_035609145.1. Taxonomy (NCBI): domain Eukaryota; kingdom Metazoa; phylum Chordata; class Amphibia; order Anura; family Eleutherodactylidae; genus Eleutherodactylus; species Eleutherodactylus coqui. The sequence continues at coordinate 25,933,582 of NC_089844.1, read as the reverse complement.
GGCCTCATGCCCACGGCCGTGTCAGACACTGCCAGTGGCATATTGTAGCAGAGTCCGACATGGCGCCCCCCAAAGACCCCGACTCATGACGCTCCAGCAGTGGGTGATGATGTGGGCGGTGGTGTGTGGTGATGCGTAATCACACGATACTTTCACCATGCTCACAGCGGAAGTATCGCGTGACGGACCGCTTCCATTGACTACAATGGAAGCTAGCCGCGCGTTTTTCATGCTGCGGAATTCTGCAGCATGAACATTGAGCTACTAGATTCAATAGAACCTAATAGCTGTGCAATAGCGCCGTGTGCATTAGCCCTAATCCATATTTCCTGACCCCACATTCCAGTTCATCCCAAAGATTTTCAGTAGGGTTCAGGTTGGACTCTGTGCAGCCGGTCCAATCGTGAGACAACCATATCTGCAAAGCAATGTAATACAGTGTTGGACTTGTGATGTGACGCGTTGTCCAGTTGTAAGTATGGCCGACCATTGCCAGAGTATTGTCATATTATTGGCAGCACATTATTGGCAAAGACTGGTGGTACACCTCCTCATGGTTCTTGTCACTACAACTAACGAACCGAGACCATGCCACATAAAACATCCTCTGACCATAACTACACTCAGCCAAAGGTGTTCTCCAGGATCCTCCACACCCAGATACATCCATCTAATGTGAGGACGGAGTAGCGTGATTCGTCACTCCATAACCCATATATCCAAAAGCATGCAGTTCCCGTCACAAACTATGGCTGGCACCTCAAAGGGTCTGTATCTTATATAGCATAGTTTAGGTCACATGACACTCATCCATTGGGGGTCCACATTCTTTTGGTAGGATAGTGTGGCAGAAGCACAAAGTGGACTGTAAGGGTAATGATGATGTGTACCGCTGAGCATATAACATTATGTATCGTATACCAGAACAATCCAGCACAAGTCCTGAATAAGATATAACGCCGGAGGATAACTGAAGAAAGTATTAATTATCAGCATTTCATCCATAATGACTTCCTGTAGGCACGGAGACGTCTATGCTGGTTACCCCGGGGGTCGGGCGCGGCGTCGGAGGCCGTTGTCACTGCACAATGGTTGGCACTTTGAAGTGATACTTTTTGCTTTATAGTCAATTCATGCCAAAACAAACAAACAAAAAAACGGATCTATAAACCGCCCAGAAATTGCGAGGGAATCCTGAAGCGTGCGGCCTGATATTCCTGCAGTGACAGCCGGTGGTTGGTGGCCTCAGGGGTGAGCTCAGGTATCAGGTGAAGGTGTGAGAATTTCCCAGAACGGTTTGAACACCTCCTCCCTAATAATCTCTGTACCCCATTCACAGTCATGGCCAATATCAGCGAGCGGGTTACTAACGGAAAGTTAATGAATCAGCAGCAAATCAACATTATTAACCCCTTCAGTAGAACTGTTTGTCTCAAAGTCGAACAAAACTCGCATGGGAACATCGCCCGTGTGAATAACCCTCGATCGCGGCAATTTGCCACTCATGTGTTTTCCGTCCGTGATGCGGCCTGCGTAAAAACGCACCGCCCATGTGAGTGAGGCCTCAAGAAGATAATTATCAGATCTGACAACGCTGCTCCTTTACACGTAATTAGTCTTCTGATCTCGATATGTAGTTCAGATAAGGATAGCCCGGAGCTGCGCTCACTATTCTGCTGGTTGTTTTTAATAGGAAACCTTCAGTAAGCTTTTGGGCAGACACACTAACAGCTTAGCTGAGATCCGTTTCGCGGACGCATTTCACGCGTTCTGTAAAAAGTCGGACCTGCTCTATCTTTCTGCATAGAAGTCTATGGGAGGTGCGCAAATCAGCAAGGGGACGGGTGTGACACTGCAAAACACAGGGAAAGAACGCGTCGGGACCTCGTTAGGCATAAATAGCCATTAAATCCACGGAAAGAATGCGTCACACGCACATGTGAACTGGCCCTGTGCGCACAAAAAGTGATATGCACAGACACTCGCGCAAATCACCTCTACAGCAGGCGGCGAGCGTTTTTGCGCATAGCCTCATGTGAAGCTGTCCTTGGGATATGTTCACACGGCGGTATCATCTGATGCCTCTAAGGGCCCATTCACACGGGCGTAGGCAATGTCAGTCTGTAAAACGATGCAGTGTTTTCACAGCGTGTACGTGCGTGTTTCATGCGCTTTTGCTGCATACGTGTTGGGAGCTTTATGTCCGCGTTGCGGAATCGGCACAAATTTCACATGGATTCTGCATAAAATCCACTGCAGCCCTCTGCCTGCGAATGACTCCGTTACTTTGTTTTTGTTTTGTTATTTACTGTTTTTTTACATATAAGTTGCTACATTGTATAACAGGCTTACAGCTCCGCTGGTCTACTATGTGCCATATAGGGGCAGCATTGGCCCCTCAGTCCTGGGGGCCTGGGAGTCATTTCCCCCCTGGTGAACCCACACTTTATTAGTGAACCCCCCTAACCTTCCTGTGGGTAAAGCAGTTAATTGAGCAGAACTGTTGTGAAATGTGCTGGATTTGGGTGTTCACAGTCAGTGCTGCAGGCGCCTGCGTCCTGCCATCCATCTCCTGGGAACACGGATATGATGAGGGCGATGTATTCACCAGGCCGCTCTGTGCCCTGGGGTATGTGCCAGCTCATCAGACAAACATCTCCTATCAGAAGCGGCAATCTGTGAACTGATAATACCTTGTACAGTAATAAAAAGAGGGGCATTAAAGGGTCATCCTTCAGAGCAGCACAGCAGGGGTTAACCCCTCCATCCACAGGTACAGGGGGGATCAGCAGGGTTTATGGGCGAAGTATTCGCGAGCAGCAGGGGTGAACTGACAAGTCTGTCCTTAAAGGAGATGTCTCGAGGAAGCAGTGAATTTTTTTTTTTGCCCAGTCCCCCTAATTAAGCATACATAACTAAGCCCCCCTGTAAATGACTTTTCTAGCTGGTTCGTACTTACCTTTCCAGCGTTTCAGCAACTTATAAAAGTTTCCCCAAGATGGCCGCCAGCTCTTTTCCCTTCGCTTGCTGCAGCCCGACGTGCGCGCTCCCGAGACGCTGTCAGCTGTGTCTCCATGGCAACCAGACACCCCGCAGCCGCCGACCGGACCCACCGCAGCCGCCGACCAGTCACCCACCGCCAGGCAGCAGGTAACCGGCGCTAGCCCCCGGCTCCCCAGCGCTACGCTCCCGGCTCCCCAGTGCTACGCCCCCGGCTCCCCAGCGCTAGACCCTGACAACAGACGAAGGCCCCGGAGCCCAGCGCTAGGCCCCGGAGCCCAGGTGAAGGCCCCGGAGCCCAGCGGTAGGCCCCGGAGCCCAGGTGAAGGCCCCGGAGCCCAGCGCTAGGCCCCGGAGCCCAGCGCTAGGTTCCGGAGCCCAGGTGAAGGCCCCGGAGCCCAGCGCTAGGTTCCGGAGCCCAGCGCTAGGTTCCGGAGCCCAGCGCTAGGTTCCGGAGCCTAGCGCTAGGTTCCGGAGCCCAGCGCTGGGCTCCGGGGCCTACCGCTGTGGCCCGGGACCTTCACCTGTTAGTCAAGATCACCCCCCGACCCATCACTTACCTGGGCGGCTTCTCGGGGCTGCTGGGCTGGGCTTCTCTGCTGGGCTGGGCTTCTCCGCTGGGCAGCTCCAGTTTCTGTACCTTCCTCTAACAGAGGAAGGTACAGAATGGCCGCTCCAGCGCGCTCCCGAGCAGTGACAGCTCGTCTGCGCATGCGCAGAAGAGCTGTAGCGGGGAGCACACTGAAGCGGCTCGTGCTGGAAGGAGAAGACCGGACTGCGCAAGCGCGTCTAAAAAAGCAAGCTGCCAGCGAATTTAGACGGAACCATGGAGACGAGGACGCTAGCAACGGAGCAGGTAAGTGGAATAACTTCTGTATGGCTCATATTTAATGCACGATGTATATTACAAAGTGCATTAATATGGCCATACAGAAGTGTATAGACCCACTTGGTTTCGCGAGACAACCCCTTTAAGGCCTCCTTCACACGACCGTAAGCGGTTTTTACGTTCGCCCGTACGCACTGTATAATTGTACGAATGAAGATTTGACGCGATCGAGTCTCCAGCTGTATAAGCGTATTCCCAGACATTCACACGCCGCTGCTGCACATAGGCAAAAAATACCCAGAAGCGATGAAAACCAGCGATCGCTGTAAAATGCTCAGAATGACCCATAAGGCCTAAGTACAGCGAGCGGTCTTCTTTTCCCAGCGTTGTGCGCAGGGTAACTCCCTTCCCCTCCCATTTTTCCAGCTTCCATAGAAGTCTATGGCAGCTTATTACGTATTTCTGCAAAAGATAGGACAAGACTTATGTTTTCACGCGGCGTATAAAATCGATGTCTCAAAACGGTCGCGTATGTGCTATTTTTCCCGACATGATTTTTTTTTACGCATCGTTCATCTGAAAGAATGGACTGAGGGTCCATGGCTGGTAAAGGGTCCCTTTAATGCCCGGGGACCCAGGAGAAACACAGTAGTGTATGAAGGATAAGTGGCAGGCTCTGTGCTGGAGCTCTGGCACTATATGGAGGCTCTGTGGCTGGCACTGTTAATGTGGCACTACGGCTGGCACTATATGGAGGCTCTGTGGCTGACTGAGTCATTGGAACATTGTGACTGTGTTAGGAAGGTATTCTGGTGGGTACTATGTATGAACTCTTGTTGGCACTGTTATTGTGGCACTACAGCTGGCACTATATGGTAGCTCTGTGGCTGCCAGAGTTATGGGGCACTGACTATGGCTCCCAGTATATACTGTATGTTGCTATCTTTTTGGACTGACTGCGGCCCCAGAAGACCCCGGTGTTATCTATGTATCATCTTTCTCCCTGGGGGAATGTGCGGCCGCTCAGTCAGGACACAACACGTGTGGAGATATTTCACACTATCATTGCACAATCTAATTGGCATCAGAAAGGAATCTTCATCTATGAACTGGAACAAGAGAACGTGACTCTAGATAAGGAAGATCTCCTGTCAGCTTCACAGGTGTGGGAGTTCACCTGCCTGTGCCCAATATGTCATCTGTCGGGAATCCGACTCCTGGCACCCTGGCACTCCGATTACTGAAGGGGCCGCCGCAGCACTCTAATAAGCATTGCACTCCTTTTTTGTTTTGCAGGTACATTTGGTTATGCCCATGCCTGGTACTGGTTTGGGTCAGCTTAATCCACGGAGCAAACGGTGCACGCCCCAGACCGCCCTAGCAGCGGCATCCACTTGACGCAAAAACAGTTGAAAGCCTGGAGGCTAGTAGAAAGATGGGCAGCACAAAAGGCAGTGGTAATAAATCTATCATAATATTCATCTTGATTCTTCTTTAATGACCTGCTCTGATATGCACTGCAGCATGTGATGTCCCAGCGTATAAATAGGATGAGGCTGCAACCAACTACCGGTATGTGGGGATGCTGCACTGCCTCATTATCAGGAGTCCTGGCAGTCTGTGGCTGGGTACACACGGGACGGATTTGCTGCGGATTGCCCGCACGTAAATTCCACATGCGACTCCAAATCCTGCAAAAATTTCGTCCACACACTGTGGCCAATCCATTGCGGCCAAACTGTGTGGAAATGGTCATACGGCATGGAAATGAAAGACGCAACATGTCAATTATTTTTTTTCCACAGCGACCTCTCTCCTCTCTATGGGGAAAGATGGGCGTAGTAGTAATGCAGGCGGTGAAGGCACTCCAAAACCCACCGCTGCGGTTTTTCAGCGGAATTCTCACAGATTTTCGGTGCGGCCAATCTGCGAGAATTCTGCTGGAAATCCGTCCCGTGTGAACTCAGCCAACAGCTGACTGCATACAAGCAGCACACTGACACATCACAGTCAATGGAGCTAATTGCAGTATGTCCTTTCCTGGTCCGGATTTTCGGACAACAGTCCATGGGTGCGCAACCACCACAACAGAGTGCACAGAGGACATCCGTGCGCACACGCTGCTCTTCATAGATCATTGGCTTCCTTCCGTTTTCCTTTACAGGTGGCAAAAAACAGACGACACACGAAAGTAAAAACAGACACGCTACAGAAACGGATGCAACACGGACACACAGGCGGATTACAATCCAAAACTGGACACGCTGGTCTGAATAAGCTCAGGATTTCGGAGCAGAGCCGCCTCTAATTCCTGTACCGATCCGAAGTCTCTGATGTTGAAATACGACATTAAAGAAGAGTTTACGCAAATGAATGGATGACGAATCTCCGTTGTCACCCATGAATCTTCCTTCAAAGAAGTTCGCTTTAGAAACTGTTCAAAAGACCCCAGATTGGGATATTCCCAACCTCGGAGGAGGAGGGGTCCCATAGAATCCGTTGAAAGAAGAAAAATAATAAGGGACTTGAAAGCGGGCGGCGCAGGTGCGATGCACGCAGGTAACCGCTCTGCGTCCGCCGCACATCCTACAACAACACGGCGAGATCAGAAAAAAAGAATCTGTTTTAAGTCTTTCCAGCAGATTTCTCAAAGCTCGCATCTTGTTTGTCGACTTCTCCTTCCTGAAAGGCGAGCGGATTGTATGACACCTGTTCCCAACAACAACCCGGCGGCTCCGCGCCAACAATTCCTGTGTGCAGGTTATTGCCGGAGGGAAGAGGCAACGGATCTACAAACCGCTGCCAAGAGAGGAACAGTCATTGTGTACGGAGTGATCTCACCGGCAGCCGGGCCAGGAGGATGAGCCTGGGAGTCAGCGTCGCATCACAGGTTTATTTGTATCCACTGAGTGTCCGCACGGAGCGCCGCCCCGCACTGCGGGAAACAATGCCGCCAGTTTGCCAAGTATTTTTAATATCTTACTGTTTTAAATTATTCAGCTGCAGACGAGTGCGGAGAACGACCTCAAGCCGGCAAATGCATCGGAGTCACTGATTTGTCCCCTTCGCACTTATGTCTCATTTACACAGGTGTATTTTCAGTATTTTCTATGGCCGTAATACAGACGGTATAGAACACCATTGGTTTGTATTGATGTGTTCCAACTTGCGTATTTTATGCGTATATGCAAATGAGGAAGATGGAATAAATTTGCATAAATTACCCAGAGGAGTGTGCATGGCCCTATAAGTTTCCTCACTCACTTTTTTGGTGTCTTCTCACACCCTTCTGGGTGCTCTCCTTGGGCAGAGACGATGCCGTTTCCCAAACCACTCACCTCCTAGGGGTCTCCACACACTTTTTGGGTGCTCTCCTTAAAGGGGTTGTCCCGCGCCGAAACAGCTTTTTTTTTTCCAATAGGCCCCCCGTTCGGCGCGAGACAAACACAAGGGATGGGTTAAAAAAAAAAAAGGTTTAGTACTTACCCGAATCCCCGCTCTGCGGCGACTTCTTACTTACCTTACCAAGATGGCCACCGGGATCTTCACCCACGATGCACCGCGGGTCTTCTCCCATGGTGCACCGTGGGCTCTGTGCGGTCCATTGCTGATTCCAGCCTCCTGATTGGCTGGAATCGGCACACGTGACGGGGCGGAGCTACGAGGACCAGCTCTCCGGCACGAGCGGCCCCATTCACCAGGGAGAAGACCGGACTGCGCAAGCGCGTATAATCGGCCGATTAGACGCTGAAATTAGACGGACCCATGCAGACGGGGACGCCAGCACCGGAGCAGGTAAGTGAATAACTTCTGTATGGCTCATAATTAATGCACAATGTACATTACAAAGTGCATTAATATGGCCATACAGAAGTGTATAACCCCACTTGCTTTCGCGGGACAACCCCTTTAAGGAAAGACGACATCCTCCTCGAACCATTATCCATGTTTGAAAGAAATAGGCAGCATGTCTTATTTTGGTGTGTATTAAATACCAAACACTCCCATTTAAGTGTACAGGTGCAAAACAAAGACAGTGCATGTTACATGCGTGTTTTGTGAATCTGGTTAGGACACAGTGTGAAAAAAATTGACATGCATTTGCCCTTCTTTTGTTGGGGGGCACAAGTGCAGATGCAACATGCATGCAAAAGAAACTGTTGCACCATCTCTAGCTTGGATACAAGATGTGATACTGGTGGGCATGGAGGCTCTAGTACCCTATTGTACCACCTCTAGCTTAGATTCCGGATATCATACCGGTTGGCGTAGAGGCACTTGTACCCTATTGGGCCACATCTAGCTGGGATACAAGATGTGAAACGGGTGGGTATGGAGGCTCTAGTACCCTGTTGGACCATCTCTAGCTTGGATACAAGATGGGATACTGGGGACATGGAGGCTCTAGTACCCTGTTGTACCGCCTCTAGCTTGGATACAAGATGTGATACGGGGGGCATGGACGCTCTAGTACCCTGTTGTACCACCTCTAGTTTGGATACAAGATGTGATATAGGTGGGCATGGAGGCTCTAGTACCCTGTTGTACCGCCTCTAGCTTTGATACAAGATGTAATACGGGTGGATATGGAGGCTCTAGTACCATGTTGTACCGCCTCTAGGTTGCATACAAGATGTGATACAGGCAGGCATGGAGGCTTTAGTACTCTATTGTACTATCTCTACCTTGGATACAAGATGTGATATGAGGGGCATAGAGACATACCGGTTCTGTACGGTATCCTACAACATATCGCTCTACATTTGCTGTAACTGAGCCTCTAGATCGTGCAAACTCATAGGCTGTCAAAGTTGGCGGCCCAGATGGTCCCATAATCTTCTATTGGTAATAAATCTGGTGACCGGGCAGCCATGGAAGTGTGACAATGTTGTGAGGGCTTCCTGTGACCCCCTTGTGTGTGCGGCCCAGCATTATCCTGCTGCCTGTTGGAATCCGCCATGAGAGGAACACACGTGGCTGCAGGATGTCCAGAACATATTGCATTGTCACTCGTTTCACAAATAGGAGTCTCCGACTGTGGTATGCGATGGCCCTTCAGCCCATCACACAAGCAGGGGGCAGTGTGCGACTCCGCAGCAAAGACTGGATTGAGGCGCTAACCCCAAGGTATCCAGACACGAACACGGCCGTCATCACCTCCTGAACTAAACCTGGATTCAATGCTGTTTCGTCATTCACGACACCATTGAAAATAGAGGCAGTGGTGGGTGTCAAAGCCAGTACACATAATGGACCCGGGAAGACTAAATGTCTTTGAAAAGTTTGAAGCTGCAAGTTTGAAGCTGCTCATGCTTGTCGGACGATCAGATGCTCCTCTCTACTGGTGGTCTGTAGGGGGCATCCTGAGCCCAGTCACCTTGTGTGCCCTCACACATCCACTGGTCCCAACACCTCCTAACAGTCTGGTCAGACGCTCCTCTCTACTGGTGGTCTGTAGGGGGCGTCCTGAGCCCGGTCACCTTGTGTGCCCTCACACATCCACTGGTCTCAACACCTCCTCACAGTCTGGTCAGACGCTCCTCTCTACTGGTGGTCTGTTGGGGGCGTCCTGAGCCTCAGTCACCTTCTTTGCTCTCACACATCCACTGGTCCCAACACCTCCTAACAGTCTGGTCAGACGCTCCTCTCTACTGGTGGTCTGTTGGGGGTCCTGAGCTCGGTCACTTTGTGTGCCCTCACACATCCATTGGTTCCAACACCTCCTAACAGTCTGGTCAGACGCTCCTCTCTACTGGTAGTCTGTTGGGGGTCCTGAGCTCGGTCACTTTGTGTGCCCTCACACATCCATTGGTTCCAACACCTCCTAGCAGTCTGGTCAGATGCTCCTCTCTACTGGTGGTCTGTCGGGGGTCCTGAGCCCGGTCACCTTGTGTGCCCTCACACATCTACTGGCCCCAACACCTCCTAACAGTCTGGTCAGACGCTCCTCTCTACTGGTGGTCTGTCGGGGGGTCCTGAGCCCGGTCACCTTGTGTGCCCTCACACATCTACTGGCCCCAACACCTCCTAACAGTCCGCTCAGACACTCCTCACTGCTGATGGTCTGTAGGGGGCGTCCTGAGCCCAGTCACCTTGTGTGCCCCCATCCACTGGTCCGAACACCTCCTAACAGTCTGGTCAGAACGGCCGGTGGGGGACAATTCATGGATACAACCATCCAGCTTCTCAATAATGCGCCCCTCTCAGACTCTGGTAACAGGGTGAAATCTCTTCTCTGCGTCGTAGAGGCATCTAGTGGCCAACAAGCTCTACAAGTGGAAGAAGAGGTCACTACACACAAGGAGCCTCCGAGAGCCTCTTATAGGCCAAGGGGGGAACCACTATTAGGGCCTCCGGTGACAAGACCGTCCATCTAATCACCACAACTCTCATCATTTACAGATCTGCCTGAGATGGAGCTGCAGCCACACGACAACTTCTTCTGGGGTTGGGATTATTTTTAACAAAATGTATATATGTTATTCGCATATATAAGGATGCAGGAATGAAAGCAGACGTTTGTATGTGTTCTGCGTGTATTCATGCTGTGGGGTGTGGAAAAACCCTCGTTGTACAAGCTGGTTGTTGTATCCTGCGATCCAGGGTGGTTTTTAATTAACTCTATAGAAATATGCATTGCACCAGAAGGGTCGATGTCATGTGGAACTGGAATTTCCCTTCAGCAAGCCGTGAGTTCTGCAATCTTCTGCACCCAGTATGGTGATCTTCAGAAGTTGCATTCACAATGAACACACAGTTGAAGCAGACTCTGGTGCCACTTTCCTCCAACACTTTAGTGTGTCATAAAACATTACATTATCAGGAGGCCCATGGCTAATCTTTCCAGCACATCAGTAGCAGTAAGAAGATTTGGCCATAGAGATAAACCTTAAAACTCACAAAAGGCTTTTTCATCCCACGACTTAAGCTCATTGATGCCTCTTTTTCACCTGATTTGCTGATTCCTCCTCCGCACGATCCATTATCATGTACAGGTCATGAATAAACCATGATGACTGCAGCAGCGCAACACTAAGAGACCAGTGCTGGATCATTATACTGGGACTTATAGGGCTGGAAGTTGTGGGTGACCCATAGCCTGCAGCTACTGGTGTGGAGTACATCAAAGCTCCAGATATCCACTTCTGAAGACCAGACTACATATAGAATCTCTATAAACATCAGAGTCACTGTGTACATACATTACTTATTCTGTACTGATCCTGAGTTACATCTTGTATTATACTCCAGAGCTGTGCTCACTATTCTGCTGCTGGAGTCACTGTGTACATACATTACTTATCCTGTACTGATCCTGAGTTACATCTTGTATTATACTCCAGAGCTGCACTCACTATTCTGCTGGTGGAGTCTCTGTGTACATACATTACTTATCCTGTACTGATCCTGAGTTACATCCTGTATTATAGTCCAGAGCTGTACTCACTATTCTGCTGGTGGAGTCACTGTGTACATACATTACTTATCCTGTACTGATCCTGAGTTACATCCTATATTATACTCCAGAGCTGCACTCACTATTCTGCTGGTGGAGTCTCTGTGTACATACATTGCTTATCATGTATTGATCCTGAGTTACATCCTATATTATACTCCAGAGCTGCACTCACTATTCTGGTGGTTGCTGCATTGAGGATCTTTTGTGGTCCATTCAGTAGTTGGCTATGTTGTTTCACTTTTTAACCTTCCCCTAAGTGTTCTGATCTGCTCTCAGTTTTGTACCCAAACCCTCACACATGGAGGGCAGGTTTATCAAAGGGAAGGGAAAAGCAGAGCAGCATCCACATCAGTCCTTCATTTTGCCCTTTTCTCCAACTCCTTTGCGCGCTGAGACTTTCCTCTGATTGGTAGCGATAGACAACTTTACTAAAGTTTCCAAATCTCCTACAATGTGTGACCCAGGAGAGATCGTTGTTCCCCCCTTACTTAGACAGAGGTGGGCAGATTAAGAGTCGCCATTCCTCCCCGTTTGTAGTGGCCGCACCATTTCCTAGCAGGCTGTATATTGAGAGATCTCATTCTACAGGGGCCCCTGGCACTACATTGGTATACTGTGTGGCCCCTGATTCACTCAATGTCACACATAGTGCTTGAAGCTTGTCAGTGCCAGCTAGCCTGAAGATTGACAGCCCCGTGAGGCCAGCTGGCAGCGGCCGGTCTGTGGGATCTAATCTTCACATTAATCAGCTTTATTATTACCACTAATACCAATTTGTGCACAGACTGCAGGATCAGACGGCCAGCTGTCATCGACCCCGCGCCGTAATTACCGCACCTCGCTTTATTGTTTAAGATCAAAATTATAATTCAATTAAGATATTTAGTTTCTGCGCTCGTGGCCGCAGTCAAGGAACTAAACATCAGGAACGGGCACTGGAGAGCGATTATCCTCTTAACCCTTTCTGCAGGGATAGATATGGCTGCTACAGGGAATATACACAATATTGTGGTGGACTGACCAGAGTCAGTGGGGGAAAGAACCCCCAAAAAACCTGTCTCTCCATTCCTCACTGCTCTTAAGATCTCTGCTTGCTGTCAGTGAGTGGGAATACTTTTGAAACCCATTAAGATCATGGTGTGTTGTTCGTCACAGTGTACCGTATCACCTGTGTGATAGCCTGCGATCAGGACCAGTTGTCATTATCTGAATGTAAAAAAAAAAAAACAATTCCCTGACAACAAGCAGAGATCTTGAAAACTGAGAATTCTGTCTATTAGTTGCAGAATGTTTCATTACACTGACTAGAAAGAACAGGAAAAGCCTGTTCAGCTGTTTCTCAATGATATCGGTCTCATGAAAAGCTGGGTGACAACCGGTAGAAGGATAAACGCTCCAATGGGGCTTGTCATCCAGCTTTTCAAGTATAAAGAATGGCAAATCTGCCTAGTTCGGGAGTGGCTTATGTGACAACCCATGAGGGAGCCGTAAAAGATCTGTAATGGTCACCCAGTATTCCCAGAGACAGATGAGAATAAGAAATGGTGGCTTTTAAAGGAAAATGATGACAACCAACAGTTTGCAGAGATCTTTTGATTTTGGGGGGCCATGTACTTTCAGTTTGTATTGCGGAGGAGTCGGGTCATTGCTGCCTGCAGCCCCATTTCCACAGATGTGTCCTGTGAACAAGGTTTCAAGGAGGTGGAGCTTTGCTAGATTTGCATAAAGGGGCTACTCTTTGCAGTTCAGGGTGTGTTCTTGGCTCTGCAGGGGCAGGACTTAAAATGTCCTATGACTTTGGGTTTAAATGTTAGGAGGTATGCCTAATGGAAAAAAAGACCTGCTCACAACTACAGTCTTAGAAACCTGGTTGTTTGGCAGCACTCTATTATAGCCAATATGGGTAGGACAAGCCACCAAATGCAAGAGCCGCAGCAGACAGGAACCCGAACCTTTGTTCCCCTAATCGAATAGCATGTAGAAAACAAAGTTTTCCTCCATAAAAAAAAATGATACGTTTCAACTAGAGATGAGCGAGCGTACTCGGATAAGCACTACTCGCTCGAGTAATTTGCTTTATCCGAGTATCGCTGTGCTCGTCCCTGAAGATTCGGGTGCCGCTGCAGCTGACAGGTGAGTCGCAGCGGGGAGCAGGGGAGAGCGGGCGGGAGAGAGGGAGAGAAAGATCTCCCCTCCGTTCCTCCCCGCTCTCCCCTGCAGCTCCCCGCTCGTCCCTGAAGATTCGGGTGCCGGCACGGAGCGGGGAGATACTCGGCTAAGGCACATTACTCGAGCGAGTACTGCTTTTCCGAGTACGCTCGCTCATCTCTAGTTTCAACCAAAAAATTGGTCTTTTTAAGCTCGATAACAACCGATTTTTTGGTCGAAACGTAACATTTTTTATGGAGGAATAAAGTTTTCTGGAAATTTACGCCATTTTTATGCTGAGACAGAACTCTCTTTCTACACAGTATTCTAGCAACCAGTCTGTCTCAGATCACCGCTGTCTGAAAGGCAAGGTTGTCAGACAACAATTCTCTCACAACCAATCTGTCTCTGATCATCACTGTTTTAGAAACAAGGCTGTCAGGCAAGAAGTCCTTAGCAACCAGTCTGCCTAAGATCAGCACTTCTAGCCAACAATTCCCTAGCAACCAGTCTATCTCTAATTACCACTGTCTAAGCAACAAGGTTGTCAGGCAACAAGTTCCTAGCAACCAGCCTGTCTCTAGTAACCACTGTCTTAGCAACATGTCAATCACCAAGTGCATAGTAACCAGTCTGCCTTAGATCAGCACTGTTGGGCAACAAGTCTCTACTAACCAGCCTGTCTCTGATCGTTATTGTCTTAGCAACAAGTCCCTAGTAATACGTCAGCCTCAGATCAGCACTGTAAGGCAGCAATTCCCTACTTGCCAGTCTGTCAATGATCACCACTGTCTAAACAACAAGTGTTAGGGTGTGCTGATGGGATCTGTTGTTCTACATGGGTTTCCAGCAGCGCAGCCCCACAGGTGGGGTTGATTGAGCTGGCTTAATGTGGATTTCTCCAGCCAGCCAATCACCACTAGTCTGCTGCTTATATATACCAGCTCCTCTGCTAGAGGCTGCTAGGCTTTCCTTTGTTTGTTCAGTGTTATTTTCCTTCTTGTCAGTGCATGTGCCGGATGTGTGGTGTGAACAGTCCTGTTCAGGGTGCATGGTGTGCTGTGTTGTATGCAAATCCCTGGTGTGTTGGTATGAGCTGTGTTTAGTCCTGCTGTGTTTCGTTTGTCTTCTAGGTCTAGTTAGATCCCTAGATTCCAGCGCGGGGCGTCCTTATCAGGATGATCGCCCCAAATGCAGGCAGGTTTCATGTGGAAGTTGTGTCTTTAGAATACATACCCACAAGACAACATGGACCCTTGAAGTGGGCTCGCGGGCTTAAGTATCTTGGCCAAAATACGAACCAATACTTTGCATCGTATTTATTTACATCTGTTTATGCATGCGGCTATGCTTGTTCATGTTTGGGCATTTGTCTGTCTGTGACTTATGTCCGCTGTTTCCAAGTTCTGCCGGAGTTTCACCAGTTCATGAGTGTGAATGACATAACAGAATGTACACGTTTCAGGTGGAAGGTATGTCTGTCATTTGGGCCCCTCCTCTGTGCGTGTGTTATATCTGTGCATGAGTCCAGTTCGCAGTTTTCCATCTTCTGTTTGGGTTTCTGAGTTCTTGTGTGAACTGGACTTAACAACAAGGTTGTCAATTACAACAAGTGCATAGCAACCATTTTGCATCAGATCACCACTGTTAGATAACAAGCCCCTACCAACCAGCCTGTCTCTTTTCATTACAGTCTAAGATCACTCAGCTCTGAGTAGACTTACCACTGACCTGAGCTCCATCCTTCTCTTACTGGCGCTTTAACCCTATTTTTTCTCTAAAAAATTTCAACACAGAAATGCAGTCCTAAGCTCTCGCTCATGCATCATGACCTGCAGGTTGCAAGTTCAATCTCCGCTTGGTTCAGGTAGCCAGCTCAAGTTTGACTCATCCTTCCGAAGGTCGGTAAAATGAGTACCCAGCTTGGTGGGGGTAATAAATAAATTACTTGAAAGAACTGCGAAATAAGTTGGCGCTATATTATATATTTTAGTAGTTTGCAGGTCACTCAGCACTAACTGAAGTCATCTCAGTCACACCAGAGGCAGAGGTGACAACCCTAGCACAACCTCACTGACCATACAGGCTACTATCCGAAAATTGCTATTACCAAATCGTAGCGCCCCCTAGCATCATAAAGACTGGAACTGGGAATACATCTGCGATTGTGGCTGGAGTAGAAGATACAACAAGTGCATAGTAAGTAAAGGAAATGATTGACAAAGTTTCCCGACTACTCTATGACGGTGAGACAGGACAGACATGAAGAGCTGGTGAATATGTTGGTCTTTCGCTCTCCTCCTCGATCTTGTAGAGATTTACACTTCATTTCCTTTCTCACCTGCATCTTGCACCTTGATCACTAACTGCACTTCACCTCTGGGTGGAGCTGGGCCCCGTAGGCCCCGTAGTTTACGTCCATGTTCAGCATGTCCACCAAGGTCTCCTCCTTACACAGCTATAATTACTGCTGGAGAATTAGGCTAAGAGGATATTAGCGGATGAAGTCAGTTCAGGATGAGCTCAGACACGATGTTGCCGACACCACCACCGTGCTGCTTGCGGCTTCTGACACTTTCCTACGTGTGACTCATGGTTCATGTCCGGGCATTAATACCATGCATGATGCCAGGTCACAGATAGCAGGGGGACAGCTTCCAAGTCTTGGCGAATGCAGTCTGCCTATACTCTGATGGGAAGATGATGAGAGTTTTACCACCTTCAATCAGTCTGCATGAAATGTGTCCAGACCCAATATTATTGTTATTAAGCGGCGACGGCGGAATTCAAAAATATTTACATTGAATCTTAGTACAAGTCTGGAAAGTTCTGAGAATTTACGTTTCACCAAAGCAAATTGTATTTTCTAAAGTCTCATAGACGGAAAATAAATAAATCGGCATGTTGTGGACTTCAAAGCGACTGCCGGATGCTCGGCTCCTAGTGACGGCTGCTGCCATGATAATCCTGTGGCATTCTTGCATTGCTATGTGAAGGAAGTGAAGGGTTAAATCAACACAACTCAACATTCCTCTTATGCTACAATGTTTCCATTGCACAAGAACAATGTAACTATATGGGAGCCACTAGAATCGTGCATGCTATTAATTAGCTCTGCTGCTCTGCCACCTGCTGACTGCCACTCAAACCGCGGAGATGCCAGGTTCCTTATGCCAATCAAACATGCCTCAGTTGGTGCTTATATTGGTGGAATCAGTGTGGCGACATTAGCTTTGTTCAGCATGGAGACAGCCGCTTGGTCCTAACTTCATCGGTATGTGGCTGCTCGTGCTTCCCGCTGAGGGATGGCACATAGCCAGATGATGCCAAGACAGAGGGGTATAGGGGTATGATATACATACATCTAACAACTCTTCTACAAAGTAGAACCAGGTCCGTACCAAGTAGCTCAGTACCTTGGGTGGTTCGTGCAGGCTGAACCTGCTAAAAGGAGAAGAAGAAGGCAAAACGAGAAAGAAGAAGCAAAGAAGAGCAAGAAGGAGGAGAAAGAGGAAAGGAAAAAGAACCTTTTGACTCCTTTTTCATTCTTCTTTTTTGTTGTTCTGTCTTTTTTTCTTCTTTTCCTTCTTTAACGTTGCTTTAAAACCAGCTTAAATGTACATTGATGCACCCCTACCCTGTTTCCCTGAAAATAAGACATAGGATTATTTTCCAGGCTTTTTGAGGATGTTTGAAATATAGGCCCTACTCCAAAATTAAGCCCTGCTAGCAGTTAATTAAAAAAAGTCAATATAAATAGTGTTCAGGCAGCTATACATGTAAAAAAGTTAAACCTTTTTGAACAAAAATTTATATAAGACACTGTCTTATTTTCGGGGAAACACAGTAGCTGCCCTGAGAGTATAATATAGGGCTTTTATGGCTTTTAGAAACTGTTATACACTAGTTTTAGCGGTATTAGTACAGTTCTGGTTCAGGGCGAATTGAACATTTTCAAGCAATTTTGTGAACTGGCCGTACTGGCCGAACGCATGATGTGAGGGAACGCATTGAAATCAATGGCTTCTATTCTCTGCGTCTTACGTGAGTTCATTTTGCGCACACAAAAACACCTATGTTAGAAGTCCTCAGCGCTAGGAACCCATCCATTAGGTTGGCTGCACATGGGTGTATTTATGCAGGCAAGTTTTGCGCATACAATACACGGTGAGTAGAAGCCATTGATTTCAATGGGTTAATTCTCAAGGGTTTTTTGCGCACGCATTTTGCTGGCGTGAAAAAAAAAAACATAACACACTCTATTTTTGTGCACATTTGCACAGCAAGGCTCCCTACAGGAGTCTATGGGGGAGCACAAATGTATATGTGGGTATGTGCAAAACACTGCGCATACCCGCGAACAGCGGCATCTTGTAAGGCTAATGTAAATCAGGGCAGAGGTGATTCTCCTGCCTCGTGAATGACCAGTGCCTGCGCAATAACGCTCCGTATTTGTGCAGGCACGGGCGCAAAAAACACTCACTGCGCAATAATGTTGCACAGGAGCCAGTGTTTTTACGCTCATGTGCGGCCACCCTTATGTTTCCACTGGACATGGCAGACACTGGCCAGTAGGAGGCCGTTCACACCATGCTCCATCCCACCTGTGTATGAGCACGGCTACTGCTGCTGTCCTCTCCTCTGTTATGGGGGCCCCAGATACAGATGCCTGCTTGTGTTCGCATTCTTTGTAGCCCCTATTGCTGTATCACTTCCAACATCTACCTGATTTTGATGAAAGCTTCCAACATGACAGATCCTCCCGAAGTCGGAGAACAATTCCCAACACGTCGGGGTCTCCCCTGTGATAACATCTCCTCTCTGGGATCTGAAGAGTCAAATTAAAGCCCACAAAGTAAAGGGGGAGAAGAGCAGGTGCTCGTGTCCCCAGTACACCGGCATGGAGTAGCTGCTTTTGTCTCCCACAACTTCAAAGCCTTGTCCAACACAATGGTGGGGTCCTGGGCTTCTCCTGCCTGGATGCACACAAGGGTTTGCGGGCAAATAGTGCTGAGTTATATTTGCATTTTGCTTGCAGGAAGCTTTGAACTGTAGATCGTTGTAGTTGTTGTTGTAACGACTCTTTGGTGTTCACGTTTTTTCTTGCAACATGATTACAATATAATATTCTGCATGCAGGTGGAAGCCTTTCAGTGTCACTCAACCTTAGAGTAGTTGGGAGATGGAGGGAGCGTGCTGCTACACCTGGAGGAGCCTCCGGAGTGCAGCTGGAGGGAGCACTATGCCCTCTAACATGTAAATATCACCAACAGAACTAGGGGCTGGGTTAAGAACAGGGCTACATGGCAAGAGCATGGCTGCTGGAAAATGTGCCCTGGTTTCTTTGTGCCAGGTGAAGTCAACAATATTAGTGATTCCAAGTGACTGGTACCTGGCAAGCGGAGGAATAATCCTCATAATCATGCATACATCAACTCCTGTCAGGCATCCATCTTTGAATGAATGCACAACAAATAGCTTTTGCAAATAAACACTATCCTATCAAAAGTATTTGGACCCACTAATCAGTAGAAGGGATCGCTTCTTATTAGCATGTCACGTGTCCTAACGCATGCTACATAAGGTGCAGACCCTTGGAGGTGCCAGCCATAGTTGGTGATAGGAACGCTATTGTCACTGCATACGATCTGTTCATTACCGAGTGCAATGCACCGGCCCAACTACAATGGCGCAAGGAGCGTCATCATTGGACACTTGAGCAAAGGAAGACCGTTGTATGGAGTGATGAATCACGCAACTCCATCTTCACATCAGATGGATGTACCTGGGTGTGGAGGATGCCTAGGGAACGTCTACTGTGTAAGGCCTCATTCACACGAGCCTGTGTTTTGCGCGCACATAATGCACGCTTCTAAAAGAACCAATGGGTTCCCATAGAAGCATTCATATGCACAGAATTAGAAGCGCAAAACAGAGCGCACCTAAAAAAGATAGGTCACAGGTGCGCGTTTGCAGGAGTTTCTATTGACTCCTATGGGAGCTGGAGTTAATGGAAACCCTTGCGCACGGAACAGATTCCTCACTGCTTACAGCAGGGCATTTAAAAGGTGCTTCTGGCCAGAAGCACCTTTTAAATGTCCCACTGTTAACTCCTAGGATGAGGGGATTCTCAAAGGGTTCCGTTAATCCCTGCGAGGAGTACCCTCATCACTGAACACTGTGACAGCACTGACACGGTGTTCAGTAATGAGACTACAGCGGGGATGAAAAAATATCCTGACATGGCTGTTGCTGTTGCCACCTAATTGAAAGCAATGGGTTGAAGCAGAGGCGTCACTTGAAACTCCTGGGCCCCAATGCAAAATCTGTAACAGGGCCCCCAATTATAATGCTTTATTCATAGTACTGGGCTCCTGGGGAAGAGAGGCTTTATGTGCCCCCTAAGGCTCCTGGGCCCGGGTGCAACCGCAACCCCTGCACCCTCTATAGTTACGCCACTGGGTTGAAGGCAACCCCTGCAGGGATGATTTTCAGTGATTGGGGGCGGGCGGGGCTTGAAAGCAATGCTGGCCCCATTGAGAGCAATGGCATAGCATCGTGGTCCTCTGCCACAGCTGTGACAGGGGCTTCTTTCATCCCTGCTGCAGACCCCTCATCACTGAACACTGTAACAGTCCATGACTTTCAATGCCCGCATATTACTGCAGACAGCGATTGCGGAATTCGCAATTCCAATCGGGTCATGTGATTGGTCTTACACAGGAGCTCTTCTGTATCTACGGCCAGCTCTGTTAGATCTCTCTAAGGCTGTCAGTCGCTCTCCGCAGTGTCCTTGCCATCATTTCAGCCTGTGATAGAAGAGTCCTAGGTGTTCAGCTTTTTATCTACATTGTGTTATTTATAACCATTATATTATTTACCATACATGTAATAAATATTTATAAGCAGAAGTCTGTTTATTTAGACCGTAGATGCGGTTTCTTCTGTTTATTTATTGTGAAGCAACAAAACAAATAGGAAAAGTTGAAGATGAAATTCTGTAAATATTTACTCAATAAACAAGAAGTTTTTGGGACACAAAGAAAAAATATACAAGGCGAATAAATCAGACACAGCCAAGGATTATGGGCACGGCATGTTAGAGGGGCTGCTGGTGGGTGCACAGGGAGAAAAGGGTTAATTTGTTAACAGGTTTTCCAGCTACAAAAATGGCGCAATTATCACCGGACACAGACGCCCTGAATCTGAACTCTGCATTATTGAAACAAGAAATGACCTTGTCAAATTGTGATGTGTCAGGCTTCAAGATCTCTGCTTGCTGTCAATTATTTCAGGCATTTTTGTATAAATTCGAAGACCTTGTCTTGCTCTCATGTCCGATGAGCTTTCGTTTTGTTCCCGCTATGCGGCCTTGATTATCAGGGCTGTATAAGGGGAAACATTCACGTTCATGTGTTTAAGCTCTAAGGAATACATTTAGGGCTCATTCACATGGCATATGCAGTCTCGGTTCACGAAACATGCATAAAAGTATAAAAATATACAAAATATTGACCAAAATAGGGCATGCTGGGATTTCTTTGCATGCACATATTACGCCCGTGTGAATGAGCCTTTATAAATGATTCTTTGAAGCAGCCATAATGCTGACGTGGCCCTCCGTGACAATGAGTTGGACAACTGTGATCTAGATCAGCCTTGGTGAGCTGCAGCAGCACAAGTCTCTCTCATTTGCTTCTAGTTTGCTACAATGTATCAGTGCAGATAGCATGTATCAGTGTGCAGTCCAGGATGCTTATCTCACAGAGGATTGCCTACCGCAGTGTGGCTGAGGGGGCAGGATGCCCCGGGTGCTATGAGGAGAGGGGCAACAGAACAGCCTGCAATCAAAGGGGGCATCAGCTGCTTGCTACAGTAAAGCAGGGGAAGAAATACCTTTAGGACTGAAGGACCTTTGATTCAGTGATCAGATGACAAGTCACATGTACAGAAGGGCTGCTGGAGAATCTGAAGGACCTTTGATGAGGCGCATGTGATCAGTCAGGTGTGTGAGATGTTAAACTCAAGGTTGTGCTGTCTGGGGAGTTTATTGCAGTTTCTTCTACAGTGCAAGAAATTGAAATCCACATGATCAGGTGAGACAAGTCAAACACTGTGGGGACATAGAGGAGGGCACTGCCACTGTGGAGGGTGCATAGAAGGGCACTGTCACTGTGGAGGGTGCATAGAAGGGCACTGTCACTGTGGAGGGTGCATAGAAGGGCACTGCCACTGTGGAGGGTGCATAGAAGGGCACTGCCACTGTGGAGGGTGCATAGAAGGGCACTGTCACTGTGGAGGGTGCATAGAAGGGCACTGTCACTGTGGAGGGGACATAGTAGGGCACTATCACTGTCAAGGGGACATAGGAGGGCACTATTACTGTGGATGGTACATACCGTAGGAGCAGAGGCGTAACTTGAAACTCCTGGGCCCCAATGCAAAACCTGTAATAGGGACCCTAACTATAATGCTTTATTTATAGTACTGGGCACCCTATATGGAGAAGAGAGGCCTTATGGGCCCCCTAAGTCTCCTGGGCCCGGGTGCAACCGCATCCCCTGCATTCCCTATAGTTAAGCCCCTGCATAGGAGGACACTGTTACTATAGAGGGTGCATAGGAGGATGCTATCACTGTGGAGGGCACAAAGGAGGACACTATCTCTGTGGGAGGGACATAGGAGGACACTATCACTGTGGAAGGGATATAGGAGGACACTATCACCGTGGGGGTCACACAGGAGAATACGATCACTGTGGAGGGTATATAGTAGTGCTCTATTATAGTGGAGGGGACATAGGACGACAATATCACTGTGGAGGGCAGATAGGAAGACACTCACTGTGGAAGGTACATAGAAGGGCACTATCTTTGTGGAGGGGACATTGGGGGCACTAATATTGTGAAGGGTACATAGGAGGGCACTACCGTGTTTCCCCGAAAATAGGTCCTACCCCAATAGTAAGACCTATCAGGTTTTCGGGGGAGGATTGAAATATAAGGCCTCCCCTGAAAATAGGACCTAACTAAAGCACCCCCGAAAAAAAAATCAATACTCACCTGGTCCGCGCAGTCCTGATGGTCTCCGGCGCCGGTGCGGTAAACTTCATCTTCCTCGTCTCACAGCTGAGCTTCTGCTGCGGACAGGGCTTTGAACTCCCCGCCTCCAGCAAAGCGAGCTCTGTGATTGGCAAACCGAGCGCCAGCAGCCAATCACACCCGGCGCACGATGAGCCAATAACAGCCATTCAGTGAATTACATCACTGAAGACCATTGGGACGCTGCAGACTAGGTGAGTATAAGGCCCCCTCCAAAAATAAGACACTGTGTCCTGTTTGGGGCAAAAAATAATTTAAAACAGTGTCTTATTTTCAGGGAAAGACTGTATCATTGTGGAGAGGACATAGGAGGAGTAACTAGCGATGTAATGGAAAGTTATGGATGGAATGTTGCCAACAGCCATGAAGAGCAGTTGTGCAAAGGGGCCCCAAACTGAATTTTTGCACCAGAGCCTGTGAGCCTTTAGATACACCCATAGGCTTTGAGCAAGGCCACATTGCAGCTGAGCCAAAATACTGTTTAGCACAGTTTCAAATTCACTGTTTAATGACTGCTGGTTAATATCAATCAATTTACAATTATGTTAGATCAAGACAAGGTTCTTGTATTCTCTAGATGTCAAGAAGAATGCCCCATTCACTGACAGCAAGCAAACATTTTGTAAAAGAGGAATTGAATCTTAAAGAGCTGATTTGTTATATGATTTGAGCCAATTTATTGGCATTAAAAAAGACATAGATTTCGGAGCACGTTTTTTTGCAATTTATGTGCAATTCTGCGCTACTCTCGCCGCTTTTCCAAACATGGGCAGGGTTACGTGGAAGGGGAGGTGCCAACTGCAGCCAAAGAGATTTATTATAATTTACACCAGAAATTGGTGCGAATCTATTCCGCTTATCAATGGCCGGGGTTTCATTTTCTGGTGCACCAAAAGCTGTATTTATTAAAAACTCTGCGTCTGTGAAGAAATTTGGCGCATCTTACCACTTCAAATTAAGCCTCGCGTGTCAGACACGTATTATTAAATTCCCTCCATAGGGTATGAGAATGTTCCAGAACTTTCTATTCTTCTATCATTTTTTTAAGACCGGCTCGATATATCCGTGAATTTTGCGAATTCTTTGCTCCACGTCCAGCATCACACAGAGTCTCATTTAAAGCGAATCGTTCTCTTGTACATCTACATTTCTATGTGACAACTTACTTACTGCCAACAGAGAACAATAACGGAGCACAAATCCTGTTATCCAATATTATCTGGTGCCTGAAAATAGGACACGTTACAAAACGGTGCGAAGGAAAGTCCATATTGTTCGCTGCTTGTACAACTGTGTCTGTGCAGATTCCAAGCTGCTGTGAGGGGAAGTCTCCGCGCGGCCCTCCAAACACAAAGCGGCGCATTGTTACACCTGGCAGCATGAAAAAGGATTAACTTTACTAGAATTCAGCAGACAAAGCACCCGCCTCGCCCTGCTAAAGCCTCCATGGAGATGAATGTGTTAAAAAGCGTTCACACCGGCCGCTGGCTGCCAAAGAGAAAGGCAAAAATACGAAAAAAACCCGAGTTTTCTGCCTTAAATCATAACGCAGGCCGCCGCAGGGTCAACGCGCCATTGTGCACCCAGTATAAGCGGAAAATAGCCCCTCACTCTTCACTGCAGGAACAAATCTCTCAAACACAAGGCCGGCCCCCAGACTCAAGACACCGATTGTTCCAAAAACGAGTCGTACTATTATGTTATTTTGCCTTAAGCGCAATTTCCACGGGCCACAACCTGCGACATCTATACAAGGCGCACAGCCCTACGAGGACATAAGGGATAAATGTAATAAAAGTATACAATATGAACATGGATGGATGTAATACAAATGGAGCAGCGCTGAGTTTTTCATTTTCCATAACTCATGGTGTTACATAGGACTGCAGGTTACATCTACTATACTCTGTGTCAAAAACAATCCGCCCTCAGAAGAAGTTGTCGGCAAAACTCGCCCTGCAGTTCCATCTCAGACAGATCTGTAAATTATGAGAGTTGTGGTGATTAGATGGACGGTCTTGTCACCAGAGGCCCTAAAAGTGGTTCCCCCCTTGGCCTATAAGAGGCTCTCGGAGGCTCCTTGTGTGTAGTGACCTCTTCTTCCGCTTGTGTAGAGCTTGTTGACCACTAGACGCCTCTACGACACAGAGAAGAGATGTCACCCCGTTACCAGAGTCTGAGAGGGGCGCATTACTGGGATGTGAGAAGCTGGATGGTCGTATCAATGAATTGTCCCCCACCGGCCGTTCTGACCAGACTGTTAGGAAGTGTTGGGACCAGTGGATGGGGGCACACAAGGTGACCGGGCTCAGGACCCCCGACAGACCACCAGTAGAGAGGAGCATCTGACCAGACTGTTAGGACGTGTTGGGACCAGTGGATGTGTGAGGGCACACAAGGTGACCGGACTCAGGATACCCCCTACAGACCACCAGTAGAGAGGAGCGTCTGATCAGACTGTTAGGAGGTGTTGGGACCAGTGGATGGGGGCACAGAAGGTGACCGGGCTCAGGATCCCCCCGACAGACCAACAGTAGAGAGGAGCGTCTGACCAGACTGTTAGGTAATGTTTGGACCAGTGGATGTGTGAGGGCACACAAGGTGACCGGGCTCAGGACACCCCCTACAGACCATCAGTAGAGAGGAGCGTCTGACCAGACTGTTAGGGGTGTTGGGACCAATGGATGTGTGAGGGCACACAAGGTGACCGGACTCAGGACCCCCGACAGACCACCAGTAGAGAGGAGCATCTGACTAGACGGTCAGGAGGTGTTGGGACCAGTGGATGTGTGAGGGCACACAAGGTGACCGGGCTCAGGATGCCCCCTATAGACAACCAGTAGAGAGGAGCGTCTGACTAGACGGTCAGGAGGTGTTGGGACCAGTGGATGTGTGAGGGCACACAAGGTTACCGGGCTCAGGACGCCCCCTACAGACCACTAGTAGAGAGGAGTGTCTGATTATCCAACAAGCACCAGCAGCTTCAACTGTTTTATTGTCCATCATCCAAAAACAGGGGGCACCATCATTACACTGCTGTGTCTGTCGGAACCATTTTTTAAGCGCTTAGTTGAAGGACATTTGCTCCTATGGCCCCCATTACGTGTACGGCTTCTGACACCCACCGTCTGCTCCTTTTGCAATGAAACTGGACGTTACGGAGGGGAACCGGGTTGTCTTCAGCGATGAATCCAGGTTTAGTTTGGACGCTCACAACGGCCGTCTTCATATCTGGAGACCTCGGGGTGAGCGCCTCAATCCTGCCTTTGCTGTGGAGCGCCACACTGCCCCCTGCTGGTGTGATAGTCTGGGGGGGCCACTGCATATGAAATATGTGGCATGGTAACACCTGGTAGTTAGGGTGTATTTACACGGGACAGTATGGTTGCAGCAAAAACTGCACTAAAACCGCATTAGGAAAAAAGTGTTTTTTTTAATTTTGCATTTTTACAGCAAATGTGGCAAAAACACAATTGTTTCAATAGGGTTTTGGTGCAGTTTCTACTAAAACCATATTTTGCCATGTGAATGCACCCTGAATCTTCAATTTCCCTGCAGTGCCCCCACAGGAGGGATGAAGCATTACACCGTTTCTACTGAAGTCCTCAGTAGCGGGAGATGCCCTTTGTAGTCTTTCTGGCTGAGATGTATTGGGGTCCTCACCCCGTTTAACACCATTATCTTAGAATTCCCTAACAGTACTTCAACATGGTTGCTACGCCAGGCTATGCCTTTAAGAAGTCACCTAATATATTCTGCACAGCAGAGCGGAGCCGCACTATGCAGAGAGCCGGCGTGTAAAGACACAGAAAATTCATTCCTCGGGTCACTGACAAAGCTGTGCGGCCAACTCATTCCCGCTGATGTCATCAGACCCGCGTGTGAAAACGTTCTCGTCTCCGGGGATTTATGCGGGATGTTTTATGAGGGCGACTTAATGGAATATGACAGGACGTGATGGGTGTTGCATAAGGCGGTGACATCAGACCCCCTCCCCGCTGTGACTCATGCAAACACCAATGTTGCACACACATTGCAAATATTCAAGACTGTTACTCAAGCATTTACCGGGAAAGCGCCATTACAGCGGTCAGACATTTACCGCCAGCAGCAACTAACAAAAAGATATCCAAAAACTGCATGAATAGCAAATCCCTAGCAGATAGAGATGAGCGAGTATACTCACTAAGGCACATTACTCGAGCGAGGTAGTGCCTTAGCCGAGTATCTCCCCGCTCGTCTGTAAAGATTCGGGGGCCGGCACGGGTGACAGGTGAGTTGCGGCGGGGAGCGGGGGGAAGAGAGGGAGAGAGGGAGAGGGAGATCTCCCCTCCGTTCCTGCCCGCTCTCCGCCGCCGCTCCCCGCCTGCCGCTGGCCCCCGAATCTTTGGAGACGAGCGGGGAGATACTTGGCTAAGGCACTACCTCGCTCGAGTAATGTGCCTTAGTGAGTATACTCGCTCATCTCTACTAGTAGACTCTTACCATAGGAAGTGCGCGGTGTGAATCCTCGTCGCTGCTCCGAATGCTGCCGCCATCAGTATTCCGTTCCTCTTATTCCTGTCCGATATAAGAAGCTTCTGTGGATCTACGAGTCTATATACATGGCCGAAGGGGATATGTGCGTATTTTTGTAACACGTTATGCGTTACTTTTGGATTCACACGGGGCGTATTCCCGTCGGAAATCTCGCAGTTTGGCTGCAGCAAAAACCGCGAGATTTCCGCTGGGAGAACCGCCGTGGTTTAAGCCGCGGCGTCTTTGAAGCGGCCGGCACTCCATAGAGGAGAGGGCGGCCGCGACGAAAATAAACAAAAAAGAAAAGTAAATAGACATGCTGCTTCTTTTGAAACCGTGGCCGCGGCGGCGGCAGCCGCAGTTTCAGACGGACTTACCGCAGCGGATTGGCCATCCCGTGTGGACGAGATTTCTCAGAAATCTCGTCCACATGGCTGGCTAATCCCGAGATTTCCGCGCGGCAAATCCGCCCTGTGTGAACACAGCCTTATCCACATTTTGCTGATGGAAAATATAAGTCTACATAGAGGGACTGAAATACGGATACATCCATGTGTGATCCATATTGTATCAGTCTGTCTCAGTGGCTGACAACAGGGAGCACAGAGACAGACATCAATAATAAAGGGCCCATGTGCAAGAACAATATATTGCAGTATATTCTTATGGTGGAACGCATCATGCGAAGCGATTTTGTGTTAGGCCACACCCCCTTTACACTATGCCACAGTTTTTTTTTTGTGTCCCCTCACAATAATACTGCCCCTCAGTATCCCTCTCACAATATTTCCCCCCCACCCCCCAGTAATAATGCTCCTGATAAATAATAATGCCCCATTCAGTAGTAAAACACCCGCATGTCCCCCCCTCAGTAATAATGCCCACATGCCCCAACTCAGGAATAACCCTCTTTCATCCCTCTGCCAGTCTGTTTCATCCCCCCCTTGCTTCTGAGTAGCACGATCATTGATTACTGCAGCCAATTTCAGGCCTCAGTGCCAGTCTGTATGAGGACCGGTCAGTGGTTATCAAGTACTAAACGGCATGTGATGGCGCTACCGTGGCATCAGCAGGGAACCCAAGTGCCGCAGGGGTGCATATCGCCTGTTTTTGTATTTCGCTCCATTCCTGGCCACCCTTGCAGTAATTGTCTTCTGCCTGCCGGGATGGTGGGACAGGCCAGGATTGTCCCAGTGCATCCAGGTAGGTTGGGAGACATGGAAGGACTCCAGATTCAAACTTATGATAACAAAGGAATCCATAGACCCCCCTCACCGCTGTACCAATCTACCAGTAATTGTGTGGTAGTAATGGACCCCCTTGTCTATAGGGCCCCAATGTAGCATATAAGTTATGTGCGCCACAGAGAGAGCAATGGGCTGTATTCATCTGTCCTATAGGCAGCATCTCCCTAGCCTGATACCAGCAGACAATAGCTTGCATGGCTACGCAGTTAGCTCTTGTGTATGGTGGTGCTTTTAATTGCAATTAAAATCAGGGCGCCCTCACACAGGCGCATGCTGGCCACTACGCAGGACTCGGAGAAGCGGCTCTATACCCTTATGTTTTGTGGTGCTGACAGCGGGCGCCCGATTGGCTGGGGTCCTGAGCGGTGGAACCCAGACGATCAACTATTGATGACTTATCCCAGAGATGGGCCATCAGAGTATTTCCCTGTAAAAACCTCTTTAAGAGCAACTTGGGAATAGATGACCGCCGGTCCGTACGGAGGAGAGGGCACATTAGGGTGCAGCTTCTGCCCCGGACCCTGGAATGTCACTTTGTCCCCATGGGAAGTTGTACCTTTAATTATGGATTTAGGGAGGTGGGTGGAATCGCTCCATCAAGGCTTCTTTTTTAATCCATCTACGGTTGTTTCCCTTTGTTCCTTAAGATTAAGAAGAGGTGGCAAACAGCCAAACACGCTTGCTTGATTGCCTCCAGCCAAAGAAACCGCAATCATCCACCAGCATGCCTATAGACCTCTTTAATTAACTCATCACATGCTGGCCCGGCCGCCCCGCCATTCTACACAGGAGCCTCACATGGGGTATATTGCTTCCCTCACAATGTCAATATTAGTTTTTGGCTGCGGGGATGATCGGGGAAGATGTGAAAACTTTGCACACAAGTCATCACGTGAACCCCTGGAATGCGCGAGTAGCAGCTGCTCCATTGTTACAGAGCCGACTCGGTGCAGGCTCACTGCTGTCCGCCCAGAAATCGGACATCAATCAGGTCACTTTCTAATTACTATAATACATAACGCACAATAGTCATCCCATCTCATATTGATGCATATTAATACCAAGAATACAGAGTAGCGCCCCTAGTGGTCATATTAACGGAAGAATAGTGAATGCAGAGACATACGTGAAATCATGAGCGCAAAAGTTCCAATTCCTCAGTTAGTTGACAATGAAAAGTTCTGCAACTTTCTAATCGATCTTTCACTTAAGGTCTCCCCATTTATGCAAAACAGCTGTACTGTTCGCCGAGCGATAGCGGTAGTGTTCCGCTCCGCCTGCATAGCTCTTTAGTAGCTACTTAGCTACTATAGACTATGCAAAGATGATTGCTCTAGTGAGCGATCATCTATCAGTGTAAATGGGGTCTAAATGGTAGTTACCCACCTACCCACCCACCGTCACCTCTATTGGAAGTGGAGTCATGAATGATGAGAGTGGACTCTACAGAGGGGAACCGGGTTGTCTTCAGTGAGCCCTTCCATCCTGCCTTTGCTGTGGAGTGGCACACTGACCTCTGCTGGTGTGATGGTCTGGGGGGCCATCGCACATGACAGTTGGTCCCCCCTAGTAGTGGTACGAGGGACAATGACCGCTCAGCGATATTTTCAGGACATCCTGCAGCCACATGTGTTCCTCTCATGGCGGCTTCCAGCAGGATAATGCCCGGCCGCACACACAAGGGGGTCACAGGAGCCCCCACAACATTGTCACGCTTCCGTGGCCGCCCGGTCACCAGATTTATCACCAATAGGACATGTATGGGACCATCTGGGACACCAACTTGTACAACCTACTGTCTAGGGGCTTAGTTACAGCAAATGTAGAGCGACATGCTGCAAAATACCATACAGAACCTGTATACCTCCATGCCCGACTATATCACATCTTGTATCCAAGCTAGAGGTGGTACAAGGGTACTACAGCCTCCAGGCTTGCCTGTGTCACATCTTGTATCCAAGCTAGAGGCGATACAACAGGGTACTAGAGCCTCCATGCCCCCTGTATCACATCTTGTATCCAAGCTCGAGGCGGTACAACAGGGTACTAGAGCCTCCATGCCCACCAGTATCACATCTTGTATCCAAGCTAGAGGCGGTACAACAAGGTACTAGAGCCTCCATGCCCCCCGTATCACATCTTGTATCCAAGCTAGAGGCGGTACAACAGGGTACTAGAGCCCCCATGCCCGCCTGTATCACATCTTGTATCCAAGCTAGAGGCGGTACAACAGGGTACTAGAGCCCCCATGCCACCTGCGCACCCCGTGGTTTGGGTGAACATGCGCATTAATTTTCCATTCCCTGCTGAAATCTCTGTGTCATAGCCTGCCTGTGAGTGTGAACTAACGGCCCCCTCTACTTGCTCTCACTTCATCAGCTGAATGCAGTTGTCGCATAAATAAATAGAAACAAAAGGACAACAATCGGCATCGCTGCATCCGTAGAAGCTATTGATCAAGAACAGTGAGCGTCGTCAGCAAACATATAGGTAGCGTCAGAAATGCACGTTTATTAGAGATGAGCGAGCGTACTCGGAAAAGCACTACTCGCTCGAGTAATGTGCTTTATCCGAGTATCGCTGTGCTCGTCCCTGAAGATTCGGGTGCCGGCACGGAGCGGGGAGCTGCAGGGGAGAGCGGGGAGGAACGGAGGGGAGATCTTTCTCTCCTTCTCTCCCGCCCGCTCTCCCCTGCTCCCCGCTGCGACTCACCTGTCAGCCACAGCGGCACCCGAATCTTTAGCCCCGAGCACAGCGATACTCGGATAAAGCCAATTACTCGAGCGAGTAGTGCTTTTCCGAGTACGCTCGCTCATCTCTAACGTTTATGTTTATCCGGTTTCCAAAACAAAAAATGGAATAAAAAGCAACCATAAAGTTTTAGGTACCACAAAATGATGCCAATAAAAACTAAAGATCGCCCCACAAAAAACGAGGCCACTGGAGAAAAAATAAAGAAAGCTATGGGAGTCAAAATCTGCGACAGAAATAAAGAAAATACTTTTTTTAGTGCACTATATAAGAAACTCTATAAATGTGGTATCGCTGACCACAGAATAAACAAAGTATTTTTACCACACTCTAAGGCTGCATTCAGACAACCGTATATCGTCTGGGTTTTCACACCGAGCCGATATACGTCGTCCTCATCTGCAGGGGGGAGAGGCTGGAAGAGCCAGGAGCAGGAACTGAGCTCCCGCCCCCTCTCTGCCTCCTCTCCACCCCCTCTCCGCCCCTCTGCACTATTTGCAATGAAAGGGGTGGGGCTAAGTTACGAGAATTAGCCCCACCTCTGTCCCGCCTCTACCCATTACAAATAGTGCAGAGGGGCGGAGAGGAGGCAGAGAGGGGGCGGGAGCTCAGTTCCTGCTCCTGGCTCTTCCAATCCCCCCCCCCCCCTGCACACGAGGACGACGTATATCGGCTGGGCGTGAAAACCGAGCCGATATACGTTCGTATTAATCCAGCCTAAACGTAAAAATGAGGCGGAAAAAACAAAAATGCTGAAATTGCATTATTTTCCCCATTTCACCCCTCTTAGACAAATTCTTAAAGTTTTCCATTACTTATAGGTTATGTTAAATGGTTCCACTGAAACTACAACTCATCTCACAAAAAAGCCTTCATACAGCTACTGGAAAAATAAAACAGATACGCACTTTTAAAAATTGTGAAAAGAAAAATAAAAAAACAAAAAAGGTCTGTGGAGGGAAGGGGTTAAGCCTCTGGATATAAACAAAATGTTCTATTTATTAACAATAAGCAGAGATCCAGAAAAGGGGAGATTTATCAAAACTGTGTAAATAAAAAGTGTCCTTGTTGCCCACAGCAACCAATCACAGCTCAGCTTTTATTTTATCAGAGCAGTTTAAAAAATGGAGGTTGCGCTTCGATTGGTTACTCTGGTGAAATGGAAGCTGCGCTACGATTGGCTACTCTGGTAAAATGGAAGCTGCGCTACGATTGGTTACTCTGGTGAAATGGAAGCTGCACTTCGATTGGCTACTCTGGTAAAATGGAAGCTGCGCTACGATTGGTTACTCTGGTGAAATGGAAGCTGCACTAAGATTGGCTACTCTGGTAAAATGAAAGCTGCGCTACGATTGGTTGCTATGGTCAACAAAGGCAATTTTTCTTTTTGACCGTTTTGATAAATAAGAACCAAAGTGTCATATATACTAATATTACAGAAGCTATTATGTGATACGGCCTATGGAGAGCCATATTCACAGCGCAGACCTACTGTGTCGGGGACTATGAAAAATGTAACAAACCCTCAGCTATGAGGGGATCAGTTACCAGTGAAAATTCAACATTTTTCTGGTTGAAATTGTGCCTGAAAACTGTTAAATATGTTTTGTGTCACATTTACTATGTTTTTTGAGACACTTTTAGACATTTTTGTTTTGCTCTGTTCAAAAAAAGGGGCGTTCTCTTGTTAAAAAAAAAAGGAGCAATTTTTGGATAAAATAAGCCAACTAAAAAGTAGTCTAAACTTAGACTAGACAGCCTTAAACTCCACAGATTTATCATGGAGTAGAGGTACACTAAAGGGTGAGCGGTACCCTGCACCCCCTTACACCTTACAGCCGCTCAGCCACTGTGATATGTGGCCTAGGAGCCGAGCGTGCAAAACCGCCCCCTGCCCAGGACCCAGAGGGGAGAGAGTTACTGACAGGCACTGTGAAACACCAGCAGGGGCTGTGAAAGTGTGGCTGTAAAGTGGTGGAGGCCGTCCAGGAGAAGAGACTTAGCCCAGGAGACCTGGGACGGTGCCTGAGGGCTGGGTTGTGCTGCTGGAGAGATGGTGTCTGACCGGAAAGCTGCTGAGACTCCCGGTACTGGATTAAAAGCTGGAGGCAGATGGACTGAGAAGTCTGGTCAGGCATAGAAACAGAAAGAGCAGCGGTGCTGTGGCACCAATATGGAGGGGCAATTGAATCCAAATGGCATGTTAGCAGGGAGACGCTCCACTCGCCAAGAGGACATGTAAGTGAGGCTCGGCCTCAATAAGGCATGGATACCATTAAGACTAGTGGCTCGCAGGTCTGTAGTAGTTTGAGGGCTTACAGGTTCATTAGTGACAGTTAGGATTGCGTTGCCTATTGAGAATAGGAAATGTTGATTAATGACTGCATTGTGCGGGTGCAACAAACCACCTGACATAGAGAGATGGTGTAGCGGGTTGGACCTCAGGCACAATTGATGTCAATGACGTCTGGCGTATCATGTGCAGATACGCTGCTCCTATGGGACCGTGTAAGTGGAAGTACATCACCCCGTAGGGTGACCCTGGACACGGGGCATATGTTGAGGAGCGGGAGTGGGGGTAAGATGCTGGCTTGTCATGGTGGCACTTACCATGCTCCCTCCCGGAGGGTCGCACGTAGGCTCGTCCAGGGCAGTGCTGGGCCTTTTCCGGACATGCCACGGAGAGGGATGCCCAATAAGCATGAGAACAGGGATAGTAGTTGTCACAAGTGACGCCACCGTCCCGCTACACACCGGAATGACGTTCGGCGGCGAATTAAGGAGCTGCAGACACATATAACGTACCTCAGGTCCCTGGGAACAGTCAGGGCCTGGCAAAACTTGAATAAAACTCCAACAGACTTCAGGACGCCGGATGTGTGAGTTAGAGACTAGTACCTCTGCACTGGGCCTTGGGAAGAACTCACTCATAGTTTGCCCACACTCTCTTTCCACTTGGGGGCTCGCTCCTATCTCATGCTAGAACAGTCAATCCAGAGAACCTCTCTTCCTCTTCCATTCTTCACTACATGAGGGTTAAGGCTGGGTTCACACAATGCGGATTCCCGTCGGAAATCTCGCAGTTTGGCCGCAGCAAAAACCGCAAGATTTCCGCCGGGAGAACCGCCGCGGCGGCTTTGAAGCGGCTCGGCCGCATGCTTTTCCGTTGCGGCCGGCGCTCCCATAGAGGAGAGCACGGCCGCGACGTAAATAAACAAAAAAGGTAAGCAGACATGCTGCATCTTTTGAAACCGCAGCCGCGGTTTCAACCGGGTTTACCGCAGCGGATTAGCCGTCCCGTGTGGACGAGATTTCTGAGAAATCTCATCCACATGGCTGGCTAATCCCAGCGTACTTGATGGTGCTTGTGACTCGAACGAGCATCACGCCGTGTTCGACCCCGCCCCAGCTTTTGGCTCCTCCCCACACTGACATGCCTGTTTTGGCCCCTCCCCAGTGCGACGCAGCGCGCGCGTCAATGGCAAATTTTTTGGCTGGCAGGGGGGAGAGAGAGAGAGAGAGAACACACGAACCAAGAAAAAAAAAGTGTGTAGTCTAAAGTTAGCACTAGCTAACATTTAGACAGTATTAGTAAATAAGCCTCAACGTGGAATGATAAATCTGCCCAATCTTAATACTGCGCAGTCTAATATTAGACCACCTTTAGTTTGTGCCAAAAATTGCACAAAAATTTGGGTTGGCAATTTGACACAATTTTAGCACAATCTAGGCCGCACTCCATTTTTATGACGGAACACCCAATTTATCGGACGGAGCAAAAATAAGTGTCCAAAAGTGATTAGAACATAGTAAATGTGGCGCAAAGCCCGTTTGACAATGCAATTTGCACCAGAAAAGTGTTGAATGATTAACAGTAAGTAATCCCTATTGTATTTCCGTTCACTGACAAAAAACAGAGATCTTGAAAACGGTGACATATTGAAGTGTAAAGTCTATGAGAACGCTGCAGAACTCGTCATTCTACAAGGATTAGGCTTTTCTAACAGCGGATGAAACTTTTCTCACAAGTATGTGTCTAGAGTGCGCAGCATCCGTCCCCCCGGCGACTCCGGCCCTCCTCCTGCCACATCTAATCTGTCCCGTATTTCAATTGTACAATGATTCACTCAACCCGAGTCAAGGAGAGTGTTCATAGAAGGGGATGCTCTGAAAGCCTGGGAATAAACCGGGGACACAAGGCAGGTTCTGGCTGTTGGAGGATGAGGAGGGCCGGGAGGGAATGGCGCAGTTATTCTGTGAGCTATTCACTGCGGGGTCAGAGGTCAGAGTCAAGTCACAGAAGGTTGTCACAGCATCCTGGACGACAATTTCATGCCCTGAATTCGTACTCTCTGTCCAGTTGCAGGCAAGCGAAACAAACACTGCAGTTTTCCACTCTGATTAGCAGCGTCAATAGGAAGTCCAGTCGTTAAATACATGTTGTTTTCTAATGTGTTTCCCCCAAAATAGTCCTGGAGCTTTAATGAGCTGCTTGTCGGAATCGTCCGCAGCGCATCTCCCAACACAAAGGGAGCGGCATAGGACCGGCGATAGACCGCAAAGGTATGGCGGGCGGACACCGCGGCGGCCGCTACAAGCCGAACAGGAGAGAATATAAAATATGAAGACTTTGGAGGACACAGATATTAATGAGCGCAGAGCGGGATTTAATTAGGGACCTTTCACACGAGACAGAGTTACGCAGCAAAATCCGCCGCTGCGGAATTCCATATAGATGCGGAATTGCAGGCAGACTTTCATCCATTTTACAGATTTTAGTGCTGAATTTAGCGCGACCCGCGGTGCGTCGTGCGCCAGTTCCGTCCCGTGTGATGATGTATGTACAGTAAGATGTATCTCCAGGGACAATAAGCTGCTGACTAGAGATGAGCGAGTATACTTGGTAAAGGCCTTTATCGAGTAACTGCCCGCTCGAGATGAAACGTTCGGGTGCCGATGCGGGGGAGCGGTAAGTAGCGGCTGTCAGCAGGAGGGAGCGATCTCCCCTCCGTTCCGCCCCGCTCTCCCCCGCAGCTCCCTGCCTGCCGCCGGTACCCGAACATTTCATCTCGAGCGGGGGAATACTCGCTAAAGGCAATGCTCGCTCGAGCATTTGCCTTTACCGAGTATACTCGCTCATCTCTACTGCTGACCAGTGTATCTAAGCTGATCATGATGTGTTCTGCTGTATCTGATCCTTATGTTATGTTCAGATGGCGAATTCCACCGCAGTATTTTACCAGCAGAATCCACCAATCAGGGTTTCTTCAGATAAGCGTGTTTTTGATCATTTTTGCAAAACACGGAGAATAGAGCCTGGTAATTTCAATGGGTTTATTCCCACTTCTTTTTTTTTTTTTTTGCGCCTGCCGTTTTTTTTTGGCTATGCAAAAGTGTAGGACCTGCTCTGTTTTGTACGTATTTGCGCACCAAGGAGCCCCAAAAGAGTGTGTGGACGAGTGTTGCCTGCCAAATATACTCATTCATTCCGCAAAGAAATTCCGCATGAGCGAATGTATTGTGAAACCCGCTCATCTGAAGAAGCCCTAAAATCGCAGCAGAGACCCGCATCTATTCTGCCGCAGTATTACTGCAGATCCGCGAACGGTTTTAGCCCCATCAATGGACAAAATCTGTTTGAGAATCGCCAATGCTTTGCCTTGCGGATCCGCATGAAGTAACATATCACTTCTTCATGTGGATCGGTGCAGAAATGCGTTGGACTCCACACTCGGATGTCATCCATTAACAGGGCTAAATCCACGTGCGGATCTGGCGCACAATCTGCACCCACGGTGAGGGCGGTTTGTGATGTGGATTTTGTTTCAGAGTTTCCACTGCTGGAAATTTTTTACCAATTCTGCTACGTGTGAACATACCCTTACCAAGCGTGATACAGTCTGATGAGGTGCTAAATCTAAGCCTACTAGGTGTGATACCGTCTGCCGAGCTGTGTATCTAATCCAACCATGTGCGATACTGTCTGCTGAGCTGTGTATCTAATCTAACCATGTATGATACTGTCTGCTGAGCTGTGTAGCTAATCCAACCATGTATGATACTGTCTACTGAGCTGTGTATCTAATCCAACCATGTATGATACTGTCTGCTGAGCTGTGTATCCAATCCAACCATGTGTGATACTGTCTGCTGAGCTGTGTATCTAATCCTACCATGTATGATACTGTCTGCTGAGCTGTGTATCTAATCCAACCATGTGTGATACTGTCTGCTGAGCTGTGTATCTAATCCAACCATGTGTGATACTGTCTGCTGAGCTCTGTATCTAATCCTACCATGTGTGATACTGTCTGCTGAGCTGAGTATCTAATCCTACCATGTGTGATATTGTCTGTTGAGCTGCTGTATCTTAGCCTACCAGGTTTGATACAGTTTGTGGAGCTGTGTATCTAAGCCTATCATGTGTGATATTATCTGTTGAGCTGCTGTATCTAAGCCTGCCATATGCGGTACAGTTTGTGGAACTGTGTATCTAATCCTATCATGTGTGATATTATCTGTTGAGCTGCTGTATCTAAGCCTATCATGTGTCGTATAGTTTGTGGAGCTGTGTATCTAAGCCTACCATGTGTGATAGTGTCCTTTGAGCTGTTGTATCTAATCCTGCCATATGCGGTACCGTTTGCGGAGCTGTGTATCTAAGCCTACCATGTGTGATAGTGTCTGCTGAGCTGCTGTATCTGAGCCTACCAGGTGTGATACAGTTTGTGGAGCTGTGTATCTAAGCCTATCATGTGTGATACTGTCTGTTGGGCTGCTGTATCTAAGCCTACCATGTGTGATACTGTCTGCTGGGCTGCTGTATCTAAGCCTACCATGTGTGATACTGTCTGTTGGGCTGCTGTATCTAAGCCTACCATGTGTGATACTGTCTGTTGGGCTGCTGTATCTAAGACGACCATGTGTGATACCGTCTATTGGGCTGCTGTATCTCAGGCTACGTTCACACAGATCATATTTTCTGAAGTGGAAAATACACTTTGAATTTGGTGAACATCCGCATGTCAGGACTCCTTCGCACAAGCGGAGGCGCAGATGTGCACACTCCAGTGCAGAGAATTAGCATTATGAATGCGGTTGATTTGCACGCGTGTCTGATCATTGTGCTGTACTTTTTGCGCATGCAGGGCCTCTTCATAGACTCGCACAACACGGCTTTTGCACAGAAATGTGGCTGCAAGAATGGAAGACGTGTCCGAAGCCATCAATATCAGTGGGTTTATATTCTCTGTGTATTGCATCTTACGTGCGCAAATACACCCGCATGAAGAAGTCCTTAATGCTGCAGACCTTCAATGCAGAAAATCCACAGCATTAACTCTCCACGTGAGCACACCCTAAAGGGTACCTTACATGGGGTGACTACTGCTGGCAGCAATCGCCGTTGTGTTAATGCAGCTGCCGCACTGAGTGGGAAATCACTCTCTAGCCAATCCAGAACCGAGCGACTATCGGCCATGTAGACGGAAGCAGCTTAATGTCTGAGCGACTATCGGCCATGTAGACGGAAGCAGCTTAATGTCTGAGCGACTATCGGCCATGTAGACAGGAGCGGTTTAATGTCTAAGCGACTATTGGCCATGTAGACGGCAGCAGCTTAATGTCTGAGGGACTATTGGCCATGTAGACAGGAGCGGCTTAATGTCTGAGCAACTATCGGCCATGTAGACGGAAGCAGCTTAATGTCTGAAGGACTATTGGTCATGTAGACGAGAGTGGCTTAATGTCTGAGCGACAATTGGCCATGTAGACGGGAGCGGCTTAAAGGGGTTGTCCCGCGCCGAAAGGTTTTTTTTTTTTTTTTTAACCCCCCCCCCCCCCCCGTTCGGCGCGAGACAACCCCGATGCAGGGGTTAAAAAAACAACCCGCACAGCGCTTACCTGAATCCCGGCGGTCCGGCGTCTTCATACTTACCTGCTGAAGATGGCCGCCGGGATCCTCTGTCTCCGTGGACCGCAGGGCTTCTGTGCGGTCCATTGCCGATTCCAGCCTCCTGATTGGCTGGAATCGGCACGTGACGGGGCGGAGCTACACGGAGCCGGCATTCTACACGAGCGGCCCCATAGAAGACTGCAGAAGACCCGGACTGCGCAAGCGCGGCTAATTTGGCCATCGGAGGGCGAAAATTAGTCGGCTCCATGGGAACGAGGACGCCAGCAACGGAGCAGGTAAGTATAAAACTTTTTATAACTTCTGTATGGCTCATAATTAATGCACAATGTACATTACAAAGTGCATTAATATGGCCATACAGAAGTGTATAGACCCACTTGCTGCCGCGGGACAACCCCTTTAATGTCTCAGCGACTCTCGGCCATGTAGACGGGAGCAGCTTAATGTCTGAGCGACTATCGGCCATGTAGACGGCAGCAGCTTAATGTCTGAAGGACTATTGGCCATGTAGACGAGAGTGGCTTAATGTCTGAGCGACAATTGGCCATGTAGACGGGAGCGGCTTAATGTCTGAGCGACTATCAGCCATGTAGACGAGAGTGGCTTAATGTCTGAGCGACTATCGGCCATGTAGACAGGAGCAGCTTAATGTCTGAGCGACTATGGGCCATGTAGACAGGAGCAGCTTAATGTCTGAGCGACTATCGGCCATGTAGACGGGAGCAGCTTAATGTCTGAGCGACTATCGGCGATGTAGACGGGAGCGGCTTAATGTCTGAGCGACTATCGGCGATGTAGACGGGAGCGGCTTAATGTCTGAGCGACTATCGGCGATGTAGACGGGAGCGGCTTAATGTCTGAGCGACTATCGGCCATGTAGACGGGAGCGGCTTAATGTCTGAGCGACTATCGGCCATGTAGACGGGAGCGGCTTAATGTCTGAGCGACTATCGGCCATGTAGACAGGAGCGGCTTAATGTCTGAGCGACTATCGG
The DNA here is from genome assembly GCF_035609145.1 of Eleutherodactylus coqui. Lineage (NCBI taxonomy): Eukaryota > Metazoa > Chordata > Amphibia > Anura > Eleutherodactylidae > Eleutherodactylus > Eleutherodactylus coqui. The sequence continues at coordinate 25,893,619 of NC_089844.1, read as the reverse complement.
CCATGTAGACGGAAGCGGCTTAATGTCTGAGTGACTATCGGCCATGTAGGCGCGAGCAGCGTAATGTCTGAGCGACTGTCGGCCATGTAGACGGGAGCGGCTTAATGTCTGAGTGACTATCGGCCATGTAGGAGCGAGCAGCGTAATGTCTGAGCGACTGTCGGCCATGTAGACGGAAGCGGCTTAATGTCTGAGTGACTATCGGCCATGTAGGCGCGAGCAGCGTAATGTCTGAGCGACTCTCGGCCATGTAGACAGGAGCAGCGTAATGTCTGAGCGACTATCGGCCATGTAGACAGCAGCAGCGTAATGTCTGAGCGACTATCGGCCATGTAGACAGCAGCAGCGTAATGTCTGAGCGACTATCGGCCATGTAGACGGGAGCAGCTTAATGTCTGAGCGACTATCGGCCATGTAGGCCCGAGCAGCGTAATGTCTGAGCGACTATCAGCCATGTAGACAGGAGCAGCTTAATATCTGAGCGACTATCGGCCATGTAGAGAGGAGCAGCTTAATGTCTGAGCGACTATGGGCCATGTAGACAGGAGCAGCTTAATGTCTGAGCGACTATCGGCCATGTAGACGGGAGCAGCTTAATGTCTGAGCGACTATCGGCGATGTAGACGGGAGCGGCTTAATGTCTGAGCGACTATCGGCGATGTAGACGGGAGCGGCTTAATGTCTGAGCGACTATCGGCGATGTAGACGGGAGCGGCTTAATGTCTGAGCGACTATCGGCCATGTAGACGGGAGCGGCTTAATGTCTGAGCGACTATCGGCCATGTAGACGGGAGCGGCTTAATGTCTGAGCGACTATCGGCCATGTAGACAGGAGCGGCTTAATGTCTGAGCGACTATCGGCCATGTAGACGGAAGCGGCTTAATGTCTGAGTGACTATCGGCCATGTAGGCGCGAGCAGCGTAATGTCTGAGCGACTGTCGGCCATGTAGACGGGAGCGGCTTAATGTCTGAGTGACTATCGGCCATGTAGGAGCGAGCAGCGTAATGTCTGAGCGACTGTCGGCCATGTAGACGGAAGCGGCTTAATGTCTGAGTGACTATCGGCCATGTAGGCGCGAGCAGCGTAATGTCTGAGCGACTGTCGGCCATGTAGACAGGAGCAGCGTAATGTCTGAGCGACTCTCGGCCATGTAAGCGCGAGCAGCGTAATGTCTGAGCGACTCTCGGCCATGTAGACAGGAGCAGCGTAATGTCTGAGCGACTATCGGCCATGTAGACAGCAGCAGCGTAATGTCTGAGCGACTATCGGCCATGTAGACAGCAGCAGCGTAATGTCTGAGCGACTATCGGCCATGTAGACGGGAGCAGCTTAATGTCTGAGCGACTATCGGCCATGTAGGCCCGAGCAGCGTAATGTCTGAGCGACTATCAGCCATGTAGACAGGAGCAGCTTAATATCTGAGCGACTATCGGCCATGTAGAGAGGAGCAGCTTAATGGTGAACGACTGCTGTTTGCTGCAGACGGCAGCGAGCGACCAGAACGATCCCCGTCCCACTCTGACTCCATTCACCTGCACGACTATCGCTCCTGTATAAGCACAGGTGCAATAGTCGGGCGACAATCCGTGGGATGGCTGTTGGGCACTTCTGCCCCTGACAGTTGTCCTGTTTATGGGCCCCTTAGGGCCCTTGTGTTATTCATTATGTGAAGTCATCTTGGTCCACCTTCCAGAGATTTGTTTTATTCTCCCACCTGACTTCCAGATCACCTCCATTCTAGGGCAAACCACAGAAACCTGCAGAGCTGGAATCGCTGCACGTAGTAATTATAGCCGTGCAAACAGCAGTACTTTACCCAGCGAGCAAAATCACTTACCAGAGCAAACAGCTGCCATTTATGGTATTTTATTAAAAAAGTCTAGGAACAGTGTGCAAGTACTGCAGGTGTGAGCTCTGTAGAATGTGTAATATGTCAGAGCTGCGCTCACTATTCTGCTGGTGGAGTCACTGTGTACATACATTACTTATCCTGTACTGATCCTGAGTTACATCCTGTATTATACTCCAGAGCTGCACTCACTATTCTGCTGGTGGAGTCACTGTGTACATACATTACTTATCCTGTACTGCTCCTGAGTTACATCCTGTAGATCTTTTATTATAAAAGTAAAAAACATAACAATAAACAGAACATAAATATCGCTCACTTGGCATAAAAGACACAAACATAAAACAAAAACAAATCATCACTTATATTAACTGTACTTTGCCTTACTGCAGGACAAAGTAACAAAAGCAAAAGGTCCATCTGGTCCAAATAATACACACCGCACACTACACCAACCTGCACTCCAAACTACACTCACTCATCCTCACCAATACATATACACTACATACTACATATAACGATATACCCACATGTAAGAAAGCATCCCTAACTCACAGGATCCAGCCAGAGATCCCAAAAAAGAAGAAAGAAAACTTGACTAATAACCGAAGCAATGATATAATAATAATGCAAACAACAACAAAAGTAATAATAAGAACAATAATAAGAACAACCCAGTACCTTTTTTTTTTTTTATATCTTTTTTTTTTTTTTTTTCCAATTTTTTTTTTTTTTTTTTTTTTCCAATTTTTTTTTTTTTTTTTTTAATGCCCGCCACCTAAAGAATAAAACCTTACATAATCCTAAACTAACCCTATATCCAGACCAAACCACCACACACCCCAAACAACCCCCTACGGTGCAGCCACGGGAGCCACGCCTGCATCCCAAGTCCGTGCTCAATGTCTATGTCCAGGACGAGCCGAGCTGCACCGCATACACACACCCTGCCCGCCGCAGCCTGAGGGCCACGCCCGCACCAACAGTCCGTGCCCAGTGTTCATTGTCCGGGACGTGTCAAGCTACGGCTGAGGCATAAATCCCCCCCCCCCTCCCCCCAATAAACCCCCACCCAACCTATCTATAACCCCTAGCCCTATATACAAAACAAAACATAACATAACATATAACATCTCTTATATTACACAACTACAAACCAACACTACATATTAGTACCCGAAAGCCTAAGGTTCAGTTACCTGCAGCCGTACATACCTGATCTTTGACCGAAAACAAAAACTCTACTAGTGTCACACTCAGCCCTCCACAAGGACTGGATATGATAAGCCGGGCACCGACCAAAAAGAGAAAAACTATCCCTATAGTTAATCTGTCCCTACAATGTCCCTACTCCTTCCCTAAAACTTACCCTCAGAGAAACTGTCCCTACCTCTCCCTATTCTGTCCCTACAAAGACCCTAACAATAAGAAGACTGTCCCTAACGAAATACAAACCCTCTCCATAGGAGAGAGGCCTTAGTCGTGCCCAACCTCTCATAATCCAGAGAGCGCACCTTCACCAGGTCACCCAGGATGTTCCTATTCACCTCATCCACGGGGAGGATTTTCTCTTCCGTCGAAACTAAACACCGTGCGTTCCAAATGTGAAACCTGACCACTAGGCTGACTAAGAATAAAGTGCACCGGTCCCTGCCACCAAGGTCCCCAAATGCCCCATAGACCCATTCCGCATACGAGAGGCGTGCCAACCTGGGCCAACCAATGGAGGCTCCCACCCGTTTGTACACCTCTGTATTAAAGGGACACTGAAGCAGGAAATGCTCCATGCTTTCCAGTACGTTGCTGCACTCCTGGCGGGGGCAACCCCTATCCACCAGCGGCCTGCTCTTCAAGTTGCCCCTTACATACAGTCTCCCGTGGAAACAGCGCCAAGTCAAGTCCCAAAACTTCAAGGGGATCCTGTCAGAATTCAATAAACGTAACCCTCCCTCCAGGTCCCGACTTGGGCAGTCCTTGAGCGCCAGGGGCTTCTGGAAATGGGTCAACAGAACCCTCTTATCGAGGAGTTTCCTCGACAGAGTTCTGATCTCCCACATCCCCAGACCCCACCGACGTATCATCTTCAGAACCACGGTAGCGTAAGCCGGAAGGTGCCCGTGCGGCGTGCGAAGATCCTTCACTCGCCCTCCTGTCTCCCATTCCTGGAAGAAAGGCCGAAGCCATCCCCAACAGGAGAATACCCACGGAGGAGCCCTCTCTTGCCAGAGGTTGCCTATATTGATCTTAACAAAGGTGTTTACGAGAAACACCACGGGGTTGACCATAGATAACCCCCCTAGTCTCCTCGTGCGATATGTGACATCTCTCCTAATTAGGTTCAACCTGTTCCCCCACAACATTAGGAAGAACAGGTTGTAGACCCGGGTCCAGAGAGGTTCTGGCAAAATGCATACGCTGCCCAGGTAGATGAATAAAGGGAGCAGGTATGTTTTGATCAGGTTAACCCTTTCCCGAAGGGTCAAAGACCAACCCTTCCACTGGGCCACCTTCTGCGTGGCACCATCGAGCCTGACCACCCAATTTTGCATGGGGTAATCTCCCCGGCCGAATTTGATGCCGAGAACTTTAGCCGAGTCCTGGGGCACTGGAAGGGTGTCCGGGAGACTAAATGTAGGATCTCCCCTTCCTAACCAGAGACTTTCGCACTTATCCCAGTTGATGCCGGACCCGGATGCTTCCGAGTAGCGATCCACCTCTGCCATCACGTACTCTGCCTCCCCCCTCGAGGACACAAAGACGGTGACGTCATCAGCGTACGCTGCCACCCTGAGGGCGGCTTCCGGCACCGCCCGATCCATCCCGACCCCGCCATAGGCCCACCATCAATCATCCTAAGGAAAGGATCAATGGCAAACACGTACAGCAAGGGGCTCAGAGGACAACCCTGACGGACGCCAGACCCAACCTCAAATGGGTGGCCGACCCAACCGTTCACTAGCGGGAAAGTCTCAGCCCCCGCGTACAATGTCTTGAGCCAATTGACAAACCCCACTGGCAGGCCATATCTCAGAAGAACAGACCAGAGGTACTTATGATTAACCCGATCAAACGCTTTGGCCTGATCCAAGGACAGCAGGTACCCCTCCCAGTGACCAGCCCTACCCTGCTCCACTGCCTCCCGGACACCTAGAACAGCACTAAAGGTGCTACGGCCTGGAACAGAGCAATGCTGGGCGCCCGAGAGGAGCCGGGGTGCAAACTTGACCAGCCGATTAAACAGCACTTTTGCCAGAACCTTCCTGTCCGTATTGAGAAGCGCTATGGGATGCCAGTTCTCAATACGGCTCGAGTCTTTACCCTTTGACAGAAGGATCAAAGCCGACCTCCTCATTGACTTTGGGAGAGTGTCCGAGGAAAGACACTCATTGAAAACCTCAGTCAAGAGGGGACTCAAGAGGTCCTTAAAGGTCTTATAGTACTCAGATGTTAAGCCATCCGGTCCTGGCGATTTTTTGAGCGCAAGCCCATCAATCGCCAGTTTAACTTCCTCTATGTTGATCTCCTCTGTCAAAACATTAAGGAAGATGTCATCCCCTGGCTCAGGAACAGCTTCAGCCAGGAAAGCCGACATCACATCTCGATCTAGATCCCTCTTCCTCAAAAGGTGCGAGTAGAAGGATCTGATGACTTCCAGAATCCCTGATCTGGACCTGTTCAGAGATCCCGTACCGTCGATCAGTCCAGTGACAACTTTACGATTCACTGACATCTTGCAGTTTCTGTAAGGGTCAGGTGAGTGGTACTTCCCGAAGTCCCTCTCAAAAACCAAAGATGCGTGCCTATTATACTGGCACCCTTTGAGCAAAGACTTCACTCTGGAGATCTCCTCGCGGCTACCTCCAGTCGAGATGAGATGTTCGAGTTTCCTCCTCAGGCCCTGATAAAGACGATACTTACTCAGGCTCCTGAGGCTAGAGAGCTGGCGGAAGAACCTCGCAGCCCTGATCTTGAACATCTCCCACCACTCTGACTTACTGCTACAAAGATCCAGTAATGGTACCTGGCTCTGCAGAAAATCCTCAAAGGACTGTCTTATCTCTGCTTCCTCCAGGAGTGATGAATTCAGCCTCCATAAGCCTCTACCCATCCGGGGGGTCTCTGCAACATTCAGGGAAAACAAAATCAGACAGTGGTCGGAGAATTCCACCTCAACAACAGAAACTGGTGAAGAGATGGCTTCCTCCTTCAAATAAAACCTATCTATTCTAGACCTGCACTCGCCTCTATAATAGGTGAAACCCGTGTGGCCTGGGGTGTGCCGGATGTGGACATCCACCAGGCGAGCTTCGCTAGCTATGCTATTAAGCGCGACGCTATCATAAGTCAGCTTGCCTAGGGAGCCTCCCCTGTCACGGGTCCTCGTGACTGCGTTAAAGTCACCCCCAAAGATCACCTGCCGACTGGTAAAAAGGTACGGCTTGATCCTCATAAAGAGATCTTTGCGGTCCCGCTTGGTTTGGGGACCGTAGATGTTGATTAGCCGAAGCTCTTGTCCCTTCATGAGAACATCCAGGATCAGGCACCTCCCTATTTCTAACTCGATAACCCGTCGGCATTCAACCGCTGCGGTAAAAAGTACCGCCACTCCGCTATATGGCTCGGCCGCAAGAGACCAGTAAGATGGACCAGACCTCCATTCCCTCCTTGCCTTATGCACAGCTGCCAAATTTGGCAGCCTGGTCTCTTGCAAAAACAAAATGTCAGCTTCAACGCGGCCGAGAAAATCAAAGGCCGCAAATCTAGCCATATCAGATCTAATGCTGACAACATTAATGGATGCCAGCGTCAACGGAGCGGGTGCCGCCATCATTGGTGATTGAGTTAGATGGCTTTCTTCTTCCCACCCCCCTTCTCATCCGGGTCTGAGGATGACCCCTTGCCACGTTTCTTGGACACTGAAAGGTCCATGGCAAGGGGCTCCTCGACCTTGTCCTCCTTGTCACTGGGCTCTGGGCCAGCCCTCCCCCTGGAGGTCACCAAACCCCCATAAGAGGAAGGCTCAGCACCCCCTGTAGGCCCCACGCTTGTCCTAGGCATCTCTTTCTCCGAGGACGAGAGAGCTTGGTACCTGTTGGAGAGCCCAACAAGAGGAGAGTTTGGATTGCCTTCCTGCACCTGGCCCGTTGCAGGGGAAGATTTCCCTTCCCTTTTTTTCATTTTCTTGGAGCCCTGCTTGCGCTTTTTCTTTTGCCACTCATCCTTGCCCTCACCCACACTTTCATAGTGGGAAGAATCTGAATAAGTGGCATCCTCTTCCCTTTGGATCCTCCTGACCTCCTCATCCAGCTCCCTGTCCCCTGGAGCCTCAGCCACATGATTTGCGTCCGGAGCAGGGGCCAGCATTGACCCACCTGCCACCTGGGTTTCCACCAGCTCCCTGCCCCTTCCGCGCTTCTCTTGGCGCCTTAGCTTGGCTGCCCCAGCATGTTTGTTCTTCCTTGGCTCCTGGGCTCCATCGCCTCTGCTGGTCCCCTCCACTGCAGAAGCAACCTCACGGCTCTCCTCCGCTGGGGCCCTGACCGCATTGGCAAAAGAGCGTGGACAGCGACTGAATGGGTGACCGAGGTCACCACACAGGTGACACCTAATCTCTGTACAAGATGCCGCAAGATGACCTACCTCGCCACACAGAGCGCACTTGATGACGTTACAGGCTGCACTCAAATGTGTGGGGTCGCCGCACTTGTGACAGAGCTTCGGCTGCCCCTGGTAGAAGGCCAAGATACGATCCCTGCCAAGGAAAGCCGCGGATGGTATGTGGGCCACCGAATTCCCTGAACGCTTAAGTTTCACCATAAACGTCCAGGCTCCGGACCAGATGCCGTGTTCGTCCCGGTTCTTATTGGGCATATCCACCACCTCTCCATACCGACTTATCCAAGTCATGATATCATAACAAGAGAGGGACTCGTTACGAGTCAAAACGGTCACTCTCTTGACCCCTGTCTGGCGGGTTACCACTTGTGCAGCGAAACCGCGCCAGCCGGGCTCGTCCTTCATCAGCTCATAATTCCCCCAGAAGAGCTCCAGGCCCTCCGGGCGAGCAAAGCTGATGTCGAACTCAGACGTGCCATAAGGATGGATCAGGGCATAGATGTCATTTGCCCTGAAACCCATCTTCAGCAGAAGCTCCACCACCTTACTCCTGGATGGGCACGCGTCATTGCCTCTCCACTGAAGACGAGCCACATTCCTACGGCCAATGTCCTGCCCGGTTGTCGGCAGGGACCAGACGGTCTCCCCCCTTTGTTCTCGGAAGGCACCAAGACCATGTCTCTCCACCCAGAGAGACAAATCCACAACTCTGCCCCCTACATTCATCGAGCTCTCCCCCCTCCTCAAGGCCTCCAGGAGGCGCTGTTGCAAAACGCCGTCCCCAGAGCCCAAAGACGAGGAGGACGCATCCCCCCTCCCTCCAGCGGCGACACTGGCATAACTTCTACCAGATGTTGTCGCCGCTGGAGGGGCGACTGGATCCTGACCCACCCCCTGACTACCCTCCAAAGCCCCACCCTCCCGTACAAAAGGTGGCATACCAGCCGGGGAATCGGGGACACCTGTTCCTGCAGGAACAGGGGCAGCAGGAACAGGGGCAGCAGGGGTACCAACAGCCGCGTCCATTACCGCACTCACTTCTCCATTAGCTGCTGGACCAGGACCCATGTTACCTTTACTCTTAATTTTCTCTTTATGCCCTGAGGGCAAGTCCATGGCACCTTTGGTGGGTGGCTGAAGATGTACTTCAACATTTCTTTTGACATTGGTGGCTGTAGCTCCGCCCACCTTAGCCACTCTTGGATTTGCAGTTCCCCCAGCTTTCCTTCCAGCAGCAGAAGGATGTTTACCATGTGTGGGAGGATCGGCAGACCCAGCCACCACCCCCTGCGCCCCCTCTGCACCGGAAAGGCGCTTTAGGGACACAGGGGGGACAGCCAAGCCACCACCGGTGGGACCTGGCGCCGGATCACGCCCCCCTCCCACTGGGACGTGACCAACAGCGCCAGCACCTCTGGACTGGCCGCGACTCTTCGCTTTCCCAATGCTCTTCTCCACCTCCTTTACTCCTCCATTCCCACTACTAGCACAAGTGGGCTTGGAGTTTTGGGCCGCATTAACCCTCTCTTCCCCAGTCCCCTGCACCGGACCCACCATAGAGCCCGGGACTAGGAGCTCAGGGTTACCACCCTGGTCTGACTTTTCAGCCACACCAGAGTGCTTGGTGACATAAACGAACTTTTCTTGAATATACGTTTTTTCCTTTTTCCTCCTCTTTTTGCTTGAGGTTTCTGGGGGCAAATCCTTTCCAAAGTAGCAGGATTGTAGCCTCTCTGGGGACTCCTGCAGCTGTATCTGCCGCATTATCAGCGCCCCCTCTCCACTGCTGCTGCAGCTGTCGTCGGTGTCCTCCTGGTCAGATTCGCCTGACGTGGGGGGCAGGCTGACCTGTTCAGCTGGGATGCTGGGCCCAGTAGTCCCACCTGGCAGCGACGATTGCTGCTCACCAGAGCACCCAGCTCGCCCATCCTCAGCACTGTCTGATTCGCCTGTGCTGCTGCTTGAGCACCTGGCAGAGCGCTCTTTAATGCCGCAACTGCTCACAGATGCCATTTTGCTAAACCTTTCGTCGTTTAACAGTTTTTCTTTGAAAGGCCCGCTTCTTTGCAGAATGCTTTCCCTCTCCTCTGCATAAAACTCAATGGCCTCCTCACAGGCTTCAATCTGCCGCGATATGGCTAACTTCCTGGTGCGGGATCTGGCCCGCTCCGCATCATAGCGGGCAACGTGCAGCTCCTGCTTATATTTATTCAGCTGCCTCCCGACATGCCCAAAGTCCTTCATATACTTGGCAATGCGTGATGCCACATCCGTTACAGACTCGCCCTCCTTGCGATCAGCCCAACTTGCCTGCAAACGTTGTTTTGCCGCATGGTCCTCCACTCTCTTCCTCTGGCTGCGGGTCCTCTTTGGCTCCTCCAGGGGAGTCAGGGTGACATTGCTGCCACTCCGACCAGGTGTTCTCCCCTCCTGGGGTGCAGTCCTCCCTCCCCCCGACCGAGGCCAGAGGGAGGAGGTCTGGGACTCCATGGCTGGAGCAAGCCCAGCACCTGCAGCCTTTGCTGGGTAGGTTTTTCTCCAACTAGTGACCACACCCTGGATCCTGCAGAGCTCTCACACACCCAACCTTCTCCAGAGATGCACTCACTATTCTGCTGATGGAGTCACTGTCTACATACATTACTTATCCCGTACTGATCCTGAGTTATACCCGGAATTATACTCCAGAGCTGCACTCACTATTCTGCTGGTAGAGTCACTGTCTACATACATTACTTATCCTGTACTGATCCTGAGTTACATCTTGTATTATACTGCAGAGCTGCACTCACTATTCTACTGGTGGAGTCACTGTGTACATACATTACTTATCCTGTACTGATGCAGAGTTACATCCTGTAGATCTTTTATTATAAAAGTATAAAACGTAACAATAAATGCAAACTGTAACAATGGTAAATAATAATAATACAACCGTATACAGAGATAAGGCCCTTCACCCAGAGTCCATGGTCCACAAACAAAAGAAAACCCCATGTCTGGACTCCCCTCCCCCCTGCCACACACTCGCACACACACTCAACACAATATACCGCACTGAAACCCCATCATAAGCAAAATTAGGCAATAACATAAACATAACAGATACCAATAATTAACAAAATATGAAAATAAAGACCAAACCAACCGGCATACAAAAATAACTAAAGAATTTTTTTTTCCCTTTTTTTTTTTGGTCCCCAGTGCAGCTCGGGGGCCATGCCTGCTCCACCAGTCCGTGCCCAGAGTTCTAAAGTTCAGGACGTGCCAAGCTACACCGAGTTTTTTTTAATATATATATATATATATATAACTGTACAACACTCTGCCTGCCGCAGCCTGGGGGCCATGCCCGCTCCACCAGTCCGTGCCCAGAGTTCAATGTTCGGGACGTGCCAGGCTACGGCTCAAGGCGTGAAACCACTCCCCCCCAACCCCCCACCCAACCTAACTACCACCCAGAACGTGAATATATACATATAAACATACATTAACCAATATACATGACATACACGATATATATTAACATAACCCGAAAGCCTAAGGTCAGCTCACCTGCAGCCCTACTTCACTCCATCTTGCCCAAATCAAAACAAAAAGCTTCATGGTGCACTCATAGCCCCCCACCGGGATTGGAGGTGATAAGCCGGGCACAGACATCACAATGTACTATCCCTTGAATTTTAAAAAAAGGTCTCCCTATTCTCTCCCTAATTTGCCCTAGACCACATGTGTCAAACACAAGGCCCGCGGGCCGAATCCGGCCCGCTGCCTTGTGTTATGTGGCCCGCGGCGTGCCGACGGCCGCTCACCACTGTAGTGATTACCAGCTGGGGTGCCGCAGCTCCCCGCTGGTAATCACACTGACAGCGCTGATCCCTTCTCCCCTGAGTCCCCTGCTCTTCATTTCCGCAGGAGAGGACTCAGGGAGGAAGCGTGCCGTGCTGCTCACTGATGTCAGTGCACACCCGGACGCATATGAACTTTTTCCACAAGACTTCTGCACTTGTCAGCAATTCCAGCAATCTGATTGGGGAATCAGCCAACCCAGAGAACCAAACAACCAATCAGGTTGCTGGAATTGCTCAATAGTGCAGAAGTCTTGTGGGAAAAGGTCATATGCCACCCGGGCTCAGCACGATCCGAGGAGGAACGGTGCTGACAGCAAGGAGGAGGTAAGCATATGGCTGGGGAAGGGGGAAGTTAATATTGCTGCTGGGGGGTGAGGGTTAATATTGTTGTTGCTGGGAGAAGGTTAATAATGCTGATTGCTGCCGGGGCTGAGGGAGTTAATATTGCTGGTGTGTTGGGGGGGGGTTAAATTGTTGCTGGCAGGGGGTTAATATTGCTGCGGGGGTCGGGTGGGGTGGTAATATTGCTGGTGGGGGTTAATATTGCTGCTGGGAGGGGGTTAATATTGTTGCTGGCAGGGGGTTAATATTGCTGCCGGGTTGGGAAGGGGAGTAGGGGGGGGGGGGGGTGTTAATATTGCTGCTGGGTGGGTGGGGGTTAATACTGTTGCTGGGAGGGGGTTAATATTGGTGCAGGGGGGAGGGGTTAATATTGCTGGTGGGGGTTAATGTTGCTGTGTGGGGGGGTTAATATTGTTGCTGGGAGTGGGTAATATTGCTGCTGGGAGGGGGTAATATTACTGTAGGGGTCGCTATTACTACTGGGGCCACTGTGGGGATCGCTATTACTAACTGGTCTACTGTGGGGGTCAATATTTTTACTAGAGCAACTATGAGAGTCACTATTATTACTGCGACCACTATAGGGGTCACTATTTTTACTGAGGCCACTATCAGAGTCACTATTACTACTGCGACCACTATGGGGGTCACTATTAGGGCTCGTTCACACGGGCGTAATTGCATTTCGGTCGCACAAATACGCTACGTATTTGCGCAATCGAAAATCGCTTATGCCTGCGTATTTGGGCACGCAGAAAAGAACGCAGATGGGCCCCTGAGATGGTGCGCAAATATGCATTGAATACATAGGCTTCCTGCGCATTCACCGCGTATTTGCGCGGCCCATTCACTTCAATAGCCTATCGGGGTGCGTAGTTTGAAACAATATAGGTCATGCTGTGTGAGAATATACATCATGTGAATGAAATCATTGACATCAATGGCTTCTGTTCTCTGCATATTATGTACGCAAATACGCTGGTGTGAACGAGCCCTTACTGTACTGTCTTACAATCGGCCCTTTGAAGTTCACCAAAAACCTGATGTGGCCCCCGGTGAAAATGAGTTTGACACCCCTGCCCTAGACTGTCCTTAGTCTGCCCCTCAGTCTGACCCTTCATGGAAAAGTGTCCCTGCCCCATCCCTCTTCTCTCCCTATCCTGTCCCTCCTCTCTCCCTACTCTGCCCCTAGAAGATTAAAAAAAACTGTCCCTAACGAAATACAAGCCCTCTCCATAGGAGAGAAGCTTTAGATGTGCCCAGCCTCTCATACTCCAAAGAACGTACTTTCACCAGGTCACCCAGGATGTTCCTACATACCGTATCCACGGGGAGGACTTTCAGCTCCGTCGAGATTAGACACCGTGTACTCCAGATGTGGAACCTGACCACTAGGCTAACTAGGAATAAAGTGCAGCGGTCCCTGCCACCAAGACCTCTGAAGGCCCCATAAGCCCACTCCGCATAGGAGAGGTTGGCCAGCTGAGGCCAGCCTATGGAGACCCCTACCCGTTGGTATACCTCTGTATTAAAGGGGCACTGAAGCAGGAAATCCTCCATGCTTTCCAGCACGTCGCTGCACTCCTGACGGGGGCAACCCCTGTCAATCAGAGGCCTGCTCTTCAAGTTACCCCTTACATACAGTCTACCGTGAAAGCAGCGCCAAGCCAAGTCCCAAAACTTCAAGGGGACCCGGGTTGAATTCAGTAAACGTAACCCTCCCTCCGGGTCCCGACTTGGGCAGTCCTTGAGCGCCAGGGGCTTCTGGAAATGGGTCAACAGGACTTTTTCGTCGAGGAGCCTCCTCGTCAGAGTCCTGATCTCCCACATCCCCAGACCCCACCGGCGTATTACCTTCAGAACCAAGGTAGCGTAAGCCAGGAGATGCCCGTGCTGCGTGCGAAGGTCCTTCACTCGCCCTCCTGTCTCCCATTCCTGGAAGAAAGGCCAAAACCATCCCCGGCAGGAGTAGACCCACGGAGGAGCCCTCTCTTGCCAGAGGTTGCCTATGTTGATCTTAAAAAAGGTGTTTACAAGAAACACCATGGGGTTGACCATAGACAACCCCCCTAGTCTCCTCGTGCGGTATGTAACATCTCTCTTGATCAGGTTCAACCTGTTGCCCCACAACATTAGGAAGACCCGAGTCCAGAGAGGTTCTGGCAAAATGCATACGCTGCCCAGGTAGATGAATAACGGGAGCAGGTATGTTTTGATCAGGCTAATTCTTTCCCGAAGGGTCAAAGACCAACCCTTCCACTGATTAACCTTGTGAGTTGCACCATCCAGCCTGTCTACCCAATTTTGCATGGGGTAATCCCCCTGGCCGAATTTGATGCCAAGTACTTTTGCTGAAGTTTGGGGCACCGGAAGGGTGTCCGGGAGATCAAACGTAGGATCCCCCCTCCCTAACCAGAGACTTTCACACTTATCCCAGTTGACCATAGACCCGGAAGCTTCCGAGTAGCGGTCCACCTCCGACACCACAAACTCCGCCTCCTCTCTCTCTCGAGGACACGAAGAGCGTGACATCATCGGCATATGCCACTGCCCTCAGGGTAGCCTCCGGCATCGCCTGGTCCATCCCAACCCCTGCTATAGGTCCACAATCAACCCTCCTAAGGAAGGGATCTATCGCAAACGCATACAACAGGGGACTTAGAGGACAGCCCTGACGGACGCCGGACCCCACCTCAAAAGGGCGGCCAGGCCAACCGTTCACCAGCGGGAAAGTCTCAGCCCCTGCATACAATGTTCGCAACCAATCAACAAAACTCACTGGCAGGCCATATCTCACAAGGACTGACCAGAGGTACTCGTGATTAACCCGATCAAACGCTTTGGCGTGATCCAAGGACAGCAGGTACCCCTCCCAGTGACCAGCCCTCCCCTGCTCCACTGCCTCCCGGACACCGAGAACAGCGCTAAAGATGCTATGGCCTGGAACAGAGCAATGCTGGGCCCCCGAGAGGAGCCGGGGTGCAAACTTGACCAGCCGATTAAACAGCACTTTTGCCAGAACCTTCCTGTCCGTATTGAGAAGTGCTATGGGACGCCAGTTCTCAATACGGCTCGAGTCTTTACCCTTTGACAGAATGATCAAGGCTGACCTCCTCATTGACTTTGGCAGAGTGCCCGAGGAAAGACACTCATTGAATACCTCCGTCAAGAGGGGACTCAAGAGGTCCTTGAAGGTCTTATAATACTCGGATGTTAATCCATCCGGACCTGGCGACTTTTTGGGCCGGAGCCCATCAATCGCCAGTCTAACTTCCTCTTCTCTGATCTCTTCTGTCAAAACGCCAAGAGAGGTGTCTACCCCTGGCTCCGGGACAGTTTCAGCTAGGAAAGTCGACATCACTTCCGAATCTAGATCCCTCTTTCCCAAGAGTTGCGAGTAGTAGGATCTGACGACCTCCAGAATCCCTGATCTGGATCGATTCAGGGATCCTGTACTATCGATCTGTCCAGTGACCACTTTACTATTCACTGACATCCTACAGTTTCTGTAAGGGTCGGGCGAGCGGTACTTCCCGAAATCCCTCTCAAAAACCAAGGATGCGTGTCTGTCGTACTGGCACTTCTTGAGCAAAGATTTCACTCTGGAGATCTCCTCGCGGCTACCTCCAGTCGAAACGAGATGTTCGAGTTTCCTCCTCAGGCCATTGTACAGGCGGTACCTGTCCAGGCATCTGAGGTTGGAGAGCTCACGGAAGAACCTCACCGCCCTCCTCTTGAACATCTCCCACCACTCTGACTTACTGCTACAGAGATCCAGTAATGGTACCTGGCCCTGCAGAAATTCCTCAAAGGACTGTCTTATCTCTGCTTCCTCCAGGAGTGATGAATTCAGTCTCCACAAACCTCTGCCCATTCAGGGGGTCTCTGCAACATTCAGAGAAAACAAAATCAGACAGTGGTCGGAGAATTCCACCTCAACAACGGACACTGGTGAAGAGATGGCTTCCTCCTTCAAATAAAACCTGTCTATTCTAGACCTGCTCTGACCCCTATAAAAGGTGATTCCCTTGTGGCCTGGGGTGTGCCGGATGTGGACATCCACCAGGCGAGCCTCGCTAGCTACACTATTAAGTGCGACACCATCAAAAGTCAACCGCCTGTCTCCAGAGCCTCCCCTATCGCGGGCTCTCGTGACTGTATTAAAGTCACCTCCAAAGACAACTTGGCGGCTGGTAAAAAGGTAGGGCTTGATCCTCATAAAGAGATTTTTCCTGTCCTTTTTTGACTGGGGACCATAGATGTTTACAAGTCTCAATTCTTGTCCCTTCATGAGGACATCTAAGATCAGGCACCTTCCCATTTCTAATTCAATTACTCGTCGGCATTTGACCGCTGCGGTAAAACGTACCGCCACTCCGCTATACGGCTCGGCCGCAAGAGACCAGTAGGAAGGGCCTGACCTCCACTCCCTTTTTGCCTTATGTAAGGCTGCCAAATCAGACAGCCTAGTCTCCTGCAAAAATAAAATGTCAGCTTCAACGCGGCCGAGAGAATCAAAGGCCGCAAATCTAGCCGTATCTGACTTAAAGGGGTTGTCTTGCGAAAGCAAGTGGGGTTATACACTTCTGTATGGCCATATTAATGCACTTTGTAATATACATCGTGCATTAAATATGAGCTATACAGAAGTTATTCACTTACCTTCCCTGCACTGGCGTCCCCGTCTCCATGGCTCCGTCTAACTTCAGCGTCTAATCGCCCGATTAGACGCGCTTGCGCAGAAGGGTCTTCTGCCTTCGGCTCGGTCCGGCAGCAGCGGCGTTCTGGCTCCGCCCCCTTCTACATGTCATTGCGTAGCTCCGCCCCGTCACGTGTGCTGATTCCAGCCAATCAGGAGGCTGGAATCGGCACACGTGACAGGGCGGAGCTACGCGATGACGCGTAGAAGGGGGCGGAGCCAGAACGCCCCTGCTGCCGGACCGAGCCGAAGGCAGAAGACCCTTCTGCGCAAGCGCGTCTAATCGGACGATTAGACGCTGAAGTTAGACGGAGCCATGGAGACGGGGACGCCAGCGCAGGGAAGGTAAGTGAATAACTTCTGTATGGCTCATATTTAATGCACGATGTATATTACAAAGTGCATTAATATGGCCATACAGAAGTGCATAACCCCACTTGCTTTCGCGAGACAACTCCTTTAATGCTGGCAACGTTAATTGATGCCAGAGTCAGCAGAGTGGGTGCCGCCATCATGAGTGATTAAATTAGATGGCTTTCTTCCTCACACCCGCTTCTTCGGGGTCGGAGGAAAGCCCCTTGCTTCTTTTTTTGGACACAGATGTGTCCATAGCAGGGGATCCCCCGACCCCATCGTCCTTGTTTCCAGGCTGCAGAGTAGCCCCCTCCCCGGAAGGAACTATGCCTCCACGAGGGGGAGACTCAGTGCCCCCCGTTGACCCTTTCTTTGCCCCAGGCACCTTGCCCTTCGCTTCCCCCTCAGAGGAGGAAGAGATGCCTTGAAGGGCCCGGTACCTATTGGAGAGTCCAACTGGAGGCGAGCAGGCTTCTCCTTCCAGTACTTGGCCCGGGGTGGGAGAAGATCTTGAATCCCTCCTTCGCTTTCTCCTAGTGGCACCTAGCTTACGCCGTTTATCTAGCCACCTCTTTCCTTCCTCATCCACACTCTCATAGTGGGAGGAATCTGAAGAGTTGCTCTTTCCCTCCTCCCTCTGGATCCTCCTGTCCTCTTCATCCACTTCGCTGTCCCTCAAAGCCTCAGCCGCGAGATTTGCTTCAGGAAGAGGGGCCACCATTGATCCACCTGCTGTGGGTGCTCCTGTCAGCTCCCTGCTCCATCTGCGTTTGTCCTGACGCCTCTGCTCAGCAGGCGTCTTTTGCCGGTTCTTCCCTGGCTCCTGAGCTCCTCCACCTCTGCTAGTCCCCTCACCCCCGGAGGCCACATCATGGCCCCCATCCGTAGGGGCTGACACCGCATTGGCAAAGGAGCGTGGACAGCGACTGAATGGGTGACCGAGGTCACCACACAGGTTACACCTAATCTCTGTACAGGAGGCGGCTAGATGACCCAGACGCCCACACAGAGCCCACTTCAAGGTCTTACAAGCGGCGTTCAAGTGTGAGGGGTCGCCGCACCTGTGGCAGAGCTTCGGCTGCCCCTGGTAAAAGGCCAGGATACGATCCCTGCCGAGGAAGGCTGCAGAAGGTTTTTGTGCCACTGAGTTACCTGAACGCTTCAGCTTGACCATGAATGTCCAGGCCCCGGACCATATGCCGTGCCCATCCCTGTTCTTTCTGGGCATGTCTGTCACCTCTCCGTATCGACCGAGCCACGTCATTATATCAAAACAAGAAAGCGACTCGTTACGAGTCAAAACGGTCACCTTCTTGACTTCGTTCTGGCGAGACACCACCTGGACGGCAAAGTCTCGCCAGCCAGGCTCGTTTTTCATCAGCTCGTAATTCCCCCAGAAGAGTTCTAGACCCTCTGGGCGAACGAAACTGATGTCAAACTCAGACGTGCCGAAGGGATGGATCAGGGCAAAGATGTCAACCGCCCTGAAGCCCATCTTCAGTAGAAGCTCCACTACCCTCGCCCTCGGGGGGCATGTATCATTGCCTCTCCAACGAAGACTGACCACATTCCTATGACCTGCGTCCTGCCCGGGTGTTGGTAGGGACCATACGGTCTCCTCCCTTTGCTCTCGGAAGGCTCCTAAGCCATGTCTCTCTGTCCAAAGAGATAGGTTCACCTCTCTTCCTCCAACTGTGATTGAACTCTCCCCCTTCCGTAGAGCCCCCAGGAGGCGCTGTTGCAATACGCCCTCTCTAGAGCCTGGAGACAAGGAGGATCCCTCCCCTCCAGCGGCGACACTGGCATAACTCCTACCAGCTGTGGTCACCGCCGGAGGGGCGACTGGAACCTGTGATACGCCCTGACTATCCTCAGAATCTGTGCCTATATTTACAGTGGGTGCCCCTGTGCTGGGAACACTAGCTGTAGTCCGTGCCTCCGAGTGCGTTGGGGCATCAGACACACGGGCCGCACCAGACATATCCACACCTTTCATACAAAGACCTTTCATACCAAGACCCTCTGGACCGGACTTGGGGTTAGAAGCAGGTTTTTTATTTTGGGCCTTGGTAGACCTTGGGGGTGGCACTGCTGCCCCATCTTGCGCAGCTGCAACCACCGTAATGACCCCCCCATGGTCAGCACTCTGTATTCTGGAATTTTTAGCATTTTTATTTTTGCTTTTTTCTTTACTTTTGCCAGCAGCCTCCACATCACTGGGTGCCTGGGATCTAGACTGAGGGACCCCTGCAGACCGACCTGTCGCACGGGGGACCCCTGATCCCGACCCCGCAGCACCCTCAGCATCACTGGCCTTACTGGCGCTGGCAGTTCCGCCACTGCCAAGCTCTTTTTCCACCTTGCCTTGTCCTGTGCTGGCCGCCCTGCTGGTTGTTTCTGTTACTGCACTAACTGAAACAGGGACAGAGGACCCGGCCAGTTTAACTCCTTTATCCCTGTTCCCATGTTCAAAACCCACTGCAGAGTCAGAAACCGGGGATCTCATGGTGGGGGTTCCCTGATCCGACTTTGCAGCCAAACCAGCGCCCCCTGTCACATACGCATATTTCTCCTGCACCAAATTCTTTTTTTTCCCCTTTTTTTGCCTTGATCTTGACATCCTCCTCTGGTAAATCACCACCAAAATGAAGGCCGCTCATATTGGGAGTGGGGATTCCAAAAGCCGTATCTGCTGCATTATCAAAGCGCCCCCATCGCTTTTATCTTCCTCTGGATCCGAATCCCCGGAGGTTGCAGGCAGCGCAACCTGCTCCGGCCGGAGGCTGCTGGTGGTTGTAGTGCCACTCTGGGTCTGCTCTCCTGAGCAGACAGGCTGCTCCCTCAGACTGTCCTGGTAGGTATCCTTGTCAGTACTGTCACCACCGCTGTCTCCATCGCTGGAGTGATCAGCCTCCTTGTGACCACTGAGTCCTGATGCCATTTTGGAAAATCTATCACTATTAAGTAATTTTTCCTTAAAGGGACCACTTTGCTCCAGAATCCTGTCCCTCTCTTCCTTGCACCTTTGTATGCAGTTTTTACAGTCTTGTATGGACTTGCTGATTGCATCTCTTTTACCTTTTGCGGCGGTCTGGTCCTTCAGTGACCTGGCTGACCGCAGCTTCTCCTTCTGCAGGAGGATTTCTCTCCCCGCACGCTCATAATCTGCCATGTTTGTGGCCAGACGGGAGGCCAGCTCTACCACAGATTCCCCTTTCCGACGATCACTCCACTGTGGCTTACCTCCTTTGCCGAGCATTTGGCTGCGAGTTTGACTGCAGGTCATCATCTCGCTTCCGGCGCTGTCAGATGCGGCTGCACCAACCTGCTGGGCCATGTCACTGCGCCTGCGACCCGAACCCTCCCTCTTCGCAGCTTTACTAGCTGCTCCGGCTTTCCTGGTTGTTGCTGCTGAAACCACGTATGCCGCCAGCGCCGCTGATGGTGTTGACGCTGCCTTCTCAGAACTTCCCCCCTCCGACCGAGGCCCGGGGGGGGGGGGGGGGGGGGGGGGAGTTGCAGGACTCCATAGAAAAGGAAGCCCAGCTATGTACACTGATCCTGGGATCCAAAGCAAGCTTCCAGCTGGGACTGCAACCACACCCTGGTTCTCTGAGGAGCTCCAACCAACCACACCTTACTCCAGAGTTGCACTCACTATCTGCTGATGGAGTCACTATGTATATACTGTATATTAGTTATCCTGTGCACAGATGAGCAATTGTAAATTGTAGCATAGGGCAGCCACAATCTCCACTACAGGCAGGAAGCAGAAATAATCCGGGCCAGGTTTATATAGGAAGTTAGAGGTGGGTCTAATTAGACAGTCAAGGCATGGAAGTAGGTCAGTAGGTTCTATAAAGGAGCTGTCCAACTACCAGAATCACAAATAGCTCAGTGAGAGAAGCTGCTCTCTGGGATATGGGAGTTTCCAGATTCAAGTCCTGGCAGCAATAACCAGTTCTTCCTATATCCGACTACTGTGCAGAGCCAAAGTTACATGCTGAACATCTAAGAGTTTTCAGCTCTGAAGCCAGTGGAATAGCAAGTGCAGCTCTGCAAGATGTAACTCAGGATAAGTAATGTAATGAATGTATAGAGTGACTCTGCCAGCAGAATATTGAGTGCAGCTCTGGAGGATGTAACTCGGGATACGTAATATAATGTATGTACACAGTGACTCCACCAACAGAATAGTGAGTGCAGCTCTGAGGTCTAATACAGGATGGAACTCAGGATCAGTACAGTATAGGTAATGTATGTATGCAGTGACTCCACCAGCAGAATAGTGAGTGCAGCTCTGGAGTATAATACAGAATGTAACTCAGGATCAGTACAGGATAAGTAATGTATGTACACAGTGACTCCACCAGCAGAATAGTGAGTGCAGCTCTGGAGTATAATACAGAATGTAACTCAGGATCAGTACAGGATAAGTAATGTATGTACACAGTGACTCCACCAGCAGAATAGTGAGTGCAGCTCTGGAGTATAATGCATGATGTAACCAGATGACAACAGTATTATAAATGGCGAGGGGGGCCTCTGCTACAGATTTAGCTTTGGGACCCCTAGAGCTTGACGTTACGCCTCTAGTCGCTGGTCTCCTCACAGCTCCGCCATACTCCACTTTCATCCTTCAGTCAGGTCTTTCTGCTCCAGTTGAACCCTTACATACTCTCCATTGTGAGGGGATTCTTCAGAGTTAACCAGGTTGAAGGGAGCTGGATGCTCGCCAAACGCCATCATTCCTTGTCAGCGTGTAAATGCCTATATACATCAAACATTACAGCGGCAGAAGGGTCAACAGTCCCAATGCAGCTGACTATCGCAGCCAAAGCAAGCGACAAAACCAGCGCCTGCTTACTCCCGTTACGGGGAACAATCAGATACAGGATGAGGTCAGGTTTGACCCCCATCCCAAGCCTCTCGCACTGTGCCATGGCTGCTATATGTCCTCCACTGCTGTAGGGTGGTGGAGGGGCTCACCTACTTACCGGTATTGCCAGGCGTGACATGAGTGTAATGCGGCTAGCGCGCTACGGCCCAGAAGCCCTACAATAAGGAAATGTCCGCTTCAATTGGTGACAAGACTAGTGTGTCACCAGTGACAGAGGGAGAGAAGAGGGGTACTATCAATAGTACCGCAGGTGCTATCTTGCCCCTTTTTTAAGTACCAAAGGAGAAAGTGGCGGAGGCCTCCGGCGAAGTATGCAGCATTTAGTGCATGAGCAGCCTCATTTACCTGCTGGGAGTGCAACAAGGATTTAGTCCGCACTTTCAGGTTTGAAAAAGTAAATGGAGGCCGCAGTAAAAGAGAAAGTGCGGTGGATGCTGCAGGCGCAGAAAAGTCCCTAAGTGCACCACCAGGGCCCAGAGAGCAGAGAGGGCCATTGTGAGTAAAAGTAGACCAGAAGTGAAGATAAGAGCAGCCCAGGTGAGAGCCATGAGCAAGACTTAAGGGTATTGGGGGTCCCATTGAGCAGTGGGGCAGAATAGGGTTGCCACCCGGCCAATTACTTGCCGGCCCGGCTGGTAATCAAGTCTAAAGCCGGTTCTGGTATTTATTACTATTGAGGATCACTACTGAGGATTGGGGCTATTTATAGGGGAACTATTACTACCGGAGCACTGTGAATATTGGGGCCACTACTGGGGCATTATTAATTGGGGCCACTACTGGGTGTACTGTCACTATTGGAGCCACTACTGGGGATGCTGTTATTATTGGGAGGCCACATTTAGGAGCACTATTGCAACTGGGGGCACTGTTACTATTGGGGCCACTACTGCGGGCACTATTAGTACTGAGGCCACTACTGGGGATACTATTTTTATCGGGGCCAAATCTGGGGCACTGTTACTATTGGAGCCACTAGTGGGGACACTATTAGTACTGAGGCCACTACTGGGGCACTGTTACTATTGGGGCCACTACTGGGGATACTATTTCTATTGGGGCCACTACTGGGGCACTGTTACTATTGGGCCACTTCTGGGATTCCTATTCTGCTGAGGGCAGTGTTACTATTGGGGCACTTCTGGGGGCACTGAGGAGAACACAATTACTAGTTGCAGTTGGGAACCGTAGGCCAGAAGGTTCTGATACTAAAGGCCTGTACAGCAGCTGCACAGCTGAAGAACGAGAGTACAGCTGGAGGTGGGCCCAGTAAGAGAAAGATGGCCATGGATGTCATATTAGTGCCTCCATTATGTGCTCACACAGTAATAGTGCCCCCATACATTATAATAGTCCCTCTGTAGTGACCCTATACAGTTGTTCTGCCCTTATTTAGTAATAGTGCATCCTTTTTCGCCCCATACAATAAAAAAGCCCCAATTGTGACCTCATATATTATTAATGCCCCTATCATGCTCCTATACTAATAGTGCACCAGTTGTGTTCCCTAACAGTCATAGTGCCCTCATTTGTGCCCCTACTCAGTAATTGTTTAGTATTTTTGACCCCATCCAATAATGTCCTCATTGCACACACCATTCCCACAATGAAAACATCCTCCCCCTACTGCCCAGTGCAGGCAGTGCGATAGAATGCCGTCATCACGCTGCCGACAGTAGACTGTTAGTCGGGACTCGGAAGAGGTGACAGGGCAGAGACTTGGAGAGCATTAACTTTAAGGTGGATCCACGTCCAAACTGCCGCTCACCCGGGGTTCTGGGTGGGTTTCTTTCTCTTCTGGGCTCAATCAAAGTCACATCTCCTGCAATCCTGATCATTTTGCTCCCCGCAACCGCAGTATATAGTATTCTAAACCAACACCAGACGGGGGCACCATTTTTATTCTTCAATGGACTTTTTATGAGGGTCTCCGCTCAGTCAGCCCTGGTGGGGTTACACTATTCAGCTCCTCATCCCCCCGGACACCGGGCCTTGTAGCGCTGAAGATATCAATGTAGACATTTATATAGATGGAAATACTTGACCATCGCTCCAAACGAAATGACATTGTGAGCGCTGGCCCTTTAAGAGGACTTTGGTTTATGCCAATATAAGACCTGCAGGTACAGATCTCTGTGTGTGCGGAAAGAAACAGAAATCCCCGAGCCATGAAGGGACTAATATACTGTTCTGTGTGAAAAATAGGGGCTGCAGTTAATGATGTTGAGGGTTTTACTGCCGCCGTTAACACGTTTTCCCCATATAAAGACCCTGGGTGTTGAGCGGCAGACAATGGCTCAGGCTGTCTCACTTGGTGCCTGGTTTTTATAATGTGTGGATGGTGAAATTTATAGGAGCTTTGTGGTGGTCTCTGCTGTGCCAGCTTGTGGGGAAACATTTACAGTGGAGTGTGGTCTGCCGGCAGACGCCGTTTACAGCACGATTCCCGTACTTTTACTTTTATTTATTACCCCAGGAGCACAAATCCCACAGACGAAATGTCTCTTGTGCTTTAAAACTCATGCCCGCTCATTGGCAGGGAAGCGGTTAAACCCATGAAGCCTATCATAGACGCAATGATGTCACCGCGATCAGATCGACATCCGGAAAGTCATTCATTATCAGGTATTTGCCCGCAGTCTGGAAAATTCTCTATACAATCTACTCAGAACGTTAAAGGGGTTTTACCGCCAAACACACGGGATAAGTGTCTGATCTCTGGCGACCCGAAGAATGGCGCCTCCAAATGCCCTATGTGATTGGACAGTGGTGGACATGCTCAACCACCACTCCATTCACTTCTGTGGGACAGACGGAGATCGATGTGTCCAACAATCCGTCCCATAAGAGCGATTGGAGCAGCGGTCACGCATGCACATTCACATATGGCAGTCAAAGGTGCCATTCTCAAGATGGCTGGGGGTCCCAGAGGTCCTGCGGACAGGGGAGAGATGTCTTAGCTGGTAAAACCCCTTTAAGTAACTTTAAAAGTACTTTTCATTACTTCTCATGTACCGATTTCAAGTTGCATCATGTCTCCGGTCACATCCAGAGCTGCGTTCATACCTATGGTGACACACCTTACAGTTTTCCTGAGCTCTATACTCCACTGCATTGAATTCCTGGAGATGTAGCTTTCCATGCCAGATGGTAAACCATTATCTTGGAACAAAAATGTAGTGGGGGCCAAATCTGCGAAGGATCTGGTGGTCATCTAATATGTCTGAGGAATCTGTCACGGGTCAGTGGTGTCACGATGCAGAGTCTGGGTACGATGCAGCAGAAGGAGTTACAAAAATGAGGAAAATGAGTAATGCTACAATAACAAGCGGTTGTCTTTTGACGTAGATTTAAGACCCTTTTACACGGAATGATTATCATTCCAAAAATCCTTCAAACGAGCAATAGTGAGCGATAATCGATAAATCGTTTGCTTTCTGCTCGTTTTGTGCAGGCATAAAAGTAATCATTAACGCGTTCGCTTACCGTTCGGCTTAAATACCCATCGTTCAGTCATTCTCATCTAGTTATACAGTAAACGGGAAAAGCTGAACAATTTCGCGTTTGACCGACCACTGATGTTACGGCTGTATAAACGGGCTGCCCGAGCGAATGGCTGAACTCTGACAGCATTCGCTTGTCGAAACGAGAAATGGTCTCATCTGGACGGAGTCTTACCTGATGCTAACTAATAGAGATGAGCGAACGTGCTCGGCCACGCCCCTTTTTCGCCCGAATACCACGATTTTCGAGTACTTCCGTACTCGGGCGAAAAAATTCGGGGGTCGCCGTGGCGGCGCGAGGGGTTGCAGCGGGGAGTGGGGGGGAGAGGGAGAGAGAGAGGGCTCCCCCCTGTTCCCCGCTGCTACCCCCCACGCCGCCACGCCTCTCCTCGCCCCCCGGCGCACCCAAGTACTTTTCACCCGAGTAGTGAAGTACTCGAAAATCGCGGTATTCGGGCGAAAAAGGGACGTGGCCGAGCACGTTCGCTCATCTCTACTAACTAACTAATGGCACAACACAAAATAACAGTAATGCCGAAATCAATACCGATAATGCTGCAAAGAGATCAGTCCTAATAAACAGAAATATAAATCACACGGTCCGCAGTTCAAGGATTTAACACTTTGCTACTAGCAACGCAGTCCGCCTGAGGTGTGCCAACTCCCGCTATGTCTCTATCCAGTAGTTTGGCTTCCCTGTGACCATCAGTGCGTACCAACAAGCAGCGGTACAGTCCCACACAACAGGCTTGTTGTTGGTTTAACTACGACCCTACATTGTGCACACCTAGCAGATTTTACTGAGGTCGGCCTCACTTACTACTTGTTGACAATTAATTCCTCTGTGTCCTCTATAGTCTTGGTCCATTGCCCCGCCGCACAGTCCTGCACTCTCTCTGTCCTCCAAACAGCTCTCCGCCCTGGATCCTGGTGTCCTGCGCATGTATATTCTTACGAGATTTGTACATCTCACAACACTCGATTCTGGTACGATTTTCTCCGTCGTATGGAAGCAGCCTCATGCTAGGGGGGAATGGTAACGATCTTATATATGAAAGGCAAAATCTGTTTGTTTGTGTTGTATATAAATTCACAGTTCTGTCCGATTTGAGTGACATTTTGCATGAATGTTCTTCAGCACCCGGCGACGAATACTGGCGGAATTAAAAATCGAAAACTCACCAACTTCCCCTGTAATTTTTTTTGCCAATAGCAACCAATCACAGCTCAGCTTTCATTTCTTATACTGCTATGGTAAAATGAAAGCTGCGCTGTGATTGGTTGTCATTTCTTATTCTGCTGAGGTAAAATGAAAGCTGCGCTGTGATTGGTTGTCATTTCTTATTCTGCTGAGGTAAAATGAAAGCTGCGCTGTGATTGGTTGTCATTTCTTATACTGCTGAGGTAAAATGAAAGCTGCGCTGTGATTGGTTGTTATATAATATACTACTGAGGTAAAATGAAAGCTGTGCTGTGATTAGTTGCTGTGCGATAGACAAATTTCCTTCTTCGTATATTAGGTCGGGCAAAGCCGGCTGCTGTCTATGATATACCACCAAAACAAACTTTTCGCATGTCAGCGACTTCGCCACAGTGTCCGCTAGTGGCACTAATGACATTAATGAACAATTCAGCTAAGAGCAATATTACTGAGGATAATTGCACGTAAGGTTGGTGTGCCAATTGCACAGCACCTTTTAATCAAATTTTTGGCGAATGAATGATTTGGGGCCATTGCAAAATGGCGCAGTGACATCAGCTATTATGTGGAAGAAGGAACTAAGTTTGAAAGCCCAATTCTTAATAACCAATCCTGGAGCTTATAACGCCGTGCAACGCGCAGGTATATCACCCGGTCTGTGATGAATTACAAAGATCAGCAACACACTTCAACCGCAGAACACGTGGTAGCAGGGGCGTAACTATAGAGGATGCAGGGGATGCGGTTGTACCCGGGCCCAGGAGCCTTAGGGGGGCCATAAGGCCTCTCTTCTCCATATAGGGAGCCCAGTACTATGAATAAAGCATTATAGTTGGGGGCCCTGTTACAGGTTTTGCATTGGGGCCCAGGAGATTCAAGTTACGCCTCTTCGTGGTAGTACGGCCAAACGTTTCCACCCAGCAGTAGTGGTCACCCGCACACACTTCCAAAGTAATGCAAGTCTTACCCAATAACTTGTCCACAACTGGAGGATGGATATGTGTTCCTCTGGTGTCGGCTCAAGCTCATGTATATTAACTAGCAGGCCTGCTGATAACTCACTACCTCATTGATCTTCTCCTGATTCCTCCAGTCCCCCTGGTCATGTCACCTCCAGCCCGCCAGATCCTCTTTTTCCTGTTTTGGAGTGTCCACTTCAGTTCACCTCCTGCAGTGTAAGTTGTGAGTGACGTAGCGTTCACTGCCTAGCAGGGAATGCTGAAACATCGTCATCCTGCTTTAGGCCGTGAACAGACGAGCGGGTCGGATCCATCGGCGAGAATTCTCGCCGCGAGACCCGACCCGAGCGCCTGCAGAGACGAGCGCGTACTCACCCGTGCCCGGCGGCCCCGGCTCTTTCATGTGCCGGCTGCCGGGCAGCCAGCGCATGCGCAGACCGGAGCCGGCGGCCGGGTGAGTGACGTTTCTGTGCGAGGCTCTGCGAGTCCCACACAAAAATAGGACATGCCGCGGTTTGTTTGCCGCGCGAGATTTCGTGCGGCCAAACCGCGGCCGTCTGCATAGGAGTGCACTCCTATGCGGCTTTGAGCGACGGAAATCCCGCGGGAAATCCCGCCGCGGGATTTCCGCCCGTGTGCAGGCGGCCTTAGGGTGAATGTGGGATATCTCACTTCTACTGTTTCATATAGTATGAAACATCAGCATAAAACACTAGTGGCGAGACATCACACATTCACAGTCGCGCTAAAGCAAGCTGCTGATGTTACAGAATTCCCTGCTAGGCAATAAACGCTACATCACCAGCGACCGGGCACACTGACCTGCAGGAAGGAGAATGCCGGCAATGTACGTTTCGCCACAGGAAGAAGAGGATCCAGCCGGCTGGAGGTGACTGGAGGAGCCAGGAGAAGATTGGTGAGGTGAAGATCTGGTAAGGAGGCTGCCCGGGGAGGAATAGGTAAGTAATGACAGAACCCCTTTAAGGCTCAGTACCGCTGGAATTGTTCTTCAGCTTGCCGCTCTCTATTATCTCAAGTTCTCCAGATCTCCCACTTGACATCTGCAGCCAATGGGATGTCACATACAACATTTCATAGAGAAATACACAAACTGCAGCAATGTATGACGGTCAGTAGAGGTCCCCCTTCACCAAGCAGGAGAATGGAGCTCCGGCCCTTTGGTTATGTTCACATGGTGGATTTCACTGTGGATTTTGCTGTGTAATCTGCATCAAATCTGCTGTCATGAAGTGCATGATCTCCTCGCCCCCATCTAAATGCCATCGATAAATCTGCTTTGGGGGAGGAAGTGCCGTCACGTCTTGATGCAGATTCCATGCAGAATCACTGTTGGAAGATCCAGACTTGGATTTCCTGCATTGAACTGGCTTAAATCCACATGCAGTTCGCAGCTAATGCAAATCCGTGGCAGAAATCTGTGTTAACAGTGTGGATCCGTACTGCAGTTTTCATTGCAATTTGCGGAAGATTTTTTCTACTTGTGAGTAAACCCTAGTTGGAATAAATGTTACAACCCCTATATGGTGCAGAGCTCTAGACAGTGAGGGTCTTTATATGGTGAAAGCCCCTGTATGGTTGAGGTCCCAATATAGTGAAGAGCTCTACATTGGTGGAGACCCCTGCACGGTGGGGAGCTCTACATGGTGGAGAGTCCTATATGTTGGAGACCCCTGTATGATGGAGGTCCCTATATGGTGGAGAGCCCTACACACTGAGGGCCTCTGTATAGTGAAAGCCTTTAAGTGGTCGAGGCCCCTATATGGTGGAGGGCCTCTATATGGTGAAAGCCCCTACATGGTGGAGAGTCCTATATGGTGGAGACCCCTACATGGTGGAAGCCCCTATACATTACAGACCTCTATATGATGGAGGCCTCTACATGGTGGAGGCCCCTGTGTGATGTAGACTCTTATATTGTGGAGGTTTCTACATGGTGAAGCCCCCTGTGGAGAGCTCTATATGGTAGAGGCACCTATATATTAGAAGTCTCTACATGGTGGAGACTACTACATGTGAAAGCAGCTACATGATAGAGGCCCCTATATGTTGGAAGCCCTAAGTGGACACTCCTATATAATGGAGACCTTTATACAGTGATGGCCCCTATACAGTGAAGAGCTCTACATGGTAGAGGCCCCTACACGGTGGTGAGTCCTATATGTTGGAGACCCCTATATGGTGGAAACCCCTATATATTAGACACCTCTAGATGATGGAGACCCCTACATGGCATAGAGCCCTACATGGTGGTGGCCATAATATAGTGCACAAATGCCCCTCCTGCCATCCCCATAATCCAAACCTAACATATCCAGCAACGGGGAGCAATAGTGTGAAGTCTTGCGACTTGGGAGCTAACAGGAAGCTAAAATAATTTTGAATGCAGCTTTGGATGTGACTAGAGACATGATGCAATTTAATAAAGCCAAGAATTCCCAAAGCTCCTCGATGCTCTATGTAGATTTGCTCTGTGGCAACTGCAGCGATGGTCATTCCTTGCCCCCCTCTAAAATATATTCAAGCCATAAAATAAAAACCTGAAAAACCTGAAGTCGCCTTTTGTTAGGTACAAGCCTTTTTTCTCTTTCTTTTTGCGGGTCACATGGGCGATTCCAGGCCCGCTAATATATTATAGAATTGGTTTTGAAGATTGCAGACAATAAGAGTCTTAGCTGAAGAAGTCATTGACACTTTAATTAATGACCCAAGGATTATGCTGGAACTGTGGGAACCAACGCGGACGGAATAAGAGGGAGCGAGGTGCTGAGCCGGCCAAAGACGAGTGTTCTGGGCCCATGACAACCTCTTGAGATGAACTGCACATCTGAGGACAGGCTGCGTGCGCCGCTTCCTTCCTGTCCTTGACCATGGAAATGCAATGTATAGATTCATACGTGTGCACCAGGGGACTCACAGTGAGACTCTGTTAATATTTGACCAGCAGCCAGGGGACGCCCTTTGTTCCCAACCTGAGTGACTGAACCAAAGGGGTGAAATAAATGACTTTACAGGAACATCCATCAGTGGAAGGAGTTATTTACTTTCCCTTGTCCTTAAGCAACCCCTGATTGCAAGGATCTGATTGAATGAAGACAGGGCAGCGAAACGCGCAGGAACCTCAGCATATAGTGGGCTTTGTCAGCCTCATTCAGAGGCAGCGATGTCCCGGATCTACACAGAACAGGATGGAAATGTATAAAGGGAGAATCAATGGGAGAAATGATGCAAAACATAAGAGGCAATGATGATACACCCCCTCTCCCATTACATACTGAGGACCCCAAATCTGGAGACCACTTATAAACCACGCTGTGCATGGAATGTAGATGTAATGGATGAGGACCTGGGAATACACGGCCATATACATCATCATATCATTTGGAGAGAGGGAGAAGGTGAAGAAGAGTTGTTTTTTTTTTCTTTTTTGTATGTGCCTAAATATTTTCTTTTGTGTTGGGAATAGAAGTGATTATGATTTGCTTAAATATAATTATGAATTATGATTGTATTGTGTGGGTGGGGTAATGATATGTTCTATGTAGATTAAACATGTCATCAAATTAAAGGGTAATTGTATTCAAAAATATAATTACAATAAAAATGATCTGATTTTAAAAAAGGAGGGTGACCACCCAGTAATGATCTGATGTTTTGATGTGGGCTATGCGATGGTCCTTCTGCAAGCACTGCAGCATAAAAACACCTAAGGGTGATGGTCTGCATTCCTTGGGGTCAGAGCTAGGAGTATCTTCCGTCTGGTCCCTCCATCCACATTGAATAGCTCGGGTTAGTGATAGATGGAAGGAACGTTGCGTAGCCACATCTGCTGCCCCTGTTCCTAAATTATCCCCCTGCCTCTATACTTCTTCCATGGGTGGAGATACATGTTGCAGAAGACATCCCACTTTTCAAAGCAACCCACCCTGCTGTGTTGAGTAATGGCGGACTGGCCAGACAGTTAGGAGATCGGTATCCCTTCCTCCTCTTCCTCCTGTGTCAACAACACATCATTGTCTCTGTGGCCCTGTAGAGTCTGTTCCAGCAGGCAGACAACAGAGACGGTCATACAGATAAGTGTGTCCTAATAGCTGGGGGATGGAGGGCTGTTGACCTGGGACACACTGGAATATGAAGTAGGTGTCAGCGTCGATGAAGGTGGTGGTAATGGTGGCGGCTCACATTCTGCTCTGCTTCCCACTTCTGGCTCTAAAATCTGCAGCTCACTTGTCAATGGTGGAGGCGAGGCTTGAAGTAGTCATGGTACTGCCCCTACACAAAACTGCCTCTCTGTATTCAGAGGCTACTGTGTCGCAGTGGGGGGGCCAGGTGACACAGGAATCAGGGTACAATGCAGACAGCTTACAAAAACATATAATAATCTTTATTTGTATAGCGCCAATTTATTCCGCAGCGCTTTCAATCATGGGAGAACACAGACAATACAACAATTACATGTGAGATACAATCAGTTTGAAACAATTGGGGTGGGGGTGATACAGGAGGTACAAGAGGGGAGGAGAGATAAGGCATGGGGGAACACAGGCAGTAGGGAATTACATGTGGATATTGGTTATTAGGAAGCAAACGGGGTGGGGCGGTAAGGAGGTGCAGGGGTAGAGGTCATATGCAATAAGCAGGGTGGAAGGTGTGGGGAGCCATAGGAAGGGGCAGGGGGACTAGGTCAGGAGATTTGGTATGCCTCCCTGAAGAGGTGCGTTTTTAAGGCGCGTCTGAAGTTTCATGCATCGGGAATTGTCCAGATGCCTTGGGGTAGAGCGTTCCAGAGGATGGGTGCTGCTCTGGTGAAGTCCTGTAGGCGAGTGTGTGAGGTTCGTATTAGAGGGGTGTTTAGTCTGAGTGTGTTAGCGGATCAGAGTGTGCGGGCGAGGTGGTGTACGGACAGGAGGGAAGCAATGTATGGTGGCACGGCGCAATGGAAAGCTTTGAGAAGTACAGTAAAATATGCCAATGTGCGCAAAAAAGCCTCATCCATAACGCAAATACGTTGCGCTGAGGCGCGGGCAATTGCACATACGCCCGTGTGAAGCTGCACTTTCCATTGTAGATTCTTACAGAGTTCTCGTCAAAAAGTGAAATATGGATTTCACATCCGCGAGAGTAAATCATATAGAGAACAGCGCAGATTTTTATTACAGTCAGTGAAATACTTTTAGGGTGCGCATTTGATGTGGAATTTGCGCAGATTCCTCTACAAACCTATGGCTAACCCGCTGCATGAAGAAGACCAAAGGGTACAAACCGCCTCATGTTCTGGCCATTACACTATAGAGACAGATCAACTGGAAATCCCGATTAAATGTACTAAAATCCATTTAATTCTTCTATTATACAACGCAGCAGTCAAAATCTCGTCTATTTGCTACTAAAAATGGCAGCCATGTGATGGAAGGAAGACAGGAGGCCTTTTCCGTCTCCCAGGTGCGTCATTGTGTCACTGACATGTGTTACCATAATTACCGTTTCCCTCAAGCCCATTATTACGGGATCTGTAATGAAGAGTTATCAGGTAATTATCGGCTCAATAACTCAAGGGTGAAAGGAAGTGTGCGGCGTTACGTCAGCGCATTATATAATCCAGCTTTGCCTACTGACCTGTTGGCGGCTGCATTAACCGCTGTCCTTGTTGACCTGTTTTCCCGTAGAGATCACGGTGTCTAGACTGCACAGGAGCGTTAATAAGATCCCAATGACTTTACATAAGTCCCTGGCCGGCCGCCCGCATGTTTCCATGCACTTCACACTGGATCCTTCCAGTAATAGTTACGTAAGCCGCACCGCCACTCGGGAGTCTGGGAAATCAGCGTCTTAATGGCGGCCATCTTCACCCGGCGTTCCCAGAAACTGATATATCAAACAAGAGGTTTTTACACGTATTGGAAGACACAAGGATTTAAGTGTATAGTATTAACTATTTATTGCCCTATCCAGTCATTACTACACATCTTAAGTTTCGGCGCTGATCTGGCGGTGACTCCGTCACATTCTCGCCTTTCAGTATTTATATTGTGTCTGGTTCGCAGTAGAAGATTACGGAGGAGAACAGAGATTTCTTGACTATGATGTGTTATGACTGATGTCGGATAATATTTACTAGAGAAGAAGAAAGCGTCGTGATAAGAGCCACAAATATTATTACCATCCCGGAGTTACAGGACGCAACCAAAAGTATGTGCACCCCCCAGACATCACCCACCATGGGCATTACTCTGGAGTTGTTCACTTTGCTGCTTTAATGCCACGTTCTCACGCAGCGGATCCACAATGGAATCTGCATGATCTTCCCAGCGTTGGAAGAGGTAAAATCAGCGAATGATAATCCATAGTGTAAGTTGGCATCCTGCGGATTTAAAATCCACACCGTATGTCGATTCTGCTGTGGATTCTGCAAGTCTCATCCCCTTGGATTGTACTGTCCGTGCTGGGCATTCCACACAGAAAATCCCCCGTATTTACACTACGCATGAAAATACCCCAAAGGTTATGTTCACATGCGACGGATACGTTATGGATTTTTAACAGCGGAACTGGTTGTAAGAAATCCGGTGGATGGAATTTTGAGAAATCGGGGTCACACATTGCCGAAAAGATCTGCTGCAAATATTGTCCTCCGGCGCAAAATTTTACCTTTGCAGCGTGTTAATCTATGCTGTGGATTTTCACCATGGATTTCACCACTTCAAAATCCACAGAGAGAACCGTGTCAAAGTCTATACGTAGCACCACATCGTAATCTGCAGCGAATTGTGACCCTAACCTAATTCCACTAGGTAGGGAACATATCCTTGTTGTGGCAATAGGGGCAACTCCAGGGTACTGCCCACTGTCTACATATATATATATGTATATAAATTTGCATCATGTGATCTGTCATTGTGACCTTAGACCTCATTCATACTAAATCTTTTGGATGTGGATTCTAACACAAATTTTGCGCTTCCAGCCACACCGGAATCTGTATTCTCTTAGCATCTCGTTGAACACAATGGGAATCCGTGCCTTAGTTCCTAAACGGGTTCTGTCATTAGAAAAAAAAAATCAATACTGATCTATTCCTCTCCCGTCGGTCTTCTCACCGCATCTTCTCCTCGACAATCCTCTCCTGGTTCCTCCATTCCCCCAGGTCACCTCACCTCCAGTCGGCCGGATGCTCTATTTCCTGTAATATTACGTACATTGCCGACCTTCTCCTTCCTGCAGGTCAGTGTACCCTGTCACAAGTGACATAGCGCTCACTGCCTAGCAGGGATTGTCGAATCCTATGCCAGGCTCTTGCCGCAACTATGCATGCGCAACGCCTCGTAGCAATAATATATGAACGCTCAAGGTAAGACAGCGCGCAAGCGCAGTCGCATCAATAGCCCAGCATAGGATTCTGCATTCCCTGCTAGGCAGTGAAGGTTATGTCACTAGTGACCGGGTACACTGACCTGCAGAAAGGAGACTGCCGAGAATGTATGTAATGTCACAGGAATGGGGAGGAGTAGGTAAGTATTACATTTTTTTTTTCTCTAATGACAAAACCCCTTTAAGGCACAGCTGTTTCTGCATGTAAAAAAAATTGAGGTGTCAATTCTTGATACCTTGTCAACTGGCTGTCCCATTGATTGCGGATAAATCAGTCTGTGGCTCTGTATGCATAGAATGGTAGAGTTAGAAGGGACCTCCAGGATCATCGGGTCCAGCCCCCTGCTCAGTGCAGGTAGAATGCAGAGACTTAGGGGTTAATTCTTGGTTCATACTTTGACATGCTTGAGCTTGTGCAGTCATGTAATGTTTTGGGGATCTCTATGACGCCATTGTGCCAGAAGCTGGAAAAAAAACCTTCCACAAAATTTGACCACCAAACTGGACACTCACAATCCTCTAG
Source organism: Eleutherodactylus coqui (assembly GCF_035609145.1). Taxonomy (NCBI): domain Eukaryota; kingdom Metazoa; phylum Chordata; class Amphibia; order Anura; family Eleutherodactylidae; genus Eleutherodactylus; species Eleutherodactylus coqui. The sequence continues at coordinate 25,858,434 of NC_089844.1, read as the reverse complement.
ATTTCCTTTATTTGGTGGAGCTAAGGGCCTAAGCGAAGAAAATTCCCCCAACCATTATTTCTCCAACACCAGACCCCACAGTCAGTAATACACATCTGATTCCCCATGAAACCCTGAATCCTCCTTTCACATGGTGAAGCAGGATTCCAACATATATTTGCACTTCACCAGTACTGATGGCTTTACTCCACATCAAGTCCTACCTGGCATTGAGCATACGAGGATTTCAGACTGAGCAGTGGGATGCGGTAGTCTGTGGCTGAGCTTTGGCCACCAGACCTGAATCAGAAACTTGCATGAGAGGAGTTGCTGAGAGAGCCTAGAGGACAATGGGCGAGCAATGAGAGAGTGACAGGAGAGCATCGTATAACCACCCAAATCCAGGCCGCTAGGTTTATTGACACTTGACCAGGTGTACTGCTTTCCATCAGGTAAGATACCGCTACTGCCAGTTTGGCCATCTTAGCCTTGTAACATCTTAAGGCTGTATCCTACTACCGGGGCCGTCTGGTGGGTTTCTGCACCCAGTAAGGAACAGTGGTTGGCTTTGTCAAGCAAAGAGAGTGACATGAGGGCATCGTATAACCACCCAAATCTAGGCTGCCAGGCTCATCGACATGTGTGATTGTCTTTGTCATTTTTCTGTGACATTCTGTGTCCAGCTGAGTTCCCTGATCACAGGGGAAAGAAGAAGTAAGCATAATGGATGTCAACATGCAACATCCCCATGTGAGATAAGTCACTTGCCTGGCACTTATGTGCATTCATGGTCACAGACTACAATCGAACCCCCCAAGTGTAGTCTGATGTTTCTGTATGGACATTTCATGCCCCAGTTATCTCTGGGAGTGGCTGGATATACAAGGGGGTTATATTTTTGTTGACTTTGTTCAGCACTGGCTATAATGGGATCAGACTAATGGCATTTTGTATATACAGCCAGTAGGATTCTCCTCCAGCGCTGACATTGTATCATTCTCAATTCTGCTACAAACAAAAACACGTTGAAAAAAGTTTCAAACTTTTGCACAATTACATTACATTAGTGGTCTAATAAATATCGCTATTTTTCTCTGATCTGGGGGAGTTTTTATGACTATTGCCATTATTATCCAGATCATTAAAGATCTTCTGACCACAGGGGTGTAGCTAATGACTCAAGGGCCCTGGCACAAACATTCATCTTGTGACCCCACAGCCCAAAGTAATAAGTCACCTTTGTGACCCTGGCAAGGCATTAACGCCCCACAGAATAATACTGGTGCCTCTCTTCACTCCCCTCCCCAGTAATAGTTGTCCCTCTCTATGTTTAATGCCATTCCCCGAGCAATTGTGGTCCCTATCTGTGCTTTCTGATGCCATAATAGTGGTATCCCTTTGTGCCTCCTGACGCCAGTAATAGTGGTCCCCCTATGCATCCCTCTCCCCAGTAATAGTGGTCCCCCTCTGTGCCTCCTTTCCCTAGTAATAGTGGTCCCCCACTGTATTCCTCTCCCCAGTAATAGTGATCCCTCTCTGTGGCTCTTGCCCCCCAATAATAATGGTCCCCCCATGCACCCCTCTCCCCACTAATAGTGGTCCCTTTCTGTGCCTCTTGCCCCCCAGTAATAGTGGGCCCTCTCTGTGCTCCCTTACTCAGTAATGATGGTACCTCTCTATACGTCCTGCCCCCGAGTAACAGTGGTCCTTTTCGGCACTCCCCTCCCCAGTAATAGTGGTCCCCCTCTTTGCTCATCCATTAATAGTGGTCCATATGCATGCCACACAGTTTGACGGCCTGTTCTTCACTGTACATCATGGTGCAGCGTGTGCATCCTTTTCCTCCTAGTTTTTTTCCACTTTCATGTGTCAGAACACATGAGGAACCATGAAGGAGGAGATAATACAGAATACAATTTAAACTCACAACCCGCACCCACAAAGCCCTCCCCAGCACCGCCCTGCCCTATATTGCCTCCCTTATCTCAATTCACCACACAGCCCACACCCTCCGCTATGCTAAAGAAATCAGATTGAGTGCCCCTTTAATTCGAACCTCTTATTCCCATCTCCAAGACTTCTTCAGAGCAGCACCGGTCCTCTGGAACGCACTACCAAAGGCTATCCGGACAATCGCTAACACACTAAACTTCAGGCATGCCCTAAACCAAATCCCTCTGTACTCCGCCTGATAACATGCTCCCTGACCTACTGACTGCAGTTCCTGCTAGCCGTAATCAACCGGTACCTGCAGTCATACCGATTCAGCCACTATATGGCCCAATTTGACTATTGTCTATGTGTATAGCATCCCTCACTCTCCACCCCGCTATACCGTGCACATATCTAGCCCCTTTACCTTCTGTATCACCCCATTATCTGTAGTATGTAAGCTGGTTGGAGCAGGACCCTCGCTTTTTTATAACCGTGGTTTTGTTTTTATTTCCCCTGTCTTGTACGCGCTGCGGAATATGCTGGCGCTATATAAATAAAGATTATTATTAGATAAGGGTGGATGCACTCACTGTCCAGCACGGCTGCAATGCAATTTATAAAAAAGTGAATCCTTAAAAATTTGAAAATACAGACGGCGGTCGTGTGGGGAGGGGGACCATGAGTGCCGTTTGCTTGGGGCCCCAATCACAATTGCGACCCTTATAACTATGCCACTGCATATCCATGTTACTATATGCTATGTTGTCAATGATCTGCATCAATTTCATGTATTAATTGGTGTGGAGTCTTTTTCCAGATCCTGGAGGATTCAGAGCACAAACATGCTCTCTTCTGCTTTTTAAGAATGCTTTGTGCGCTCGGAGCGCAATTCTCAGACTTCACAACTTAACAGGGATAAATAAGGAAGGAAAAAAAAGAGAAAAGCACATCGCTTGATAATGACCAGTGGCTGCTGGGTACTGTAGGGGTGTGTTTTCTTCCACCAGTGACACACTGGCACGATGCCCGCTGGATCTAGCCCCACTCTGCCTTGGGTACATCTTTTCATTGGTAAATGCATTGGTCGGCTTCAAATGGCAGCACAGAAGAGCCATGAATAGCCCAAAATAAATTAGACCACTGTGCAAAGCAAGCAAAGGGTTTTGTCAGCCTGTCCTGCAAGGAACAGTAAGGGGAGGAGGGGAGGGGGACTTCTAATCACTTAAACATGCCTGAAGGTTCCCTGAGGTAAAACTGTGATGAGGTGAAGTTCTGTTACAGTCTCTGGGAAGTCTCTTTATCTACAGTTGGCATCGGACACGAATCACCTCCTGTTTAGGGCACGTCCCTTGGAAGGAAATGTATGAGAATAATCTCTAAAACAGAATCACGTGCGACACCGACCCTAATACCGTCCCCACTCGCCCCTGCAGGTTTTCATGTTTTCACGGTCCCTTAAATAACTGGGAGCCCAAGGCCAGTACTTTTCTGAAATGACTACTTACCATTACTGACACATACCACCACCAACAGGACTGAGGGCTCCAGTGACCCAGTCATTTAGGGTCCTAGCTCGAGCATGGCTCCCAACCATCCTGGATTTGGTGGGATAGTCCCAGATTTTGGGGACTGTCCTAGGAGGCAAAAGACATGTTCCACAGGGGGTCCGGGAATGGAGTTAAATAAAAAACAGACTATACTCACCCCTTTAGTTTCCCCTCACTACTCTATTCTGCGCCACTCTGTTCCTCCGCTCACTTCTAGGTAACACAATCATGTGATGTCAAGCACATGACCACTGCAGCCAATCACTGGTCTCAGTCATAAAAATGCTGAGGCCAAGGATTGGCCACAGTGATCACATGATCATGTTACCTGGAAATGAGTGGAGCAGGGGCCTAGACTGTTGTGGACTGAAGTGGCAGGGGGAGTGAAAGAGGTTTATATAGGCTTTTTTTTATATGTTACTACATAAAAGGAGGTGTTATTGAGCGGAGGAATTGGATATAATATTACTTAGGGGGCATGGGGGAGCACTATTACTGTAAGAGGGATGCTATTACTATGAATGGGTCACTGAGAGGCACTATTACTGTAAGAGAATATCTGAGGGGCACTATTTTTGTGAGGGGGTAACTGAGAGGCACTATTACTGTAAGAGAATATCTGAGGGGCACTACTGTTGTGAAGGGGTAACTGAGAGGCACAATTACTGTAAGAGAATATCTGAGGGGCACTACTGTTGTGAAGGGGTAACTGAAAGGGAAATTATTGTAACATAGTCACTGAGGGACACTAATACTATGAGAAGGTAATTGCGAGACACTTATTTTGAGGGGGTAATTGAGGGGCTCTGTTACTGTGAGTTGGTCACTGAGGGACGCTACTACTGGGAGAGGGCCATTGAGGGGCACTATTACTGCGAGGGGTTCACTAATGAGCACTATTACTGTGAGAGGACACAAAGGGTTTGGCTTAGCATAAAACGTGTGTGGCCCACAATAAGATTTGCTACTTCACAGTATGTGTGCCACTGGCGTTGTCACAATTTTCATTATTCAAAAGTTTGGAGATATGCCCTTAGTGACCCAACTGTTCAACACCCCGAATGAGTGAACCACCTTTTTATGTTCACCCCTAATGAACCTGCAGCCTAATCACAAACTCTGGTGGTCCTGGAGTTTTACTAGTTCTGTAATCCTTTCTCCTGGTTGTCTAGTTGTCATTGCTTACGATCTACTAGTGTGGTGGCTTAAATAAGAGTCCTGGTGGTCCAGTGGTTACAGGAATAATAACACCAGTTTCTAAGAAGTTGATATTGCTGGTGTCTATTGGGTTATTAAATCCCGTCCTATAGTTAGTTGACCCCCATTGTCATTTGGTTTAGCCAATAATAACCATATTGTCTTGTGTGGTAATAAAAGAATGTAACTATGTACAAAAGCAACATGCCAAATGTCTAGTTGGTTTCTATTACCATCTCTTCTGTCCATTTGAACTACTAAATAATATTTCTGGAGTCTATTGGACTGATGATATCCCTAATGATCTATGGGCTATCCTGGTGGTCTAGTGGTTTAGTGTGTTAGTAGTTCATATCTCCGTTGTCAATTGGGTTGGAACATATTGTGCCTTATGTCTAGTGGATTATTACTGCTATCCATTAATAAATAACCACTTTGCTGTTTGTGGGGTTAATATCCTTGTTAAGTGGCATTAATAATGAATCTGGTGGTCTGTGGGGCAAGAAATAATACCCTGGGTGGCATAGGGTTTCATGGTAATATCCCTGGTGGCCTAGGGGATATGTGATATTGTTCATGGTGTCATTACTACCGCAACACAGCATGATCAATCTCCAGACCGCTGCAGCTCCAATGAGGCATTTCGGGGTAACTAATTTCAGGACCATATATAGGACTTGGGGGGTATGTTTCAGTGGTCAGCTCATGGTCTTTCATACTTTGCTTGCCTATTGGATACTCAGCAGTTAACACATTGCCTTTTATTTTCCATCTACATTTTCTCTGAAGAGCGAGAGTAACTGAGTACAATCAGAAGACCCGCTCTGGAGATAAGGTCTCATGACGGACACTGGGAACCAGAGGAAACGACCTTCAGCTTATCTCCTGGAGATGTGAGAATGAATGGAAGAGCATCACCGCGTCCTTGTCACACCCGACCCCAGATCCGTCCCCACCATGAATGCTATATGTTATCAGCTATGACTGAAGAGGGATACAATATCACACCTGGCCGATGACCTACTAAGGAACTAATGATGAGGGTTGTTGTTGTCACTTATTAATATCTTATTCGCCCGGGGCCCGGCCGCCATGCACTTTATCACATGGAATTGTTACATTGTATTAGTGATTTGGCTTCTTTATTTTCTATAGTTGATGAGAGAGCCAAGTGATCTAACATATATATAATATACGTGGACTGGATTCCTTATTACCTCTTTAGTTGAGCCTCTCGCAATTAGAGCTCCCCCGTATTGAAGTTAGAGCCGTGACCCCAGAATGCAGCATAAAATCAGGGGACAAGTTTTCCGTGGATCCGTTTCAGTGTGAATCCACTTTAGATGGGAAAATCAGCAATTTGAGCGACTTCCAACGAGGCCGGGTCATCGGTGCTAGACTAGGGCCGGGATGTCACTGCCAACCTCGTGGAGGTTTCTTGATGAGAATATAGCGAGAATGGCATGATCAAGGAAGAACAACCAGAAAAAGGGGATCCTGTGGATGGAAACAACTCATCGCTGAAAGGAGTCAGAGGAGGATGTCAGGACTGGATCTGACCAACAGGTGCAGCTCAGTCAAGAGCTTCTGAGTACAATGTTGGTGTGCCAACTCACACGTCCGAACACATAACTCGCTGTTCCTTAGCACAGATGGGCTATAACAGGAGACCAGCAGTTCTAAGAGAAACAAAAAGGTGAGATTCCAGGGGGCAAAAGAGAACAAAAATTGTATCACTGAGCAGCGGGAAAACTTTGTCTGGTCAGATGAATCCACACTTCTGTTGCACCGTGCTGATGAAAGAGTCAGAATTTGGCGCAAGCAGCATGAATCGATGACCCCTTCCTGTCACCTGGTCAGAACATCTCAGTAACGCCATTTAATTTGTGGCAACTACAAGATGCTTCCTGTCCGCAGGGGGCGATATTCCTGCCGAATGATTTCAATATCTAGTGGAGTCTACACTGTAATGAACTGCTGCCATTCTGAAGGCCAAAGGAGGATCAATGCACTACTAGATGGGGGCTCTAATAAAAGCATCATTACTATATATAATGAATTACTAGAATTAAGGGGGTTTTCCGGGACTTGAAAAAAATATTTAAACAGGCTTAACATAAAGTAAAATTGAATACTCACCTATCCTAGCGGTTCCTTGTCCAGCGCTGCAGCCCCAGTGCCTGGCACACGGAACCCAGAATAAACGCCAGGCGGTCACATGCCATACATTGTGCACATGACCGCTCAGCACTCACAGGCTTCAGCGGTGATTCTTCTATGGTCTATCAGGTTCTGTGCGCCGGACACCGGAGCTGCAGCGCTGGATGGGGAGCCACCAGGATAGGGGAGTATTAGATTTTACTTTATTTTAAGCCTGCTTGACCATTTTTCTATGCCCTGGAAAACCCCTTTTAGGTATTAGATCCGATCCGGCAGATATATAAGGCTTTATAATATTGTAAATGTAGCACTCATGACTCCATGACCATAAACATTGGCTAATGGATCCTTGGATGTTAGTATCCAGCCTGCCCCTTCTCCATCTCTGTGCTCTCCCGTCATAGTTGAACATTCCCCTACAGAAAAAACGAGCAGACTTGGAAAATCCCTTCTGTTGGATCCAAATTTCCTCCAGCCTCCTAATATTGGGGGAATTTTTGCCGCCCTTCTTTGCTGGATCGTTGGCCAATCGTCTGACTAATGTCTGCATCAGCTAAAGTGAATCGAAATGTATCATGGCGGCGCTCATGACATAATTCACTTAGCGTGTTTTTCTTTTTTTGTGCCTTGCTGCCATATAACAGTGGTGCATATTTTTGGAGCATTTTGCTTAGTAAATAACCCCTCGCTACCACTGACTATGCAGCAGGCAATATGAATGATGCCCTTGGTCATGTCCTCTGGAGTCCATAGTGATGCTCAGAAGCTGATCTACAGGTCATGGGGTTCAGTTGTCAGCCACCCCTTGTGGGGTCTGATGACCCGTCAGTCTCTGTTTGTTCTCATAGATCCTACAGATGATATTCCATTGTCCCACATAGATGGCCGAGCAGCTGGACCTCGCCCCGACTGCTCTACTTAAGGGTGTTTAATGAGTAAACCCTGTGACCCTGATATTTGCTGAATTTCTGACCTTCTAAACGACAAGTTCAGGGACATCATTCATAGGGTCCTATCCATCATCGGCTGTAGAGAAACAATCCTTAATGGCATTAAAGAGAACTTTAAAGACGCATCAGTTCAGTATCGGAGCGTGAGCCCAATAGTCAATACCTGACTAATCCAAAGAAAACGGCTGGTGTCAATTATAAAAGGGTCACCCATCTACCAAACTGCCCTCCCAGACTTTTATATCAAGTGCAATTCTCATGAAGGTATTTTGGCCATCCCCCATATATGCAAACACATTATACCGCTTCATGCTGAACTCCATATCTTTTAAAACTCATATTACATCATATAAACAGGTCACATATAGAACCAACCTGCATACCTGAGTACAGACCTTACGCATCCTGCTCCTGGGTTAGATCTCGTATTGTACTCCAGAGCTGCGCTCACTATTCTTATATATTAATATATGTATAGCTCTGGGACATTCATAATGAACATATATCCGGGCGATGCTTAAACACTCTGCACCCTCACCTCAGCTTTCCTTTAATCCCGGGATATGGATGGGAGCGTATGGAAAGCGGCTCATTTTTTAACCTTGTGGAACTTCATTACTGATGAGGGCATTATAAGGGCATAGATGAGGCTTGCAGGCGCCCTGCACTTATTGCCCCCGGGGTTCCTGTATAATATTGAATTAATAGGATATTGATGAATATGGCTCCGTCTCTGGATATTTGTACATGGGGAACTTTAGCTCTTTCTCCACCTCGGTCCTAGGCGGTGGCCTTGGTAGTAGAGGGCAGGAGGACAGGGCACTGGTATGCAGAGGTCACCGGGGCGAGTCGGCTCACATTACCCTTTGTCAGACCAGATACAAAAGGTCCAGCCTATGATTGAGTTACCGGAGCCTCTTCTTACTTGGACGTGGACTTGAATCTATTTTATCCAAGAACAAAGGGAAGAATGTAACATATTGTATCTGTAATAGAAGGGGAGGGCTCGGCCTGTGCCGCCTGGTATGTGACCTTCACAACGGGGCGTGCAGGTGCGATTACATGTATCCCGCTGCTGATATAGATACAATATCTGGTAACAACAATAAGTTTGTCTTTGTGTTAGGAGTGTGGGCTCGGCCGCCCTGAAGGAGAACATAGAGCAGCTCTCTCCATATATAAGGTCAGCTGGGGGATTTAATATTTGGGCGGCCATCCGGGGGCAATAAGGCGGATGGGATCATAAACTTCTCATAGGATCCCATTACAACAGCTGATATAATGAGTGATGATGAGTGATTTATGCAGGATCACATCAAAGGTACATTAAAGAGGTGGTACCAGTTCAGTTTTATTATAGCATAGGTGATAAAAGTCTGATCGGTGGGGGTCTCACTGAGAATGGGGGTTCTGTTTCCCCCTCTCCTACTCACTGTAGGCTTACTGCAGCCCTGCAATGGGGAGGAGATTGAATGAAGCAGTGGCCGCACAATGCCATTCCACTTTTCTTCAATGGGAGAGCCGAAGATAGCAGAGTGCTTGAACGCGACTGTTCCCCACTGAACTGAATGCACATGTCCAAACAGCGCTCCATTGAATCTGACATCACTATGGGTGGGTGCAGCAAGAGAGGGAAACATGGGATCCCTGGTTTTAGGACTGGTGTTGGTCTGAGTGGAGAGATCCCCACCCATCAGACTTGTATCACCTATCCTATGGATAGGTGATAAAACTCTCTTCTGGTACAACTCCTTGAACCCCTTCTCAACACCCAGTATACATGTACAATGGATAGCAGTGTAGAGCTGAGCCCACCTTATACTTGGTGGCTGTCGGCTGTCTTTGACAACTGACCCCCAGCTGGTTGTTAGCTCCATCTCCACTAATACTCTACATTCCCCTTCTCTTGGATAGTCTGCTCCATAACATACCGAGGCCTTGTGGTACCTCGCTCAACTGCATAGTAACATAGTTGGTTAGGCTGGAAGAAGACAATGACCATCCAGTTCAGCCTGCGGCTTCCTCTTGTTTTCTACATTTTCTGAAAATACTCCCATCTGCTGCTGTCTTTGGATACCACTAAATCCGCCACTACTATAACTCAGTCTATGGCTGTGGACTATTTCCTCTTCCCAGGGGCATAGCTAAACGCTCACGGGCTCTGGTGCAAAAGCTCAGCCTGCCTCCTTTTACCCTCAGGTATAATAGTGGTCCCTGTACACATTGTTCCTTCCCCCCAAAGGAGCTTTCCCACGTAATTGTTTGGTAACACACAGTTGAATTTGCCGCTGTGGAAATCCGTACAGCTAAATGTGGATTTTGATGCGGAATTCTGTCATTTTCAATTCTGCATCAAATTCCCCCAAATCTGCTCATTAGCCATGCGGATTCTGGTGTGGTGTTTCCTGCAGGACGGCAAATTCCATTCTGCGGAAGCATTCTGCCCATGTGAAAAGTCCCAATGTAATACCTGGTCCTCCGTTTGTTGTGCACAGTAGTCAAAGTAAAAGTGATCCCTCTGAGTGTCATACCCCACCAGCGGCAAAAGTGGTTCCTTTATGCGTCTCCATCGCCCAGCAGTAAAAGTGACTTCTATGTGCATGGATCCCCTCCAGGAGTCAAAGTGGTCCCTCTGTGCCCCCAGTGTACCTCAGTTGAGGCACTTTTAATCTTCTTCATTTTCTGCACAGCACGGTATTGGTGTGCCCTACATGACAGCCTGCATACTCCTCCCCATCTTCTCAACTCCGACTGCTCCTTCCCCCCTCAAGCTTAGAGGCCTGGTCACAACTGAGACTTCTGCGACTGTAGTGTCCCAGAACAACATCCTGGTCCCCTCCATAAATGTCATACATGTATTGTCTTATGTAGATGCACTGTGCAAAGCTGGCATGTCATTTTCTGTATGTGTGTTGCACAGCTGCAGCGTCTGAAGGGTTAACTGTAATAAAATCATTGCCTGTCATTTCTGTCTGCTGAATGTATCTATTCTACTGTGTCATGTGGTATGAATGAAGTGATAAAAAGAAGAGATTGAGAGCGGGAAAGGAGTTCTAGAGATCCATCTTGCCTGCTACAGAGTGCTAACACAGAGCCACATGGAAGCACCTTCAGCTTCCATGTAGGTTAAGATGGAGGAAGAAGAGCGACTACCAGTAGCGTCTGGAGAGTGGATGTGAGTGGAGTGAGTTCCTTCCAGAGAAAGCGCACTACCCCAGTTACTAAAAACAGGTACCTATTCACATCACAGGCATTTTTCCTGTGCGGCCGCCCGTCATTAGGATCACCGCATAGAGGTACTTAATTGTGACACCCACGCGGATGTTGTGCGGGGTGCATCTAGGCTAAGCCGTCTTCTTGAGTAATTTGTCTGCCAGAGTGTTTGTGGAGCGACCCCCACCCCTTTTCCTGCTCCGGAGAGCTCCCAATTCCAGGACCGTTGACATATAGATAACATGGACTATAGGGCCTCATTGTTCCTGTGTATCCTCCCTACCTCTGAGCTATAGCCTGTAACTGTTACAAGTGAATTATACCTGTAATTACCTGTCATCCAAAGTTTATTCAAGTAAAGTTATACCGGCCTTAACCGTTCCTAAGGATCCAAGGTACTACACACAAGTCTCCGTGTTATTTACTCCGCCGCATTGAATAATGGTGTGTGGGAACGGTGGCGTCACGAGTGATATCTACTATGACCCCCCTCATCCCCTTTATTGGCACTCCCAGACAAAGGAGTGTTGAAGCTTGGCCAGCAATCTACACTGGCCTTGGCAGCGTGTCATCCCTCCGGAACCAGACCATGGTAAGTGCCACCGTGACAAGTCAGCACTTCACCCCCCCTAGCTCTTCACGTTAGCCAGGTGCTCAGGGTCGCCCCTCTGGGGTGTTGCACAACCCCTACAGATATGCCACTGTCATTCTGGGTGTGCTGCAGATCGAACGGCTTCGATGGACTTCAATGGAAGCCGTCCCCGTGGGATTCGGGGCAAAATGGAGCATGACGCAATTTGTTTTCCGGAGCGGAAGGTCCTGGACACAAACCCGCATGCTTTAATTAAGCTGCAGGCACCCATGATTTTCTATGGGTGGCTTGAACTCTGAACCATCCGCGCGGGAGCCTTATGTGGACTCCGGAATTCAAACCCACCCTTGGACATAAGCCCTAACAGTTTGCATGATCTAGAGGTTCAGTTACAGCAAATGTGAAGCCTGCCCGTATCACATTTTGTATCAATGCCTCCATGCCCACCTGTATCACATCTTGTATCCAAGCTAGAGGTGGTACAACAGGGTACTAGAGCCTCCATGCCTCCCTGTATCACATCTTGTATCCAAGCTAGAGGCGGTACAACAGGGTCTTAGAGCCTCTATGCCCCCGTATCACATCTTGTATCCAAGCAAGGGGCAGTACAACAGGGTACCAGAGCTTCTGTCGCCACGAGTATCACATCTTGTATCCAAGCTAGAGGCTGTAAAACAAGGTACTAGAGCCTCCATGCCCGCCAATATCACATCTTGTATCCAAGCTAGAGGCGGTACAACAAGGTACTAGAGCCTCCACGCCTGCCCATATTACATGTTGTATCCAAGCTAGAGGCAGTACAACTGGGTACTAGAGCCTCCATGCCCGCCAATATCACATCTTGTATCCAAGCTAGAGGCGGTGCAACAAGGTACTAGAGCCTCCACGCCTGCCCATATCACATGTTGTATCCAAGCTAGAGGCAGTACAACAGGGTACTAGAGCCTCCATGCCCATCTGTATCACATCTTGTATCCAAGCCAGAGGCGGTACAACAAGGTACTAGAGCCCCCATGCCCACCCATATCACATCTTGTATCCAAGCTAGAGGCGGTACAACAAGGTACTAGTGCCTCCATGCCCGCCTGTATCACATCTTGTATCCAAGCTAGAGGCAGTACAACAGGGTACTAGAGCCTCCATGCCTGCCCGTATCACATCGTGTATCCAAGCTAGAGGCAGTACAACAGGGTACTAGAGCCTCCATGCCTGCGCATATCACATCTTGTATCCAAGCTAGAGGCGGTACAACGGGGTACTAGAGCCTCCATACCCTCGTATCACATCTTGTATCCAACCTAGAGGCGGTACAACAGGGTACTAGAGCCCCCTAAAGAAAATCCGTCAGGAAATAACTTCCCAATCCCAGACTAGCCCTGACCTGAGTCTTGTCAGCACTGCATCTAGCTCCTGCTCACTGCCTGTACACAGACCAGCGACAGAGGAAGAAGTTTCCAAATTGCTCCTCTCTGCTCGCCCCACCACCTGCGCTAGCGACCCCTTCCCCTCACACCTCCTCCGTTCCTTCTCCCCGGTGGTCATCTGCCATCTCACCACTATGTTCAACCTCTGTATGATCTCTGGCATCTTTTCCTCTTCTTTCAAACATGCCATCATATCTCCACTGCTAAAGAAGCCGACTCTGGATGCGACTGATGCTACCAACTACCGACCCATCTCAAACCTCCCCTTCATCTCCAAACTACTAGAACGCCTGGTTTACTCCCGCCTTGTAAGCTATCTATCAGAGCACTCTCTCCTAGACCCCCTACAGTCTGGCTTCCGACCTCAACACTCGACAGAAACTGCCCTTACAAGGGTATCCAATGAGCTACTGACAGCCAAATCGAGGGGTGATTACTCCCTACGGATTCTCCTTAACCTTTCTGCAGCATTTGACACTGTTGACCACAAACTCCTCCTCAGTATGCTTCGCTCCATCGGCCTAAAGGACACTGCTCTCTCCTGGTTTTCCTCCTACCTGTCTGACCGCTCTTTCAGTGTCTCCTTTGCTGGCTCTACCTTCCCCTCCTCTTCCCCTTGCTGTTGAGGTCCCCCAGGGCTCGGTCTTTGGCCCCCTTCTTTTCTCCATCTGCACAGCCCCTATTGGACAAACCATCAGGAGATTTGGCCTCCAATACCACCTGTATGCTGATGACACCCAGCTATACACCTCTGCCCGTGACATCTCTGCACCCTTCCTCCAAAATATCACCGACTGTCTGTCCGCTGTCTCTAACACCATGTCCTCTCTCTACCTAAAACTAAACCTCTCTAAAACTGACTTACTGGTATTTCCACCCTCCACTAACCAACCTCATCCTGACATCTCCATCTCAGTGTGTGGCGCCACCATAACTCCTAGACAACATGCCCGCTGCCTTGGGGTCATATTCGATTCTGACTTCTCTTTTACCCCCTACATCCAATCACTCGCCCGTACATGTCAGCTGCACCTCAAGAACATCACAAGTATATGCTCTTTTCTCACTGTGGACCACGTTAAAAATGCTCACTGTTGCCCTCATCCACTCCCGGCTCGATTATTGCAACTCGTTGCTGATCGGCCTCCCCTGCACCAGACTCTACCCTCTCCAATCCATCCTGAATGTGGCAGCCAGGCCCATCTTCCTTTGCAGCTACTACTCGGACGCCTCTGCCCTGTGCCGGTCACTGCACTGGCTGCCCGTTAAATACAGAATTAATTTTAAACTCGCTACCTTCATCCACAAATCCATCCACAGCGCAGCGCCCCCCTATATCGCCTCCCTCATCTCAATCCATCAACCAGCCCGGGCTCTCCGCTCTGCTAACAAAACCAGACTGAGTGCCCCTTTAATTCGAACTTCTCATTCCCGCCTCCAAGACTTCTCCAGAGCAGCACCGGTCCTCTGGAACGTACTACCAAAGGCTATCAGGGAAATCCACGACTCAAAAAACTTCAAGCGTGCTCTAAAAACACACCTCTTTAGGGAGGCATACCGCATTCCCTAAACAAACCCCTCTGTACTCCGCCTGATAACATGCTCCCTGACCTACTGACTGCAATCCCTGCTAGCCATGATAAACCGCTCCTGCAGTCATATTGTTTCTGCCGTCACACAGCTAAATGTCTGACCATTGTCTATGTGTATAACAACGCTCACTCTCCACCTCGCCATACCGCGCACATCTCCAGCCCCTTTACCTTCTGTATCACCCCACTATTCGTAGTATGTAAGCTCGTTGGAGCAGGACCCTCACCCCTATTGTTTCCATCAACTGATTACTATATGTAACCGTGGTTCTGTAATGTTTGTATTTTGTCTTTCTGTATTCCCCCTGTCTATGTAAGCGCTGCAGAATATGCTGGCGCTATACAAATAAAGTTTATTATTATTATTATTACAAGGGGTCAGTTCTCTACAATTAATAGTCCATTTGCTCTGATATTGTAATCACTTCTATCAACGTTACAATCACACAGAGAAAGTTTCCTTTCATCTGACAACTTCTGGGGGAGGGATGGGTGCTGACAATGAGTATATATATATTCCTTCTAGGGTAGGGATGGGTTTTTACAGTGAGTGTATATACACCCCAGTAACACCGCTGGGACCGCTCATCTAAGCAACAAGCTGGGGGAGGGGCTAATCTTTTCACATTGAACTCTGTTTGCGCCTCTGACTGTTCTGTCTCTTGATGTAAAGCAGGAGGTTGTCTCCATTAAAGAATGATTAGTAGACCTCTATCATCGTCCTAATTTAAAGGCTCCGCCTCCACCTGTAGCACACGGACCTCACATCCCCACCACCTGCACGGACCCCGCTGTCACCAGGCGCTCGGCTTTGATATTCTCCATTGTAGTATTATAAGGGAGCTATTTTTAACCTCTTCAAAAAGTAATGAAGCGCGTCGTGTGAACTTCAAATATCGTGCGCTCGCATTTTAGATTTCAGCGCCCCAATTATTCCTTCTAGATACAAGCCAAGAATCAAAGGCTCGGTCCCGGGCCCCTGCGCTCCGCTCCTCGCTTGTTTACTCTGCAGGAAATCTTCAAAGCCGTTCTTGGAGCAGATATATGTCTTTAGATTATCAGCCGCCTTCATGTCAGATCTGGGAGGGTTAACCCTTCCATTACTGCGGGAGATGAAACAGAACAGGGGACTGCAATGTTATCTTTATTCTCTGCCAAGACTGAAAAGCAGAGTGACAACCAATATGGCTGAAATCACACCTGTCTGTAGGAAAAGTTGTCACCTAAACTTCCCAGAATACTAAAAGCCAGACTGGTTGTGCAGCAGTGGAGGGCCGTGAACAGGGGAAACCACATGCTTCACTCTAATTACCAGTGGGCTAGTGAAATGTGGCCATTCATATCTCACTATAATGTATGTATACAGTGACTGCCCCAGCAGCAGAATAGTGAGTGCAGCTCTGGAGTATAATACAGGATGTAACTCAGGATCAGTACAGAATAAGTAATGTATGTACACAGTGACTCCACCAGCAGAATAGTGAGTGCATCTCTGGAGAAGGTTGGGTGTGTGAGAGCTCTGCAGGATCCAGGGTGTGGTCAGCAGTGAGAGGAATCTTACCCAGCCAAGGTTACAGGTGCTGGGCTTGCTCCAGCCATGGAGACCCGGACCTCCTCCCTCTGGCTTCGGTCAGGGGGAGGGAGGACTGCACCCCAGGAGGGGAGAACACCTGGTCGGAGTGGCAGCAATGTCACCCTGACTCCCCTGGAGGAGCCCAAGAGGACCCGCAGCCAGAGGAAGAGAGTGGAGGACCATGCGGCAAAACAACGTACGCAGGCAAGTTGGGCTGATCGCAGGGAGGGCGAGTCTGTAACGGATGTGGCAACCCGTATCGCCAAATATATGAAGGACTTTGGGCATGTCGGGAGGCAGCTGAATAAATATACGCAGGAGCTGCACGCTGCCCGACATGATGCGAAGCGGGCAAAATCCCGTACCAGGAAACTGGCCATATCACGGCAGATTGAAGCCTGTGAGGAGGCCATTGAGTTTTATGCGGAGGAGAGGGAAAGGATCCTGGAAAGAAGTGGGCCTTTCAAAGAAAAACTGTTAAATGACGAGAGGTTTATCAAAATGGCGTCTGTGAGCAGCGCTGCTATTAAAGAGCGCTCTGCCAGGCACTCCAGCAGCAGCAGCTCGGTGGAATCCGATGCTGCTCAGGATGGTCGAGCTGGGTGCTCTGGAGAGCAGCAATCAGCACTGCCAGGTGGGACTACAGGGCCCAGCATCCCAGCTGAACAGGTCAGCCTGCCCTCCACATCAGGCGAGTCTGACCTGGAGGACACTGATGATAGCTGCAGCAGCAGTGGAGAGGGGGCGCTGATAATGCGGCAGATACAGCTGCAAGAGTCCCCAGAGAGGCTGCAGTCTTGCTATTTCGGGAATGATTTACCCCCGGAGACCTCAAGCAAAAAGAGAAGGAAAAAGGAAAAAACGTATATTGAAGAAAAGTTTGTTTATGTCACCAAGCACTCTGGTTTGGCTGCAAAGTCAAACCAGGGTGGTAACCCTGAGCTCCTAGTCCCGGGCTCTGCAGTGGGTCCGATGCAGGGGACTGGGGAAGAGAGGGTTAATGCGGCCCAAAACTCCAAGCCCGCTTGTGCTAGTAGTGGGAATGGAGGAGTAAAGGAGGTGGAGAAGAGCGTTGGGAAAGCGAAGAGTCGCGGCCAGTCCAGAGGTGCTGGCGCTGTTGGTCACGTCCCAGTGGGAGGGGGGCGTGATCCGGCACCAGGTCCCACCGGTGGTGGCTTAGCTGTCCCCCCTGTGTCCCTAAAGCGCCTTTCCGGTGCGGAGGGGGCGCAGGGGGTGGTGGCTGAGTCTGCCGATCCTCCCACACATGGTAAAGATCCTGCAAGGAAAGTTGGAGGAACTACAACTCCTAGAGTGGCTAAGGTGGGCGGAGCTACAGCCACCAATGTCCAGAGAAATGTTGAAGTGCATCTTCAGCCACCCACCGGAAGTGCCATGGACTTGCCCTCAGGGCATAAAGGGAAAGTTAATGGTAAAGATTACATGGGTCCTGGTCCAGCAGCGAATGGAGAAGTGAGTGAGGTAATGGATGCGGCTGTTGGTACCCCTGCTGCCCCTGTTCCTGCTGCCCCTGTTCCTGCAGGAACAGCTGTCCCCGGTTCCCCGGCAAGTATGCCACCTTGTGTACGGGTGGGTGGGGCTTCGGAGGGTAGTCAGGGCGTGGGTCAGGATCCAGTCGCCCCTCCAGCGGCGACAACATCTGGTAGAAGTTATGCCAGTGTCGCCGCTGGAGGGAGGGGAGAGGCGTCCTCCTTGTCTTTGGGCTCTGGGGACGGCGTTTTGCAACAGCGCCTCCTGGAGGCCTTGAGGAGGGGGGAGAGCTCGATGAATGTAGGGGGCAGAGTTGTGGATTTGTCTCTCTGGGTGGAGAGACATGGTCTTGGTGCCTTTCGAGAACAAAGGGGGGAGACTGTCTGGTCCCTGCCGACAACCGGGCAGGACATTGGCCGTAGGAATGTGGCTCGTCTTCAGTGGAGAGGCAATGACGCGTGCCCATCCAGGAGTAAGGTGGTGGAGCTTCTGCTGAAGATGGGTTTCAGGGCAAATGACATCTATGCCCTGATCCACCCCTACGGCTCGTCTGAGTTCGACATCAGCTTTGCTCGCCCGGAGGGCCTGGAGCTCTTCTGGGGGAATTATGAGCTGATGAAGGACGAGCCCGGCTGGCGCGGTTTCGCTGCACAAGTGGTAACCCGCCAGACTGGAGTCAAGAGAGTGACCGTTTTGACTCGTAACGAGTCCCTCTCTTGTTATGATATCATGACTTGGATAAGTCGGTACGGAGAGGTGGTGGATATGCCCAATAAGAACCGGGACGAACACGGCATCTGGTCCGGAGCCTGGACGTTTATGGTAAAACTTAAGCGTTCAGGGAATTCGGTGGCCCACATACCATCCGCGGCCTTCCTTGGCAGGGATCGTATCTTGGCCTTCTACCAGGGGCAGCCGAAGCTCTGTCACAAGTGCGGCGACCCCACACATTTGAGTGCAGCCTGTAACGTCATCAAGTGCGCTCTGTGTGGCGAGGTAGGTCATCTTGCGGCATCTTGTGCAGAGATTAGGTGTCACCTGTGTGGTGACCTCGGTCACCCATTCAGTCGCTGTCCGCGCTCTTTCGCCAATGCGGTCATGGCCCCAGCGGAGGAGAGCCGTGAGGTTGCTTCTGCAGGGGAGGGGACCAGCAGAGGCGATGGAGCCCAGGAGCCAAGGAAGAACAAACATGCTGGGGCAGCCAAGCTAAGGCGCCAAGAGAAGCGCGGAAGGGGCAGGGAGCTGGTAGAAACCCAGGTGGCAGGTGGGTCAATGCTGGCCCCTGCTCCGGACGCAAATCATGTGGCTGAGGCTCCAGGGGACAGGGAGCTGGATGAGGAGGTCAGGAGGATCCAAAGGGAAGAGGATGCCACTTATTCAGATTCTTCCCACTATGAAAGTGTGGGTGAGGGCAAGGATGAGTGGCAAAAGAAAAAGCGCAAGCAGGGCTCCAAGAAAATGAAAAAAAGGGAAGGGAAATCTTCCCCTGCAACGGGCCAGGTGCAGGAAGGCAATCCAAACTCTCCTCTTGTTGGGCTCTCCAACAGGTACCAAGCTCTCTCGTCCTCGGAGGGAGGGGTGCCTAGGACAAGCGTGAGGCCTACAGGGGGTGCTGAGCCTTCCTCTTGTGGGGGTTTGGTGACATCCAGGGGGAGGGCTGGCCCAGAGCCCAGTGGCAAGGAGGACGAGGTTGAGGAGCCCCTTGCCATGGACCTTTCAGTGTCCAAGAAACGTGGCAAGGGGTCATCCTCAGACCCTGATGAGAAGGGGGGTGGGAAGAAGAAAGCCATCTAACTCAATCACCAATGATGGCGGCACCCGCTCCGTTGACGCTGGCATCCATTAATGTTGCCAGCATTAAGTCTGATATGGCTAGATTTGCGGCCTTTGATTTTCTCGGCCGCGTTGAAGCCGACATTTTGTTTTTGCAAGAGACCAGGCTGCCAAATTTGGCAGCTGTGCACAAGGCAAGGAGGGAATGGAGGTCTGGTCCATCTTATTGGTCTCTTGCGGCCGAGCCATATAGCGGAGTGGCGGTACTTTTTACCGCAGCAGTTGAATGCCGACGGGTTATTGAGTTAGAAATAGGGAGGTGCCTGATCCTGGATGTTCTCATGAAGGGACAAGAGCTTCGGCTAATCAACATCTATGGTCCCCAAACCAAGCGGGACCGCAAGGATCTCTTTATGAGGATCAAGCCGTACCTTTTTACTAGTCGGCAGGTGATCTTTGGGGGTGACTTTAACGCAGTCACGAGGACCCGTGACAGGGGAGGCTCCCTAGGCAAGCTGACTTATGATAGCGTCGCGCTTAATAGCATAGCTAGCGAAGCTCGCCTGGTGGATGTCCACATCCGGCACACCCCAGGCCACGCGGGTTTCACCTATTATAGAGGCGAGTGCAGGTCTAGAATAGATAGGTTTTATTTGAAGGAGGAAGCCATCTCTTCACCAGTTTCTGTTGTTGAGGTGGAATTCTCCGACCACTGTCTGATTTTGTTTTCCCTGAATGTTGCAGAGACCCCCCGAATGGGTAGAGGCTTATGGAGGCTGAATTCATCACTCCTGGAGGAAGCAGAGATAAGACAGTCCTTTGAGGATTTTCTGCAGAGCCAGGTACCATTACTGGATCTTTGTAGCAGTAAGTCAGAGTGGTGGGAGATGTTCAAGATCAGGGCTGCGAGGTTCTTCCGCCAGCTCTCTAGCCTCAGGAGCCTGAGTAAGTATCGTCTTTATCAGGGCCTGAGGAGGAAACTCGAACATCTCGTCTCGACTGGAGGTAGCCGCGAGGAGATCTCCAGAGTGAAGTCTTTGCTCAAAGGGTGCCAGTATAATAGGCACGCATCTTTGGTTTTTGAGAGGGACTTCGGGAAGTACCACTCACCTGACCCTTACAGAAACTGCAAGATGTCAGTGAATCGTAAAGTTGTCACTGGACTGATCGACGGTACGGGATCTCTGAACAGGTCCAGATCAGGGATTCTGGAAGTCATCAGATCCTTCTACTCGCACCTTTTGAGGAAGAGGGATCTAGATCGAGATGGGATGTCGGCTTTCCTGGCTGAAGCTGTTCCTGAGCCAGGGGATGACCTCTCCCTTAATGTTTTGACAGAGGAGATCAACATAGAGGAAGTTAAACTGGCGATTGATGGGCTTGCGCTCAAAAAATCGCCAGGACCGGATGGCTTAACATCTGAGTACTATAAGACCTTTAAGGACCTCTTGAGTCCCCTCTTGACTGAGGTTTTCAATGAGTGTCTTTCCTCGGACACTCTCCCAAAGTCAATGAGGAGGTCGGCTTTGATCCTTCTGTCAAAGGGTAAAGACTCGAGCCGTATTGAGAACTGGCGTCCCATAGCGCTTCTCAATACGGACAGGAAGGTTCTGGCAAAAGTGCTGTTTAATCGGCTGGTCAAGTTTGCACCCCGGCTCCTCTCGGGCGCCCAGCATTGCTCTGTTCCAGGCCGTAGCACCTTTAGTGCTGTTCTAGGTGTCCGGGAGGCAGTGGAGCAGGGTAGGGCTGGTCACTGGGAGGGGTACCTGCTGTCCTTGGATCAGGCCAAAGCGT
The DNA here is from genome assembly GCF_035609145.1 of Eleutherodactylus coqui. Taxonomy (NCBI): domain Eukaryota; kingdom Metazoa; phylum Chordata; class Amphibia; order Anura; family Eleutherodactylidae; genus Eleutherodactylus; species Eleutherodactylus coqui. Next base: position 25,837,217 of record NC_089844.1, on the reverse strand, counting down.
TTGATCGGGTTAATCACGAGTACCTCTGGTCTGTTCTTCTGAGATATGGCCTGCCAGTGGGGTTTGTTAATTGGCTCAGGACATTGTACGTGGGGGCTGAGACTTTCCCGCTAGTGAACGGTTGGGTCGGCCACCCATTTGAGGTTGGGTCTGGCGTCCGTCAGGGTTGTCCTCTGAGCCCCTTGCTGTACGTGTTTGCCATTGATCCTTTCCTTAGGATGATTGATGGTGGGCCTATGGCGGGGGTCGGGATGGATCGGGCGGTGCCGGAAGCCGCCCTCAGGGTGGCAGCGTACGCTGATGACGTCACCGTCTTTGTGTCCTCGAGGGGGGAGGCAGAGTACGTGATGGCAGAGGTGGATCGCTACTCGGAAGCATCCGGGTCCGGCATCAACTGGGATAAGTGCGAAAGTCTCTGGTTAGGAAGGGGAGATCCTACATTTGGTCTCCCGGACACCCTTCCAGTGCCCCAGGACTCGGCTAAAGTTCTCGGCATCAAATTTGGCCGGGGAGATTACCCCATGCAAAATTGGGTGGTCAGGCTCGATGGTGCCACTCAGAAGGTGGCCCAGTGGAAGGGTTGGTCTTTGACCCTTCGGGAAAGAGTTAACCTGATCAAAACATACCTGCTCCCTTTATTCATCTACCTGGGCAGCGTATGCATTTTGCCAGAACCTCTCTGGACCCGGGTCTACAACCTGTTCTTCCTAATGTTGTGGGGGAACAGGTTGAACCTAATTAGGAGAGATGTCACATATCGCACGAGGAGACTAGGGGGGTTATCTATGGTCAACCCCGTGGTGTTTCTTGTAGACACCTTTGTTAAGATCAATATAGGCAACCTCTGGCAAGAGAGGGCTCCTCCGTGGGTATTCTCCTGTTGGGGATGGCTTCGGCCTTTCTTCCAGGAATGGGAGACAGGAGGGCGAGTGAAGGATCTTCGCACGCCGCACGGGCATCTTCCGGCTTACGCTACCGTGGTTCTGAAGATGATACGTCGGTGGGGTCTGGGGATGTGGGAGATCAGAACTCTGTCGAGGAAACTCCTCGATAAGAGGGTTCTGTTGACCCATTTCCAGAAGCCCCTGGCGCTCAAGGACTGCCCAAGTCGGGACCTGGAGGGAGGGTTACGTTTATTGAATTCTGACAGGATCCCCTTGAAGTTTTGGGACTTGACTTGGCGCTGTTTCCACGGGAGACTGTATGTAAGGGGCAACTTGAAGAGCAGGCCACTGGTGGATAGGGGTTGCCCCCGCCAGGAGTGCAGCAACGTACTGGAAAGCATGGAGCATTTCCTGCTTCAGTGTCCCTTTAATACAGAGGTGTACAAACAGGTGGGAGCCTCCATTGGTTGGCCCAGGTTGGCACGCCTCTCGTATGCGGAATGGGTCTATGGGGCATTCGGGGACCTTGGTCGCAGGGACCGGTGCACTTTATTCTTAGTCAGCCTAGTGGTCAGGTTTCACATTTGGAATGCACGGTGTCTAGTTTCGACGGAAGAGAAAATCCTCCCCGTGGATGAGGTGAATAGAAACATCCTGGGTGACCTGGTGAAGGTGCGCTCTCTGGATTATGAGAGGTTGGGCACGACTAAGGCCTCTCTCCTATGGAGAGGGTTTGTATTTCGTTAGGGACAGTCTTCTTATTGTTAGGGTCTTTGTAGGGACAGAATAGGGAGAGGTAGGGACAGTTTCTCTGAGGGTAAGTTTTAGGGAAGGAGTAGGGACATTGTAGGGACAGATTAACTATAGGGATAGTTTTTCTATTTGGTCGGTGCCTGGCTTATCATATCCAGTCCTGGTGGAGGGCTGAGTGTGACACTAGTAGAGTTTTTGTTTTCGGTCAAAGATAAAGTATGTACGGCTGCAGGTAACTGAACCTTAGGCTTTCGGGTATTAATATGTAGTGTTGGTTTGTAGGTATGTAATATAAGATATGTTATATGTTATGTTATGTTTTGTTTTGTATATAGGGCTAGGGGTTATAGATAGGTTGGGTGGGGGTTTATTGGGGGGAGGGGGGGGGGATGTATGCCTCAGCCGTAGCTTGACACGTCCCGGACAATGAACACTGGGCACGGACTGTTGGTGCGGGCGTGGCCCTCAGGCTGCGGCGGGCAGGGTGTGTGTATGCGGTGCAGCTCGGCTCGTCCTGGACATAGACATTGAGCACGGACTTGGGATGCAGGCGTGGCTCCCAGGCTGCACCGTAGGGGGTTGTTTGGGGTGTGTGGTGGTTTGGTCTGGATATAGGGTTAGTTTAGGATTATGTAAGGCTTTATTTTTTTAGGTGGTGGGCATTAAAAAAAAAAAAAAAACGCAAAAAATATTTAAAAAAAAAAAAAAAAGGTATTGGGTTGTTCTTATTGTTACTACTTTTGTTATTTGCATTATTGTTATTATATAATTGCTTTGGTTATTAGTCGTTTTCTTTCTTCTTTTTTTGGGATTTCAGGCTGAATCCTGTGAGTTAGGGATGTTTTCTCACGTGTGTATATCGTTATATGTAGTATGTAGTATATATGTATTGGTGAGGATGAGTGAGTGTAGTTTTGGAGTGCAGGTTGGTGTAGTGTGCGGTGTGTATTATTTGGACCAGATGGACCTTTTGCTTTTGTCCCCTTTGTCCTGAAGTAAGGCAAAGTCCAGTTAATATAAGTGATGATTTGTTTTTGTTTTATGTTTATGTCTTTTATGCCAAGTGAGCGATATTTATGTTCTGTTTATTGTTATGTTTTTCACTTTTATAATAAAAAGATCTACAGGATGTAACTCAGGATCAGTACAGAATAAGTAATGTATGTATACAGTGACTCAACCAGCAGAATAGTGAGTGCAGCTCTGGAGTATAATACAGGATGTAACTCAGGATCAGTACAGAATAAGTAATGTATGTACACAGTGACTCCACCAGCAGAATAGTGAGTGCATCTCTGGAGAAGGTTGGGTGTGTGAGAGCTCTGCAGGATCCAGGGTGTGGTCACTAGTTGGAGAAAAACCTACCCAGCAAAGGCTGCAGGTGCTGGGCTTGCTCCAGCCATGGAGTCCCAGACCTCCTCCCTCTGGCCTCGGTCGGGGGGAGGGAGGACTGCACCCCAGGAGGGGAGAACACCTGGTCGGAGTGGCAGCAATGTCACCCTGACTCCCCTGGAGGAGCCCAAGAGGACCCGCAGCCAGAGGAAGAGAGTGGAGGACCATGCGGCAAAACAACGTTTGCAGGCAAGTTGGGCTGATCGCAGGGAGGGCGAGTCTGTAACGGATGTGGCATCACGCATTGCCAAGTATATGAAGGACTTTGGGCATGTCGGGAGGCAGCTGAATAAATATAAGCAGGAGCTGCACGTTGCCCGCTATGATGCGGAGCGGGCCAGATCCCGCACCAGGAAGTTAGACATATCGCGGCAGATTGAAGCCTGTGAGGAGGCCATTGAGTTTTATGCAGAGGAGAGGGAAAGGATTCTGGAAAGAAGTGGGCCTTTCAAAGAAAAACTGTTAAATGATGAGAGGTTCAGCAAAATGGCGTCGGTGAGCAGCGCTGCTATTAAAGAGCGCTCTGCCAGGCGCTCAAGCAGCAGCACGGGCGAATCTGACGGTGCTCAGGATGGACGAGCTGGGTGCTCTGGTGAGCAGCAATTTTCACTGCCAGGTGGGACTACTGGGCCCAGCATCCCAGCTGAACAGGTGAGCCTGCCCCCCACGTCGGGTGAATCTGACCTGGAGGACAGTGATGACAGCTGCAGCAGCAGTGGAGAGGGTGCGCTGATAATGCGGCAGATACAGCTGCAAGAGTCCCCAGAGAGGCTGCAGTCCTGCTATTTTGGGAATGATTGTCCCCCGGAGACCTCAAGCAAGAAGAAGAAGAGGAAAAAGGAAAAAAAATATATACAAGAAAAATTTGTTTATGTCACCAAGCACTCTGGTTTGGCTGAAAAGTCAGACCAGGGTGGTAACCCTGAGCTCCTAGTCCCGGGCTCTGTGGTGAGTCCGGTGCAGGGGACTGGGGAAGAGAGGGTTAATGCGGCCCAAAACTCCAAGTCCGCTTGTGCCAGTAGTGGGAATGGAGGAGTAAAGGAGGTGGAGAAGAGCGTTGGGAAAGCAAAGGGTCACGGCCAGTCCAGAGGTGCTGGTGCTGTCGGTCATGTCCCAGTGGGGGGGAGGCGTGATCCGGCACCAGGTCCCACCTGTGGTGGCCTGGCTGTCCCCGCTGTGTCCCTAAAGCGCCTATCAGGTGCAGAGGGGGCGCAGTGGGTGGTGGCCGGGTCTACCGATCCTCCCACCCATGGTAAACATGCTCCTGTTCCTGGAAGGGAAGTTGAAGGAACTACAACTCCCAGAGTGGCTAAGGTGGGCGGAGCTACATCCACCAAAGTAAGGAAAAATGTTAAAAGGCCAGACACTGAATCCTCTGAAGTGCATCTCCAGCCACCCACTGGAGGTGCCACGGACTTGCCCTCAGGGCAAAAAGAGGGTAAAAATAATAAAGGTCCTGGTCCAGCAGCTAATAGAGAAGTGAGTGAGGTAATGGATGCGGCTGTTGGTAACCCTGCTGCCCCTGTTCCTGCTGCCCCTGTTCCTGCAGGAACAGGTGTCCCTGGTTCCCCGGCTAGTATGCCACCTCTTATACGGGAGGGTGGGGCTTTGGAGGGCAGTCAGGGGATGGGCCAGGATCCAGTCACCCCTCCAGCGGCGACAACATCTGGTAGAACTTATGCCAGTGTCGCCGCTGGAGGGAGGGGAGAGGCGTCCTCCTTGTCTTTGGGCTCTGGGGACGGCATTTTGCAACGGCGCCTCCTGGAGGCCTTGAGGAGGGGGGAGAGCTCGATGAATGTAGGGGGCAGAGTTGTGGATTTGTCTCTCTGGGTGGAGAGACATGGTCTTGGTGCCTTCCGAGAACAAAGGGGGAGACCGTCTGGTCCCTGCCGACAACCGGGCAGGACATTGACCGTAGGAATGTGGCTCGTCTTCAGTGGAGGGGCAATGACGCGTGTCCATCCAGGGGTAAGGTGGTGGAGCTTCTGCTGAAGATGGGTTTCAGGGCAAATGACATCTATGCCCTGATCCATCCTTACGGCACGTCTGAGTTCGACATCAGCTTTGTTCGCCCAGAGGGCCTCGAGCTCTTTTGGGGGAACTACGAGTTGATGAAGAACGAGCCCGGCTGGCACGGTTTCGCTGCACAAGTGGTAACCCGCCAGACTGGAGTCAAGAGAGTGACCGTTTTGACTCGTAACGAGTCCCTCTCTTGTTACGATATTATGACTTGGATAAGTCGGTATGGAGAGGTGGTGGATATGCCCAATAAGAACCGGGACGAGCACGGCATCTGGTCCGGAGCCTGGACGTTTATGGTGAAACTTAAGCGTTCAGGGAATTCGGTGGCCCACATACCATCCGCGGCCTTCCTTGGCAGGGATCGTATCTTGGCCTTCTACCAGGGGCAGCCGAAGCTCTGTCACAAGTGCGGCGACCCCACACATTTGAGTGCAGCCTGTAACATCATCAAGTGCGCTCTGTGTGGCGAGGTAGGTCATCTTGCGGCATCTTGTACAGAGATTAGGTGTCACCTGTGTGGTGACCTCGGTCACCCATTCAGTCGCTGTCCGCGCTCTTTCGCCAATGCGGTCATGGCCCCAGCGGAGGAGAGCCATGAGGTTGCTTCTGCAGGGGAGGGGACCAGCAGAGGCGATGGAGCCCAGGAGCCAAGGAAGAACAAACATGCTGGGCAAGCCAAGCTGAGGCGCCAAGAGAAGCGCGGAAGGGGCAGGGAGCTGGTGGAAACCCAGGTGGCAGGTGGGTCAATGCTGGCCCCTGCTCCGGACGCAAATCATGTGGCTGAGGCTCCAGGGGACAGGGAGCTGGATGAGGAGGTCCGGAGGATCCAGAGGGAAGAGGATGCCACTTATTCAGATTCTTCCCACTATGAAAGTGTGGGTGAGGGCAAGGATGAGTGACAAAAGAAAAAGCGTAAGCAGGGCTCCAAGAAAATGAAAAAAAGGGAAGGGAAATCTTCCCCTGCAACGGGCCAGGTGCAGGAAGGCAATCCAAACTCTCCTCTTGTTGGGCTCTCCAACAGGTACCAAGCTCTCTCGTCCTCGGAGGAGGCAGAGGGAGAGGTGCCCAGGACAAGCGTGGGGCCTACAGGGGGTGCTGAGCCTTCCTCTTATGGGGGTTTGGTGACCTCCAGGGGGAGGGCTGGCCCAGAGCCCAGTGACAAGGAGGACGAGGTCGAGGAGCCCCTTGCCATGGACCTTTCAGTGTCCAAGAAACGTGGCAAGGGGTCATCCTCAGACCCGGATGAGAAGGGGGGTGGGAAGAAGAAAGCCATCTAACTCAATCACCAATGATGGCGGCACCCGCTCCGTTGACGCTGGCATCCATTAATGTTGCCAGCATTAAATCTGATATGGCTAGATTTGCGGCCTTTGATTTTCTCGGCCGCGTTGAAGCCGACATTTTGTTTTTGCAAGAGACCAGGCTGCCAAATTTGGCAGCTGTGCATAAGGCAAGGAGGGAATGGAGGTCTGGTCCATCTTACTGGTCTCTTGCGGCCGAGCCATATAGCGGAGTGGCGGTACTTTTTACCGCAGCGGTTGAATGCCGACGGGTTATCGAGTTAGAAATAGGGAGGTGCCTGATCCTGGATGTTCTCATGAAGGGACAAGAGCTTCGGCTAATCAACATCTACGGTCCCCAAACCAAGCGGGACCGCAAGGATCTCTTTATGAGGATCAAGCCGTACCTTTTTACCAGTCGGCAGGTGATCTTTGGGGGTGACTTTAACGCAGTCACGAGGACCCGTGACAGGGGAGGCTCCCTAGGCAAGCTGACTTATGATAGCGTCGCGCTTAATAGCATAGCTAGCAAAGCTCGCCTGGTGGATGTCCACATCCGGCACACCCCAGGCCACACGGGTTTCACCTATTATAGAGGCGAGTGCAGGTCTAGAATAGATAGGTTTTATTTGAAGGAGGAAGCCATCTCTTCACCAGTTTCTGTTGTTGAGGTGGAATTCTCCGACCACTGTCTGATTTTGTTTTCCCTGAATGTTGCAGAGACCCCCCGGATGGGTAGAGGCTTATGGAGGCTGAATTCATCACTCCTGGAGGAAGCAGAGATAAGACAGTCCTTTGAGGATTTTCTGCAGAGCCAGGTACCATTACTGGATCTTTGTAGCAGTAAGTCAGAGTGGTGGGAGATATTCAAGATCAGGGCTGCGAGGTTCTTCCGCCAGCTCTCTAGCCTCAGGAGCCTGAGTAAGTATCGTCTTTATCAGGGCCTGAGGAGGAAACTCGAACATCTCATCTCGACTGGAGGTAGCCGCGAGGAGATCTCCAGAGTGAAGTCTTTGCTCAAAGGGTGCCAGTATAATAGGCACGCATCTTTGGTTTTTGAGAGGGACTTCGGGAAGTACCACTCACCTGACCCTTACAGAAACTGCAAGATGTCAGTGAATCGTAAAGTTGTCACTGGACTGATCGACGGTACGGGATCTCTGAACAGGTCCAGATCAGGGATTCTGGAAGTCATCAGATCCTTCTACTCGCACCTTTTGAGGAAGAGGGATCTAGATCGAGATGTGATGTCGGCTTTCCTGGCTGAAGCTGTTCCTGAGCCAGGGGATGACATCTCCCTTAATGTTTTGACAGAGGAGATCAACATAGAGGAAGTTAAACTGGCGATTGATGGGCTTGCGCTCAAAAAATCGCCAGGACCGGATGGCTTAACATCTGAGTACTATAAGACCTTTAAGGACCTCTTGAGTCCCCTCTTGACTGAGGTTTTCAATGAGTGTCTTTCCTCGGACACTCTCCCAAAGTCAATGAGGAGGTCGGCTTTGATCCTTCTGTCAAAGGGTAAAGACTCGAGCCGTATTGAGAACTGGCGTCCCATAGCGCTTCTTAATACGGACAGGAAGGTTCTGGCAAAAGTGCTGTTTAATCGGCTGGTCAAGTTTGCACCCCGGCTCCTCTCGGGCGCCCAGCATTGCTCTGTTCCAGGCCGTAGCACCTTTAGTGCTGTTCTAGGTGTCCGGGAGGCAGTGGAGCAGGGTAGGGCTGGTCACTGGGAGGGGTACCTGCTGTCCCTGGATCAGGCCAAAGCGTTTGATCGGGTTAATCATGAGTACCTCTGGTCTGTTCTTCTGAGATATGGCCTGCCAGTGGGGTTTGTCAATTGGCTCAAGACATTGTACGCGGGGGCTGAGACTTTCCCGCTAGTGAACGGTTGGGTCGGCCACCCATTTGAGGTTGGGTCTGGCGTCCGTCAGGGTTGTCCTCTGAGCCCCTTGCTGTACGTGTTTGCCATTGATCCTTTCCTTAGGATGATTGATGGTGGGCCTATGGCGGGGGTCGGGATGGATCGGGCGGTGCCGGAAGCCGCCCTCAGGGTGGCAGCGTACGCTGATGACGTCACCGTCTTTGTGTCCTCGAGGGGGGAGGCAGAGTACGTGATGGCAGAGGTGGATCGCTACTCGGAAGCATCCGGGTCCGGCATCAACTGGGATAAGTGCGAAAGTCTCTGGTTAGGAAGGGGAGATCCTACATTTAGTCTCCCGGACACCCTTCCAGTGCCCCAGGACTCGGCTAAAGTTCTCGGCATCAAATTCGGCCGGGGAGATTACCCCATGCAAAATTGGGTGGTCAGGCTCGATGGTGCCACTCAGAAGGTGGCCCAGTGGAAGGGTTGGTCTTTGACCCTTCGGGAAAGGGTTAACCTGATCAAAACATACCTGCTCCCTTTATTCATCTACCTGGGCAGCGTATGCATTTTGCCAGAACCTCTCTGGACCCGGGTCTACAACCTGTTCTTCCTAATGTTGTGGGGGAACAGGTTGAACCTAATTAGGAGAGATGTCACATATCGCACGAGGAGACTAGGGGGGTTATCTATGGTCAACCCCGTGGTGTTTCTCGTAAACACCTTTGTTAAGATCAATATAGGCAACCTCTGGCAAGAGAGGGCTCCTCCGTGGGTATTCTCCTGTTGGGGATGGCTTCGGCCTTTCTTCCAGGAATGGGAGACTGGAGGGCGAGTGAAGGATCTTCGCACGCCGCACGGGCATCTTCCGGCTTACGCTACCGTGGTTCTGAAGATGATACGTCGGTGGGGTCTGGGGATGTGGGAGATCAGAACTCTGTCGAGGAAACTCCTCGATAAGAGGGTTCTGTTGACCCATTTCCAGAAGCCCCTGGCGCTCAAGGACTGCCCAAGTCGGGACCTGGAGGGAGGGTTACGTTTATTGAATTCTGACAGGATCCCCTTGAAGTTTTGGGACTTGACTTGGCGCTGTTTCCACGGGAGACTGTATGTAAGGGGCAACTTGAAGAGCAGGCCACTGGTGGATAGGGGTTGCCCCCGCCAGGAGTGCAGCAACGTACTGGAAAGCATGGAGCATTTCCTGCTTCAGTGTCCCTTTAATACAGAGGTGTACAAACGGGTGGGAGCCTCCATTGGTTGGCCCAGGTTGGCACGCCTCTCGTATGCGGAATGGGTCTATGGGGCATTCGGGGACCTTGGTCGCAGGGACCGGTGCACTTTATTCTTAGTCAGCCTAGTGGTCAGGTTTCACATTTGGAACGCACGGTGTTTAGTTTCGACGGAAGAGAAAATCCTCCCCGTGGATGAGGTGAATAGGAACATCCTGGGTGACCTGGTGAAGGTGCGTTCTCTGGATTATGAGAGGTTGGGCACGACTAAGGCCTCTCTCCTATGGAGAGGGTTTGTATTTCGTTAGGGACAGTCTTCTTATTGTTAGGGTCTTTGTAGGGACAGAATAGGGAGAGGTAGGGACAGTTTCTCTGAGGGTAAGTTTTAGGGAAGGAGTAGGGACATTGTAGGGACAGATTAACTATAGGGATAGTTTTTCTCTATTTGGTCGGTGCCCGGCTTATCATATCCAGTCCTTGTGGAGGGCTGTGTGTGACACTAGTAGAGTTTTTGTTTTTCGGTCAAAGATGAAGTATGTACGGCTGCAGGTAACTGAACCTTAGGCTTTCGGGTATTAATATGTAGTGTTGGTTTGTAGTTATGTAATGTGAGAGGTTATATGTTTTGTTTTGTATATAGGGCTAGGGGTTATAGATAGGTTGGGTGGGGGTTTATTGGGGGGAGGGGAGGGGATTTATGCCTCAGCCGTAGCTTGACACGTCCCGGACAATGAACACTGGGCACGGACTGTTGGTGCGGGCGTGGCCCTCAGGCTGCGGCGGGCAGGGTGTGTGTATGCGGTGCAGCTCGGCTCGTCCTGGACATAGACATTGAGCACGGACTTGGGATGCAGGCGTGGCTCCCGTGGCTGCACCGTAGGGGGTTGTTTGGGGTGTGTGGTGGTTTGGTCTGGATATAGGGTTAGTTTAGGATTATGTAAGGTTTTATTCTTTAGGTGGCGGGCATTAAAAAAAAAAAAAATAATTAAAAATAAAAATGTTAAAAAAAAATAAAAAAAAAAAAACAAAACAAAAAAAAAAAGGTATTGGGTGGTTCTTATTGCTATTACTTTTGTTATGGTTGTTTGCATTATTGTTATTATATAATTGCTTCAGTTATTAGTCGTTTTCTTTCTTCTTTTTTGGGATTTCTGGCTGGATCCTGTGAGTTAGGGATGTTTTCTTACATGTGGGTATATTGTTATATGTAGTATGTAGTGTATATGTATTGGTGAGGATGAGTGAGTGTAGTTTGGAGTGCAGGTTGGTGTAGTGTGCTGTGTGTATTATTTGGACCAGATGGACCTTTTGCTTTTGTCCTGCAGTAAGGCAAAGTACAGATAATATAAGTGATAATTTGTTTCTGTTTTGGTTTTATGTTTATGTCTTATGCCAAGTGAGCGATATTTATGTTCTGTTTATTGTTATGTTTTTCACTTTTATAATAAAAAGATCTACAGGATGTAACGCAGGATCAGTACAGGATAAGTAATGTATGTACACAGTGAGTGCAGCTCTGGAGTATAATACAGGGTGTAACTCAGGATCAGTACAGGATAAGTAATGTATGTACACAGTAACACTACCAGAATAGTGAGTGCAGCTCTGGAGTATAATACAAAATGTAACTCAGGATAAGTTTTGTAATGTAACAAGAATTTATCGCCAGGACTGAAACCAGTCATGACATCTAACTGAGGAGTGCACTGATCTTCCATTTGTGGATAGTAGATAAATGTCTTGGAAAACCCCTTCCACCTGACATGTCACCTGGAATTTCAATTAAATAATGGGTTGTCATCCATCATCAGCAGAGTTGACTGCATGCTTTGAGAAACAGTGTGGAGCTGAAATCAGGCTGCCTCCCATTTAACTCTTGGTAATAAAATTATTAAAGATGAGCGAGCACCAAAATGCTCGGATGCTCGGTACTCGAGTCAAACTTTTCGTAATGCTCGAGAGCTCATTTCGAGTAACGAACCCCATTGAAGTCAATGGGGGACTCGAGCATTTTTGTATGGGACCGATGCTCCGCATAGGTGATGACTTGTGAAACACCAGAAAACATCAGAAAGTCATGGAAACACCACAGAGACGGATAGGGAAGGGAAGGGGCAGCATGCATGGCTGCATCTGATGCTCCCAGGCCCCACTATTAAGTGAAAATGGGGGCAAGAGCCTGGCGATCACCCCCCTAACAATTTACTTGGGACAGACCATAAGCAGCAAGGCACACGCGCTGGCACATTTTAGCTAAGCACCACACTACCTGCAACCCTTGACAATCACTGCCTGCGGGCGACACCGCTGCCTCTTCTCCTGGGTTACATGCTGGCATTGCTGTCCAACCCCCCCCCCCCCCCCCTGCACAACCCTCTCTGAAAGTGTGGGCTATAGCCCACAATGCTGTTGAGAATTGATGATAAATTGACGTACGATCATCATTCCAATCCCGTGCCACTTCCGTCATAAAATTCTCAGGAGCCGCAAACGTGGGCAAAAAGGGGACTCCGGTGCCAGCACTTCTACACATCTCCACAATGCAGCAGCACATACTAACACCAAAGATTGGTTTGAAGCCGGAGGTGTCGCAAAAGTAGCCACCACAGGTATACAGTGACCCTGTGAAAGTCTCATGAAATCACTAACACTTCCTGTGAACGCTCCAATCCAGTATCTTGGATAACTGTGGTAATTTGTAGCACGAGCGATAATACGTCGCCCAGCGCTGATCCCCAGACCCCAAGCAGGGAGAGAAGGTGGCATAATAAGCCTCAGAAACCATGACCGAGGTTGGACCCGCAATACTCTGTTTGGTAAGCACGTCAGTGGGCCCAGGGTCAGGCTCGGTCCCAGCCTCCACCTTGTGTGACCCAAGATGCCGTGAGTTACATAGCAATGGGAAATCCATGTGTCCCCACAAACTTCATTCTGTGTAGGTGTCAGATAGTAGAACACCGCAATGGGGGAAGCCTTCTGCGCCCAACCGAAGTCATTCATTGTATTTGTGGCAGATAGCTAAAACACCGCAATGGGAAATCTTTGTGCACCCACAGCACAGGCGAGACCCTGCAAACCAGGGACAGTATTAAACAGGAAGAAAAGAGAGTGCCCAAACATGGCAGAGTTTTACCCCACCAAGGACCTCGGCCCACACTTCTGCTCTAGTTATTCAGTGTATTTGTGCCAGATAGGTAAAACACCGCAATGGGAAAGCCGCCTGCACCCTACCCAAGTCAGTCAGTGTATTTGTGCCAGATAGGTTAAACACCGCAACAGTATTACACATAAAGAAATCAGAGTGCCTAAACATGGCAGAGTTTCACCCCGCCAAGGGCCTTGGCCTCGGCCCACACCCTCAGTAATCGTGGGCATAAAGCAGACTCGGATGCTAGTACAGCTGTGAACGTCTCATTAATTCAGTAACGCTTCCTTTGTTTGGTCCAAACCAGTGTCTCAGATAAGTGTGGTAACACGAGAGTAAATACATGCTGCCGAGCGCTGATCCCCAGACCCCAAGCAGGAGGAGGAGGTGGCATAATAAGGCCGAGAAACCATGACCAGGACCTGCTATAGTCTGTGTGGGAAGTACGTGAGCGGGCCCAGGGTCAGTTTTGGTCCCAGCCTTCACCTTGTGTGGCCCAAGGTGCCGTGAGTTACATAGCTATGGGAAATCCATGTATACCCAAACACTTCATTCTGTGTAGGTGTCAGATAGCTATGGGAAACCTTTGTGCACCCACAGTATAGGCGGACCCCTGAAACTTTTCTGTTGCAAAAGTATAGGAGAACCCCTCAAACCTTTTAGTAGCAAGTGTATAGACAGACCCCTCCAACCTTTTAGTAGGAAGTGTATAGGCGAACCCCTGTAACCTTTTAGTAGCAAGTGTATAGGCGAACCCCTCAAGCCTTTCAGTAGGAAGTGTATAGCCGGACCCCTGTAATATTAATGTAACAAGAGTATAGGTGGACCCCTGTAACATTTCTGTAGCAAGAGTATAGGCGAACCCCTCAAACCTTTCAGTAGCAAGTGTATAGGCGAACCCCTCAAACCTTAATGTTAGGTGGACCCCTGTAACATTTCTGTGGCAAGAGTATAGGCGAACCCCTCACAAACCTTTCAGTAGCAAGTGTAGAGGCAAACCCCTCAACCTTTCAGTAGCAAGTGTATAGGCGGACCCCAGTAGCATTTCTGTAGCAAAAGTGTAGGTGGACCCCAGTGACATTTCTATAGCAAGACTATAGGCGAACCCCTGTAACATTAATGTTGCAAGAGTTTAGGTGAACCCCTCAAACCTTTCAGTAGCAAGCGTATAGGCGAACCGCTGTAACATTTATGTAGCAAGAGTATAGGCGGACCCCTGTAACATTTCTGTAGCAAGAGTATAGGCGAACCCCTCAAACCTTTCAGTAGCAAGTGTATAGGTGGACCCCAGTAACATTAAGGTAGCAAGAGTATAGGCGGACCCCAGTAACATTAAGGTAGCAAGAGTATAGGCGGACCCCAGTAACATTTCTGTAGCAAGAATATAGGCGAATCCCTCAAACCTTTCAGTAGCAAGTGTAGAGGCAAACCCCTGTAGCATTTCTGTCGCAAGAGTATAGGCGAACCCCTGAAACCTATCAGTAGCATGTGTATAGGCGAACCCCTGAAACCTATCAGTAGCATGTGTATAGGCGAACCCCTTAAACCTTTCAGTAGGAAGTGTATAGGCGGACCCCTGTAACATTTCTGTGGCAAGAGTATAGGCGAACCCCTCAAACCTTTCAGTAGCAAGTGTAGAGGCAAACCCCTCAACCTTTCAGTAGCAAGTGTATAGGCGAACCCCTCAAAACTTTCAGTAGGAAGTGTATAGGCGGACCCCTGTAACATTAATGTAGCAAGAGTATAGGCGGACCCCTGAAACATTGGTGTACCAAGAGTATAGGCGGACCCCTGAAACATTTCTGTAGCAAAAGTATTGTCGGACCCCTAAAACATTTATGTAGCAAAAGTATAGGCGGACCCCTGTAACATTAATGTAGCAAGAGTATAGGCGAACCCCTTAAACCTTTCAGTAGCAAGAGCATAGGCGAACCCCTCAAACCTTTCAGTAGCAAGTGTATAGGCGGACCACTGTAACGCTTATGTAGCAAGATTATAGGCGAACCCCTCAAACATTTTAGTAGCAAGAGTATAGGCGGACCCCAGTAACATTTCTGTAGCAAGAGTATAGGTGAACCCCTCAAACCTTTCAGTAGCAAGTGTATAGGCGGACTCCTGTAACATTTCTGTAGCAAGAGCGTAGGCGAACCCCTGAAACATTGGTGCAGGATCCTCAGGGTGGCAGCATTCGTGGTGGACTTGCAGAAACGTGCGCGGACGCAGTGCACCTTGCCGAGCAGGTCAGACAAGTGGGGGTAGTTTTCTAGAAACCGCTGAACGACCAGATTGAAGACATGGGCCAGGCATGGCACGTGCGTGAGGCTGCCGAGCTGCAGAGCCGCCACCAGGTTACGGCCGTTGTCACACACGACCATGCCCAGTTGGAAGATCAGCGGCGAAAGCCAGAGGTCGGTCTGCTCTGTCAGACCCTGCAACAGCTCGGGGGCTGTGTGACTCTTGTCACCTAAGCTGAGTAGTTTCAGCACGGCTTGCTGACACTTACCCACCCCTATGCTGCCGCGCGCTACCGACTGCTGGTGATGTGCTCACACATCTTAATTGAGAGGTAGAGGTGGCGGAGGAGGAGTGGGGGGGGGGGCTTTGGAGGAGGTGGCATAAAACGCCGCAGATACCAGCACTGAGGTAGGACCCGCTATTCTGGGTGGGGGTAGGACGTGAGTGGTCCCAGGCTCTGACTCGGTCCCAGCCTCCACAAACTTCACCCAATGTGCTGTCAGGGAGATATAGTGGCCCTGCCCACCAGTACTTGTCCACGTGTCCGTCGTTAAGTGGGCCTTCCCAGTAACCGCATTGGTGAGGGCACGGTTAATGTTACGGGAGATGTGCTGGTGTAGGGCAGGGATGGCACACCGGGAAGCATAGTGGCAACTGGGGACCAAGTAGCGTAGGACCGCCACCGCCATCATGTTTTTGAAAGCCTCTGTTTCGACAAGCCTGTACGGCAGCATCTCCAGGTTGATTAATTTGGCTATGTGCATGTTTAAAGCTTATGCATGCGGGTGCGTGGCGGTGTATTTCTGCATTCGCTCCAAAGCTTTTCTTAGCGACAGCTGAATGCTGCGCTGAGAGACATTGCTGGATGGAGTGGAGGACCGTGGAGGTGAGGGTGTGGGTGCTGGCCGGAAGGCGCTTGTGCCTGCGTCCTGGGAGGGGGGTTGGATCTCAGTGGCAGGTTGCGGCACAGGGAAAGAGGGAGTGCTGTGACCCGGAGGTGGTGAATGGCCTTCATCCCACCTTGTGGGGTGCTTGGCCATCATATGCCTTTGCATGCTGGTGGTGGTGAGGCTGGTAGTGGTGGCTCCCCGGCTGATCTTGGTGCGACACAGGTTGCACACCACTGTTCGTCAGTTGTCCGCACTCTCACTAAAAAACATCCACACCTTTGAGCACCTAGCCCTCTGCACAGAGGCTTGCCGCGAGGGGGTGCTATGGGAAACAGTTGGGGGATTCTTCGCTCTGGCCCTGCCTCTACCCCTGGCCACTCCACTGCCTCTTCCAACCTGTCCTGCTGCTGCACTTGCCTCCCCCTCTGAAGCCCTGTCCTAGCAAACCAGGTGGGGTCAGTCACCTCATCGTCCTGCTGCTCTTCCTCAGAATCCTCTGTGCGCTCCTCCCTCGGACTTACTGCAATTACTACTACCTGAGTGATAGACAACTGTGTCTCATCATCATCGTCCTCCTCACCCACTGAAAGCTCTTGAGACAGTTGCCGGAAGTCCCCAGCCTCATCACCCGGACTCCGGGAACTTTCCAAAGGTTGGGCATCGGTCACGACAAACTCCTCAGGTGAGAGAGGAACCATTTTTTCCCACTCATGGCAGGGACCCGAGAACAGTTCCTGGGAGTCTGCCTGTCCAGAATATGTCATTTTCATGGAGTGAGGAGGCTGGGAGGAAGGAGGAGCAGCAGCCAGAGGATTCAGAGTTGCAGTCCCTAGGCCGGGAGTAGTGGACTGCGTAGAAGACTGGATGGTCGATACATTGCTGGATGCATTTTCTGCCATCCACGACAGGACCTGCTCGCACTGCTCTGTTTGTAATAAAGGTCTACCACATGGACCCGTAAATTGTGATATGAAGCTGGGGAGCCCAGAAACTTGCCTCTCCACTGATCCCGCAGCAGCCGGCTGTGATTCACCACACCCAGGAACTCGGCATGTGCCCACACCCTCACATGCCCGTGTCCGCATTCTCGACCCTCACCCCTACTCCTCATCATGGCAGATTAAGGATAGAACAGGGCCCAAATAAATTACCCCACTGTACAGCACTGACAACTGTGGTTTAATTCACCGCACACAGAGACTTGTAGATAGCAGAAGCTCTATGCTGTGACTGGAAAAAATAACCCGCTGTCTTGCGCTAATACCTAGGGGTAATTTACTGCTGCCAGAGACCTGTAGATAAGAGAGGCTTTATGGAGTGGGAGAAGACTCTAAAGCCAGTGGATAGTGCTGGTAACTGCGGCGATCTCAACCCAGGAACGGAAATGGTATTGTGAGACGCTCTGCGCAGCAGCAGAGCTGAAATACTTTGCAGTGGCCCCGGCAATATTACAGTACTGTTTAGCGGTGAGACCGCGGTCTAATGCACTGCAGACACAGAACGGTATAACTGAAATAGTTTGCAGTGGCTCAGGAAATATTACAGCACTGTTTAGTGGTGAGACCTCTGTCTAATGCACTGCAGACACAGAACGGTATAACTGCAAGGCTCTGCAGAGGCATAGATGCTTTTTTTTTAAAAAAGGGTGCACTACTGCTCCCAGCCAGCCACAACTATAATGCACACGGTGAGGAGTAGCCCTAAGAAGGACCGTTGGGGTTTTTGTAGAGAGGATCCCGACTGTAAAACTTTCCCGGTCTTAGCAGCTCTGTCCCTAAACTCTGCGTAATGCACTGCAGACTGAGAACGCTATAGCTGTAATGCTCTGCAGAGGGATAGAGGCTTTTTTTTTTTAAAAAAAGGGTGCACTACTGCTCCAAGCCAGCCACAACTATAATGCACATGATGAGGAGTAGCCCTAAGAAGGCCCATTGGGTTTCTTGAAGACCGGATCCTATGCTAACACTATCCCTATATCAGCAGCAACACTTTCCCTAACCTCTGCCAGCATGCGTCTGAGGCGAGTTGCAGGCGGGACCAGTTTAAGTACTCGGCGGTCACCTGATCGGCCCAGACACTCACTACTGTGGGGGGGGGGGGGGGGGA
Organism: Eleutherodactylus coqui; assembly: GCF_035609145.1. Lineage (NCBI taxonomy): Eukaryota > Metazoa > Chordata > Amphibia > Anura > Eleutherodactylidae > Eleutherodactylus > Eleutherodactylus coqui. Next base: position 25,819,417 of record NC_089844.1, on the reverse strand, counting down.
TAGGGCTGGCACGTCACAGCAGGAAGTGGTAATGCCTTCCCCGCATGTTTGTGGCCAGAAAATGGCGCTAAACATGTGGGGAAGGGAAATGCAATTGACTCGAGTACCGCGTGGTGTTCGTCTTGAGTAACGAGCATCTCGAGTACCCTAAATGCTTGAACGAGCATCAAGCTCGGGCGAGTGTGCTCGCTCATCTCTAATAAAGTCCTTCACTTCCTTTGCATAATTGTATAAACCTCCCCTATAGGGGGCAGTCATGAGCAAACAATTATCAGCCCCAGCCCTCCAATAAAAGTAATGTTCAGGAGATAAGTGGCTGTCAGACGTTTATACCACAGGAAGTAGTGGACGGTACAGGTCCAACCTCTCAGCCCCGAGCTCTTCTTACCGCAGTGGTAAATTAGGGCAGATCCACAAGCAGGTAGATTAAGGCTGGTTAGGGTCAGTTCAGGGTTTCCATCTCTATGCTTCATTTTTGGAGGAGAGAAACTGATATAAAATGGAAAAAACGACTGATCCATTTTTTCCTATTGATTTCAATGGGGATTGCAAAAAATAGAGAGTAAATGGAAAGGCTTCCGTTCCTTCAGGTTTCTGCTTTCTGGACAGAAAAATAACTTTGGAGACTGCACTATTGCAAAAAAATGGAAACGTGACGGAATGGAAGCTTTCCATTTGCTTTTCTTTTTTTTTAATCAATGGGGGGAAAAAATAGATTAGTTTATTTCAGTTTCTCTCCTCCAAAAACAGAGAGATAGAAACCCTGAACTGACCCTAACACCGGTGTCAAAGCAGCCTAAATGGCGCAAATGTTGCAGTAAAAATAACAGTCTTTACTTGGCAGCCTAATCATCACTACGGTCACTTTACCTTGGCACACAGTTTCAGAAAGTTGCAACACAGTTTCAGTACTTGACAATGCCGACTCAAGAACTCGCCAACACTATTCCACCTCGCCATCCCATGCAACATCCAGTCACAGTCTCTTTAGCAAGTCACAGTCTCTTTAGCTATCCAGTAGACCAGGCATGGCTCTGTAGACATACCCTACAGCTCACAATGGTATACACTCAAAGTCTATATGGTGGACCCTCTTTCCATTACTACCGGAGCTCCCTCAGCTCGACGGTCTGGACTGGCCGGGCATTCTCAGCCATGATCAGAAGGCTCCCGGGCTTCTCCATAGCTCACACCTTCAAGCTATATCCAACCTCTACTCAGAAGGCTCCAAGATCTCTCTAGCAGCTTATGATTCAAGCCGCACGAACCTTGTACACGCCACTCATACTTGCTCTCTCCGCCACCACAGCAAATACACAAATCTCTGTGCGTGGGACTCCACCATTTATACCAAACCCGGGCACCACCCTGCGTAGGGCTGACTCTTGTCACAAAATAATACTGGCCAAAGTTTAAAAAAAGGATGTGTGTGGTTTGGGATGTAGTTAGGGAAATGGCTTATCACAACAGAATGTCTGCTTTATTCCAGTGGCCCCAGAACTAATAGTGCCCCTTTTCAGTGGTCCAAATAGTAACAGTGCCTCAATTCAGTGCCCCAATAGTAATAGTGCTCCCTTTAGTGGCCCCAATAGTAATAGTGCTCCCTTTAGTGGCCCCAATAGTAATAATGCTCCCTTTAGTTGCCTCAATAGTAATAGTGCTCCCTTTAGTTGTCTCAATAGTAATAGTGCCCCCTTTAGTGGCCCCAATTCATAATAGTGTCCCCTTTAATGGTCCCTTAGTAATAATAGTGCCTTTAGTAATAATAGCACACCTTTAGTGACCCCAGTAATATACCCCCCCTTTAATTGCCCCAGAATAATAGTGCCCCCTCTTGGAACTCTCCCTTCTTGCCAAGCAACTACTCGGTCATCAGGTGCTGTAGCCCACTTTAAAGCTGATGTGGGTTCGAGACGCCGCTGCAGCGCTCAAAGAAGATCCTGATCCCTCTCCCCGGCATCTGTGCTGCGTACTGTACATGCAAGAACACAGATGCCAGGAGGATGAGTGAGGATCTTGTGTGCCGCAGTGGCGTCCAGTCCTAACCGGAGCCTCACAGTGAGTTACAGCACTTGATTACAGAGTTGCTGCCACAGGTGTTTACACCGGGTATTACTTTTTATCGGGCATTGTTATGGTTGGTAAATAATAAATACCCACACCGGCCTTAAGAGTAAATCACTGTCCGGCTGGGTGGCAACTGGTGAGATGTGCCCTACTATTCGTCCACAGACGCACTTGCCCCACCAGCATGATGATCACCATAACTAGGATGAAGACCCCTTACAGAGTGTCCACGAGGTAAGGTTGGGACAGCGAAAACTGATATATTGAAATATCGATATATTGCTAATGCTTTGGCGATACTTTTCATCGATATTGTGATGTCCGATATATCGGTAACATCGATAGTTTAAGGCGATATAATATCGATTTTTATAAAGAAGTAACCTGTCTTGCGGTCCGGTGACCAGATGTTCTCTCTTTAGATCCCGCCCTTTCCTTTGTGTTGTACAGGATGAAGGTTTGTTCAAGGCACTAATGAACTTATAAACAAGTTCTAGAAACTTCTGTAAACTGTGAGGCGACTTTTTGCTCCAGGCAAAATGACTCTCAGAAAAAGTGGGGTCTTCGGCCCCTTCTCCACATGCGTTTGTTCATCGCATTAGACGAGGCTCTGAACGCTGGTGTCTAACACGATGGCTGTGGGCAATGCTTTCTAAATGAAAGATGGAGGGCTGCGCTGAACGCACGAAGGTGGCGTCCAGAAAAGGAGACGCGACATGTCGTGCGTTCAGCGTCTAACGCAATGCCCATAGAAAAGATAGGAGACCCATCTAACGCAATTACAATTGTGTTTGCGTTACCAGACCCTGCATTGTTTACAAGTTGCCATGGAGACCATTGGTTCTTCAGCGGCAACTTGAAAAAATGCAGGGCCCCCAGCCGCACAAACACACAGAGATCATGCTGACATCCCGTCAGGTCCAGCGGCCATCCTCTGGCTTCCTTGTAGCCGGCAGGACCTTGTATCAGTCTGTTTACCTCCAATCACCTTCCAGCGCTCCGGGTCTTTAATATATTTTCATGAAGTTAATAATAAATTCAACAGTTTAAAGTTTTACAAATGTAGCTGATTGTTGCTTTATTAAAGGGGTTGTCCCGCGCCGAAACGGGTTTTTTTTTTTTCAACCCCCCCCCCGCTCGGCGCGAGACAACCCCGATGCAGGGAGGTAAAGAAAGCTCACCGGAGCGCTTACCTTAATCCCCGCGCTCCGGTGACTTCTCTACTCACCGCTGAAGATGGCCTCTTCCTCCGTGGACCGCAGCTCTTCTGTGCGGTCCACTGCCGATTCCAGCCTCCTGATTGGCTGGAATCGGCACGTGACGGGGCGGAGCTACACGGAGCTACACGGAGCCCCATAGAAGACTGCAGAAGACCCGGACTGCGCAAGCGCGGCTAATTTGGCCATCGGAGGCCAAAAATTAGTCGGCTCCATGGAGACGAGGACGCTAGCAACGGAGCAGGTAAGTATAAAACTTTTTATAACTTCTGTATGGCTCATAATTAATGCACAATGTACATTACAAAGTGCATTATTATGGCCATACAGAAGTGTATAGACCCACTTGCTGCCTCGGGACATCTCCTTTAACCCCAGACCTGTTTTATTTTTATACAGCATTTAAAAAAGTTGAAATATCGATAGTTTTCCCCCGATATTTTACAATAATCGATAGTTTGCTCAGCGATAGTCGAGATGGCTTCCTGTTAGAAATCCCCCGACCGCTCGGCGTCCCCCAGCAGATAACTCCTCATTCCTAAGGCAAGTGTTTAGTGACAAGAACCCCCATGAATAGTTGATGAGGGAATGTGGTGTTTTGGCGCTGGTTCTGGGCGAGGGGCGGGGAGAATGCCATCAATACAGAGACAGCTGATTGTAAAGCGAGGTTCCTTGCATAAGTTGTGCGCGGAGGAGAAGGGCACGCAGCGCACTGAATGGAACAATCAGGAGCAGGGGAGGGGCTGCTGTAAAGCTGATACCCCAAAAGTTCAGCCGAGGACACGTTCTCCAGGAGGAAAAAAAACATCTTATCTGTCAATACCAGGTTACCTTGGTGGCAGCGGCTCCCGTGCATCCTAATGACTCCTGAGAAATGGCATCCGGAGCCCCGAACCTCCTCGTGGCCAGAGGAACCAGGTCCATTGTGATCAGCCAGTGATACCCTCTCTGGCCGCCCTACTCCGTTCAGCAAGTCTCCTATGAGCTTCGGGCATCACAGCCAGGCCGACAACTATCACTTTATTCTACCTGAGTTGCAGTCAGTATTCTGCAGGTTTCAGAGCTGCAATCACCCAGCAATCCCTGCATCTTCTGGTGATTTGCATAAAAAAAGCGTTGTCTTTACACTAGGATCTGATGAAGGAAAAATTACCCACCCCCATTAAAAGTGTAAAGCCTCACCGTGGGCGATCCGCAGTATTCCGCATTCATTCAAAAAATAGAACGTTCACATGTCCGCTCACATTAAATCACATGCGGAAATTAAATCGCAGCATGTTCTATTTTCTTGTGGATTCCGCACGGACGGCTTCCACTGAAGTCAATGGAAGCTGCCAACCTGCGGCCAATCCGCAATTAACATTGCAGATAGGTTGCGGGTAGCCGCATCATTGCCTAGTGATGGTACGGGAAAACCAGGGATTTAAAAAAAAAAGTCTATTCTGCGTAAGCTTCGATAGCGGCTCGCCGCAGCCATCCACAATACAGATTTAAACAGGGTGCGCACGGATGCCGGCTGAGGACAGGGCTGGATTCCACTTGCGGAAGTGGGAGTGTAAAAGTCTATGGGAGTGTAAAAACCCACACGGGTGTTAGTTCAACTCGTGCTGCATTGTGCACACATATCGCCAAGAGACAGTGAAATCAAAATAAGTGACATCATTGAGGCTTTCTGACCGGGTTTTTTTGCGCACATGAAAAACGGATGACACACAGATGTAAAAATTGCATATATTCCACAAAAATGCATGCTACACACACGAACAATCGCAGTGCAATTGAAATCGCTGCGTTTCTTTTAAACACAAATGTCAATAGGACTTTCTAATGTAAAAAGGGCATCGACAAAAATCGCAACTTTGCATCGCTGCGTGATTCTTGTGCGATGCGTTTTTAACATTAGAAAGTCCTATTGACATTCGCGTAAAAAAAAAAATGCAGCGATATCGTGATTGCAAGTGTGAAGGCGACCTTATAAGCCTGCCCAGTTCTCTCTTGCTACTAGCTGGGAATACGTTGGCAGCAAGCAGAGGTCTTGCAAACTGTGAGGAAATGAACACAAAGTATATTAGAAAGTTGCAGAACTTTTAATTATGTAGCAATTAAGTTTTATTCACAGAAGACACAATTAACCCTTTACTGGGAGAGTAAGGCCCCCTGTCCACGGGCGAGGCAGAATATCGCTATCTGACAGATAGATTTACCGCAGAGAATCGCGGCATGCTGCGATTTGAGTCCCGCGAGTGGAGAATCGCTATGATTCTCTGCTTGTGGACAGGAGCCTGCGCTTTCCATAGAAACGCTATGAAAAGCGCGCACTGTGTTATCCACGGTGGATTATCGCCGCGAGTAATGCAATGCACAATCGCCTTGGACAGGAGCCCTAAGGCCTTGTTCACACTGCTTAATTACGCAGCGGAATTTGGCGCATTTGTGGTAAAACCTGCAGTATTTTGTCATTCTATGGAATGCTATGACAATCCAGGCCTTAGTTCATACGGTACGGATTTTTCTGCATGCAGATTTTGAAATCCACGTTGGAGAAAAGAAAATTTGTCCTGTCAGTTCTTGCCACGTTTTTTTTTCGTATGAAATCCTTATCTAAAGCCTCAGGGTGTTCGCACACAGCGGAAATACCCGAGGCGAATTCCACCTCAAAAACCGCGTCAAGTCCGTGGCTTTCTGCTGCAGTTCTCGGCGCAGGTCCACAAGCGGAATTTGCCCTGTAAGCATTTCTAAAGACGGAAGATTTTGCATGCGTTTTTGCGAGTACAAAACGCAGAGAATAGAACGCATCGATTTCAGCGGGTTCCTCACATTCTGCGAAAATATATATGAAATACTTTGTATTTGTGCGCATTTGCGCGCCCAAGGAACCATAGGAGTCTATGGGGGTGCGCATTAGCGCACTCGGTTCACACTAAGTCAGGCACTGAGCTGCACAATCTGACTGTGTTGATCGATAACAGCAGGGACGAATTAGGCTGAACAGCCTGTTGAATCATGGCGCGGGACACACATACATAGTAACATAGTAGGTTAGGCTGAATGATGACAGTGTCCATCTAGTTCGGCTTGTTTCAATCCCCTTGTTGATCCATAGGAAGGCAAAAACCCCAAGAGGCAGAAGCCAATTAGCACTTTTGGGGGAAAATTCTTTACTGACTCCATAATGGCAACAGAATAATCCCTGGATCAACCTACCTAAATATAAGACCCGGAACTACAAACCTGCTCGTCACCTAGCAGCATATCCTGTCATATCCTTCCGCTCGAGAAAGGCATCTAGTCCCTCTTAAACCCCTCTATGGATTTTGCCATCATCATGTCCTCAGGCAGAGAGTTCCAGTGTCTCACTGCTCTTACAGTAAAGAACCCCCTTCTGTGTTGGTGATGAAACCTGCTTTCCTCTAGACATGGAGGATGCCCTCTTGTTACTGACGCAGTCCTGGGTATGAACAGATCATGGGAGAGATCCTTGTATTGTCCCCTAATATATTTGTACATAGTTATTTCTGAAGCTGATCAAATTGGTCTGACATGATCGACCCTTCATGAATCCATGCTGGTGAGGAGTTATTCCGTTGTTCTCCTTGAGGTATTCTAGGATGGCATCTCTCAGAAAGCCCTCGAATATTTTTCCAGTTAATGAAGTGAGACTTACCGGCCTGTAGTTACCAGGCTCTCTTTTGGACCCCTTTTTGTAAATTGGAACCACATTGGCAATACGCCAATCCAGTGGTACAACCTCGGTCTTGACAGTATCCATAAATATAAGAAATAGCAGCTTAGTTATCACATCACTTACTTCCCTTAGAACCCTTGGGTGTATTCCATCTGGGCCTGGCGATTTTTCGATTTGTAATCCTCTTTAACCGACTCTGCACTTCCTCCTGTGTTAGGCATGCAATATGTAGCGGGGGGTTCATTCTATTCATCCCGTGTGACATTTCCTTTTCATTCGTGAATACACTTGAAAAGGAACCATTTAATAGATTTGCCTTTCCCCCATCGTCTTCTATGATTTTCCCTGCATTATTAATTAAAGGGCCAGTGCTCTCACGGGCCTGCGAATAGAGAAAAGTACAGTAAAATGCGCAGATTTGCGCGTTATAGCATTCCCTTCAGAGCACTATTATGTCATGCTATTACGAGCGCATCCATGCCTACATTCATCAGCCGAAGCCCTCAATGGGCAAAATCTGCGTGCGGAATTTCAATACAGAAAACTGCATTTGCACATTCAGAAGTCACATGGGCAAAATCCAGGTGAAACTTGCTGCAGTACGATCCTCCATATAAACGCACCCTCAGTGTCCCGCTGTGGATTGATCTGTCAGGTACATGTTGTCACTCCAATGTGGCTCTGACAGTTGAAACTCCGGGGGCCACATATAACCCGGCATCGGGGGCCATATATAACCCGTCATCGAGGCCACATATAAGTCAGCATCGGGGGCCACATATAACCCGGCATCGCGGCCACATATAAGTCAGCATCAGGGCCACATGTAACCTGGCATCAGGGCCACATATAACCCGGCATTGAAGCCACATATAACCCGGCACCGAGGCCACATATAACCCGGCACCGAGGCCACATATAACCCGGCATCAAGGCCACATATAACCCAGCATAGGGGCCACATATAACCCGGCATCAAGGCCACATATAACCCAGCATAGGGGCCACATATAACCCGGCATCAAGGCCACATATAACCCAGCATAGGGGCCACATATAACCCAGCATCAGGGACCACATGTAATCTAGCATTGGGGCCACATATAACCCGTCATCGAGGCCACATATAAGCCAGCATCGGGGGCCACATATAACCCGGCATTGAAGCCACATATAACCCAGCATCGAGGCCACATATAATCCGGCATGGGGGCCACATATAACTCAGCATAGGGGCCACATATAACCAGTCATCGGGGCCACATATAACCCGGCATCAGGGCCATATATAACCCAGCATCAGGGCCACATATAACTCGCCATGGGGGGCCACATATAACCCAGCATCAGGGCCACATATAACCCGGCATCCAGGCCACATATAACGTGACATAGGGGCCACATATAACCTGGCATCGAGGCCACATATGACCCAGCATCGAGGCCACATATAAGTCAACATTGGGGGCCACATATAACCCGTCATTGGGGACACATGTAACCCAGCATTGAAGCCGCATATAACCCGACAAGGAGGCCACATATAACCCAGCATGGGGGCCAAATATAACCCGGAATCGGGGACCACATTTAATCCAGCATTGGGGCCACATATAACCCGGCATCGGGGCCACTTGTAACCTGGCATCGGGGCCACATATGACCCGGCATCAGGGCCACATATAACCCGGCATCAGGGCCACATATAACCCGGCATCGGGGGCCACATATAACCCGGCATCGGGGGCCACATATAACCCGGCATCAGGGGCCACATATAACCCGGCATCAGGGGCCACATATAACCCGGCATCAGGGGCCACATATAACCTGGCATCAGTGCCACATATAACCCGGCATCGGGGGCCACATATAACCTGGCATCAAGGCCACATATAACCCGGTATTGGGGCCACATATAACCCGGCATTGGGGCCACATATAACCCGGCATCGGGGCCACACCTTGTCACTTCAGGCCCCTTAGAGCCCAGCTTAGCCAACATTTTGCAGAGTTTGGCACTGCTTGCACTCTTTTCCATGAGGCATATTTTTAGTTCCCCATGTAAGCTCCATTATCTACACAACATCCTAAGACAGAAGACTTTTTTCCCATCATTCCCCATTTTTACACCTTCACTAGTTACATTTATTGCACTTTGCGAACTTCTTCTTAACACATCACCCTCTTTCCCGCAGTCCCAGCTGGAAGCCACTGCAGCTCCAGTCCTCTCATGGACTTTCTTGGAAGATATCTTGAATCTTCTATGCTGCTTGGAATTTCCTTGTAATTTACTATAGTGCCACACTGCCTCCTAGTGGCGGACATATAAAGTGCCACAAAGAGTCCTCCATATCTGATTAAGGGCTCATTCGCGCGGCCATATTGTCACAGCGTATTACGTACGCGTATTTCCCGTGTGTAACATGCGGTGATTGGAGGCACTGAAAGTCTATGGACTTCCATTCACACCTGCATTGGATCTGCGAGGGGACAACTGTATAAAACGCAGTAGAAGTAAATTGCGCATGTTCTACTTCTCCGCGTTTCATACGCATCCCTTGAAGGGCTGCGTATTGAAATGCTGCTGCTTTGCAATGCCCACAGATGGACAGCGTTTAATATGCAGCTCCGCTCAGCACAGAGCGGGGAATATTAAAAAAGAGAAAAACCTCACACTGCGCATGTCCATGGCATCAGAATCCGGGGCATGTGCCTATCACAGCCCGTCTGTGATCTCTGCCCGCAAAGTGTAAGGGCTGCGATGAATACAACGCTGGAAGACTTGCAGTGTTGTACCCATACACCCGTGTGAATGAGCCCTTAAAGGGGTTGTCCCGCGAAATCAAGTGGGGGTATACACTTCTGTATGGCCATATTAATGCACTTTGTAATATACATTGTGCATTAATTATGAGCCATACAGAAGTTATTCACTTACCTGTTCCGTTGCTAGCGTCCTCGTCTCCATAGTGCCGTCTAATTTCAGCGTCTAATCGCCCGATTAGACGCGCTTGCGCAGTCCGGTCTTCTCCCTGGTGAATGGGGCCGCTCGTGCCGGAGAGCTGGTCCTCGTAGCTCCGCCCTGTCACGTGTGCCGATTCCAGCCAATCAGGAGGCTGGAATCGGCGATGGACCGCACAGAGCCCACGGTTCACCATGGGAGAAGACCCGCGGTGCATCGTGGGTGAAGATCCCGGCAGCCATCTTGCTAAGGTAAGGAAGAAGTCGCCGCAGTGCGGGGATTCGGGTAAGTACTAAACGGTTTTTTTTTTTAACACATGCATTGGGTTTGTCTCGCGCCGAACGGGGGGGTATTGAAAAAAAAAAAAAACCTGTTTCGGTGCGGGACAACCCCTTTAAGCTACATGCACACGAGCGAGAATCTCCATTAAAAAAGCAGGAGTTTAAAAAAAACAATCTGTACTGCGCCTCTCCAATTGCGCGCCTCCATATTCTGGGCACCCGGTGGCACCCAGTGAGCACAACTTTGCTGGCCACTTCCACCTTACCTAACCAGCAGTGCTGCGCTCACTAGAAACCACTGGGTGTCCGTTGAAGAGCGCGAAGATGTTGGTGTTGCAGTATCTTCTGAAATCAGCTGTGGATATCCATTGATTTAATGGGTGAACCCGCAGGGATCATGTGTATTTACTGCATATTTGCGCAATCCAATTGATTACAATGGGCTGTTTCAGTCCATAGTACAGGCCAAAGTAGGGCAATCTGCGATTTTTTTTCACGCGCTTGTTAAATGCATGTTTGAGTACCCCGATGGAGTCAATGTGGTTTCAGTTCTGCATATTACGTGCGTAAAAAATACACGCGGCACATGCCGACCAAATGAGCTCATGTGAGTGCGCCCTGGAGCTGTGCGACATCAGCCCAAGAAGATTGGACCGATATCACAGTCATTAACCTGGGATTTTACACTCAATTGTGCTGCAGTTTGCGAGAGAAATGCATCACACCTAGGGTCAAAGCAGGATAAATGGGTGTGGTCAGGGGCGGGGTTTATCACAACTTACGATTTTTTTTCTTCCATCGTTATAAAAAGTACAGGGCTGGTTTAAAAAGACAGGTAGCAAATTCCGCAGCAGTTCCACATTTAAAAAACAGCCAAAATCTGTACCATTGGTGCGGATTTTGACTGGAAATCAGCCGCGTACCCGCAGTTGACTTCATACTATGCGGCGCTCCTTCTCACCTCCTCCGAAGGCATCCCGCTGTCAGCGCTGGCTAATGGATCCCAGCGGCCTGTAGTGGCCTCACCTAAGCAGCATGACCTGACCAGCGGCACCACACCTGACCAGGCCGCTGGGAACCAGAAGCCGGGGAGCGCTAACAGCAGGAAGCCTTCAGAGGTGGTGAGGGGGAGCACCGCATAGAGTGAAATCAGCTGTGCATACACTTCTGGTTTCTAGTCAAAATCTGCACTAATGAGACATTTTTGGATACGGAAATGCTGCGGATTTTCCGCCACGTGCAAACATACCCTGAGTCAGCTAGAGGTATGCTGCCATGTGCAGAGTGGTATCAATAGTAATAGAGCCCCCCTGAGACCGTCATTGTTAGGATATGCTGCTGGACCCTGTGTTCCTACAGGTTTCCATCAGCACAGCTTCACAGGTGAGGGTTAATTGAGCTAGCTGTGTGTGGAGTTCCCCCCACCAGCCAATCCCACAGGTCTACTGCATATAAATATGCCAGTCCCTCTGCAAGAGGAAGCTTGTATCCCTTCACTCTTAGGTTAACAGTGTCTTGTCCAGTGTCTGTGCAGGTGGCCAGACATTAGGGGTGGACAGTCTTATTCTGTGTGTGTTCTGTCTTGCATGCTAGCCCTAGTGTGTGGATCGTTTGCGATATCTGGCCTAGTGTTGCCCTTAGGTTCCAGTGCGGGGCCGCTCTTTTCAGGGCGATCGCCCTGCTTTCAGGCAGGGTTCTGGTGGATGTTGATCGTTAGAGTAGGCACTGCGAGACAACGAGGAGCCCTAAATTGGCTTGCGGGCTTAAGTGACTTGGCCAATCCACGAACTAATACCTCATACTTTTATTGCAATTCCATCTGTTATGTGTGCAGGTATGCAAGGTGAGTCTTTTGGTCATTTGTCAGTCCTTATGTTATGTCTGTCCATGATCCAGTTTCCAGTATGCAGTAGCGGCAGGGAGTGATTACCAGCCAGGGAGCCGCCCACCACTGTTCGTATTAACCTTGATGGTGACCCTGGATCCTGAAAGAGGGACAAAAGTGGGACCCTAAGTAAAGCGGGACTGCCCTGCCTAAATTGGGACGTCTGGTCACCTTACAATAAGACATAACAGACATCGGTGCAAGCAAACACTCATAGAACAGGGTACTAGAGCCTCTATGCCTGCCCATATCACATCTTGTATCCAAACTAGAGGTGGTACAACAGGGTACTAGAGTCTACATGCCCCCCCATCACATCTTGTATCCAAGCTAGAGACAGTACTAAAGGGTACAACAGGGTACTAGAGCCTCCCTACATGGGGTTGGTTCTCCAAAATAAATGGTTCTTTTGCTCTGATATTGTAATCACTTACCTATATCAACGTTACGTTACAATCACCTGGAGAAAGTTTTATTCAATTCCGACAACTTCAAGCGGAAGAATGTTACTGATAATGAGTATATTATTCCTCTTTCCACTGAGTAATTTTTTGTGAGCATGGATATATATTGTAGATGTGCAGTAGCAAGAGTGGCCTGCAGAGTGTCTAGACAAGCATTTTGAGACCTAATAGAGAGGGTTAACACCTATGGGTGTGGCAGGAAGCAGCATAAACGTTTTGGTTCCTGATACACTCAGGGGAAAGGGATAGCTCAGTGGAGCTAAAGGCCTGCTAGCTGGAGGTGCTGTGTGGACCTGTTTGGGACCCGTCACCTAGTCTGACAGAGGAGGATGCCTTCCAGATGCCCCGGGGCAGGATTGGTGAGGGTGATCCTGAGCGTTGTAAACCCAGGATGTTATAAATGGACTATATGACCTGCCGTGAATGCTGTACAAGTTTGCTGCATTGCTGTGAATAAATACTTGCAGGCGCCAGTTTTAAAAGAAACCCAGTCTCCTGAGCCATTGCCTACACGTGTGGTATCCATTTCCGGACCGAGAGGTCGGTGATCCGCAGGCCCCTTGCCACATATGGTGGAGGATCCGCTGGCACGGAATGGTGCAGAAAGCTGCAGGCAGCGGTTAAAAGGGCCAGGATGCCAAATGTGCTGTTGCCTTAGAGGCAACGAAGGTCAGGCAGAGGACCTCTATAAACCAATTTGGTGGACCTTGTTTTCTTTGTTGAGAGACTGACTTTGCTGCTGGGGAGTGATCCATGGAGGAGCTCCTCTGGCAGGTTGTGCAGAGCAATGCAGAGATGGTGCAAATGAAAGAGCAAAATGAGGCCATTAACCCCCTAAGGACCAGGCTGTTTTGTACCAGGACGAGACACTTTTTAGAGATGTTACCCATGTGGTGGTTTAACTGCCCTATTTTATTCATTCAGCTACCAAAATTATTTTTGCTGCATTTTTTTTCGGTGGTATATAGGGCTATTTTTATATCTTTTTTCACTGACCTTTTTTCCCATTTTTTAGTTGTATTAGGGGGGTCAAAAGCTAAAAAAATGATTTTATTTTACAACATTTAGGGCTTATTCAGACAACCATATATTAGCTGGGTTTTCACACCCGGCCGATATACGGTGTCCCTCACTGCAGGGGGAGGAGTCTGGAAGAGCCAGGAGCAGTGCACTGAGCTCCCGCTCCTTCTCCGCCCCTCGGCACTATTTGCAATGGGAGGGGGCGGGACGGGGCAGAGCTAAATTTGATATATAATATGTATGGTTTTGGATTACAGGAAACATACGACGACGGTTTTAGTTGGTGTCAGCTTTTGGTTATTTTCTTTTTTATGTATATATTTTTATTCTATTCCGTAATTTTGTTTTACTTATTTATGTATTTTTTTACTATGTCCCCCAGGACGCCATATAAGACCTCTGAGGGACAATCACATGTTTCTATTTAATTACACACTTTTCCACTGGAGCTGGAGCATCCATAGGAGCCCCAGTTACAGGGAAAACATCCCCCTGTAGTGACAATAGTCACTGGCAGAGCTGATCAGGGTCTGCTAGGACCCTGCAGCTGTACTGTAGCAAGGTGATCCCGTGACTTCCAACTTCCATAGTGGAAGAAACACTTCCACTTTTTACTTCTTAGTGCATAGCGCTCATTGAGCGCTGTGTACTAGGTAAAGGAGAACGCAGAAGGGGTTAAAAACTGCTCCTGCCTTCTTCTTGAGGGTTCTCAGCTGACAGCTGACCTGCTTCTGATTGATTGCAGAATCAAGGGCTTTAATCCTGTGCTATATTTTTACTATCGGCTGAGATTAAAGCCCAGGACCAAGCGCCGTAAATGTACTGTGCTTTGTCCTTAATGGGTTTAAAAGACTATGGGTACTGTGTGTTATGGACTCGAAAAAGCTGCACCATGTGAAAGGACATTTAATGTGGATATGTCTAAGGGCTGTATTGATGATGATATGGTGCAGAAAAAAATTCTGTTAACCCTAAAATATGTGTGGGGGATTGTGGGATGTTTTCCTTGTATAATGTGCATAGAAATGTTCCCCAAATGAAGTCATGGTGTGAACAGGTTGCTACAGGCAGTTCAGCCAACGCCCATGGGGGAGTTCGAAAAAATATGCCTCTAGAGAGAGAGGGGGCAGATAGTACAAAAGCTGCAAGGAAGAAGAAAAGGAAAAAAAAGTCAGCTTCTAGTGAGACAGATGAGGTAGTCAGATGAGGTTACTGATAGAGGAGGAGACAGAAACACTCCAGAGAGAATGAGAGGATGCTCTCCAAGAAGAGAGAAAGTGCACTAGAAGATTAGCTGAAGCTGATCAAAGGTTGTTACTGGAACAAAAAACCGTTCAGTGTGAACAAAGCTTAAAAGAATTGAAAAGTGAGAAAAAAAATGTGAGGGATATCTTTCAAAAGACGATGAAGGGATACAAGACCTCAGAGATGTAGCCAGAGATGAGGCTGATCACACAGTATGTCTGGAGGCCAAATCTGTGCAGTATGAACAGGACTGTAAGAAACTGTAAATGAAAACCCAAGAGATAGAGATGGTGTGTTGCCTCTTAGAAAGAGCTTCTATAGATGCACGTAATCAAACTACAGATTTGCATAAACAAGTTGTAGAGTTGGAAATGCAGTTAGCAAAGAGAGATAGTGAATGGGAGTTGCAGATAACTGAGCTCAGGGAAGTCTGGAAATTGAGAAAGCTGCTTGCAGTCAGGCTGAGAAGTGAACAAAGCTCTTGAAATGCATACTGGACTTCAAGGAAAACCAGGAAGAACTCCATGAGCGACTGGTGTCCCAGCTACAGATGAGCTTGGATAAGGAAGCCGTAGAATCCAGGAGCTTAAACTGAGTCATGCTCAAGTTGTGGGGGAACTGTTCAAGCGGTTGGAGCAAACTAAAAAGGAGAAAGAAACTTTGGAAAGTGAATGTACTGGACTGACCCATGAGGTGAAGGTTTTATTGGAAGACCAGCGTGAGTCTGAATGCAAGAGAAATGCAGTAGAGATGCAGCTTCAAGAGCTACAGGTAAAAATCAATGACAGAGTCCAGGCAGAGCTGTCTAAGATTAACAGATGGCAGGTTGAGCTGGAAGCTCAGAGTGAAGAATCTCAGAAGCTGGTGCAAAAAGAGATGCATAAGAGGCTTGGCCTTAGTGCACATCTGAAGAGAATGCAAGATGAAAGAAATCCGTTCCTCGAGCAGTTAAGCCTCTTTCACACGGGCTACAAAATTGTACGATGTTGCGAGAAAATAAAATTGTGGCATGCTCTATCTTTCTGTGATGTGCTATTTTTTTGTTTCCCATGTTTCCCTATGGAGCCTCCTTGTTTATCGCATCGAACGAACTTTTGATTTTTGTGCAATGCGATTTAAACATTAGAAACTCCTATTAACTTTCGCAATAAAAAATGTTGCAATTTTTATCGCCGGCGGCAGTGATGCTATGCGGGATTGTTCTCAAGAAAAAGCATTGTAAATTCACAGGAACAAAGCTGCGATATCGCCGCGATTTTGTAGCGGCAATATCGCTGTCACCCATGTGAAAGAGACCTAAGGAAGATGCAGAAACTAAGCAAAACCTGGCTAAGCAGATTTCAACACTTCAGGCTCAGGTGTCAGATATGGAAAAGACAATGGGGAAGAATAATGCATTGAATCTGCTGACGAGCAGAAGAGAGAAATTCAAAGAGAGTTAGAAGCTAGAAATCACCAGTCAGAAGAAAAAGCAGCTGCTTATGATAAGCTTGAGAAGTTTAAAACAAGTCTTCAGCAGGAATTAGATGAAGTTACTGTGGAGCTTGGTCACCAATGTCAGATTGTGTCCAAACTGGAGAAAAAGCAGAAGATTTAAAAATGAGAAAAAAGCAGTGAAGCATGCCAAATTATGTGTAGAAGGTGACCTGAGCAGTACAGGTGAACAGTTTGTGAAATCTAAAGTCATTGAGAAGGTGAGGGCTGAGCAATCCTCTGAGGTATGAGATACCAAAATGAAGGAATAGTTAGTCCGACAGAAAGCAGTTAAAAACTGAGATCACTGAGCCTGGAGTTTTGACCCCAGGGGAGCAAAAGCGGTGATAGGCCCTAGGTTTTAATCAAGGGGAGGATATGTAGATGAGCAGTAGCAAGAGTGGTTTGCAGAGGGCCTAGACAGGCAGTCTGAGACCTGATAGAGAGGGTTACCCCCTGTGGGTGTGGCAGGAAGTGGCATAAAAGTCTTGGTTCCTGATACACTCAGGGGAAGTGATAGCTCAGTGGAGTTGAAAGGCTGCTAGCCGGAGGTCCTGTGTTTGACTCGTCATCTAGTCTGATGGAAGATGCCTTCCAGATGCCGTGGGCAGAGTTGGTGATGGTGACCCCGTGGGTTGTAAACCCAGGACGTTATAAATGGACTATATGATATGCCGTGTATGCTGTACAAGTTTGCTGTGTTGCTGTGAATAAATGCTAGCAGGAGCCAGTTTTAAAAGAAATCCAGTCTCCTGCGCCATTGCCTACACGTGTGGTGCCCATTTCCAGACTGAGAGGTCGGCGATCTGCAGGCGAGTAAACCCCCTTGCCACAAAAGGTATACAGACTGCAGTCGTTGTCCTGGGACGAGCGCTCCATTAGTAGATACTATAATGTTCTTATCCTGGCAGTAATCACCGCCAGACCCCAACTCCTCCCCAAAAGACCCGTTGCAGCGTCCAAGGAGCGGGCTCACAGCTGAGCAGATGCGGGTAGAGAAAGGACTTGGCACGGGCTCTACCATCTCCTCCACTGAGAGGAGCTTAGAACCCGACCTTGTTACTGCTGGGGGAGATCACAGGGGTAGTAACCAGGAGTTACCTTAAATTCAGTTGTCACCCGTGATGCCACCGTTCTGTCCTCTTAAGCGGATCTTCCAAATGACAAGTAGTCCCTTCACAGAGTAACTTTCTGAACAAAAACCAGGAACGATCAGTTCTGTCTGTTTACTGCAAAACTCTTGAACATAAACAGACCTTGTACAGTTACAAAAAGCCAAAGTGGTATCACAGGGAGGATTCTCTGAGTGTACGGACAATCCACAGTCCAAGTTATCTGTGTAATTTCAACTCCTGTCAAACTCTCATTCTCTCTCTCTCTCTCTCTCTACTGGTCAACACTCACTTTCTTCTCTTCTCACTAAGCAGTGCGTTGTTTCACTCCCAGCACTCCTCAGAAGTGCCGAGGATTCTTTGGTTGGTTAGGCCTAGGCTGAACACTAGAGATGAGCGAGCATACTCGATAAGGCAAACTACTCGCGCGAGTAGTGCCTTATTCGAGTTCCTGCCCACTCATCTCTAAAGATTCGGCTGCTGGCGCGGGTGACAGGTGAGTTGCGGCGGTGAGCAGGGGGGAGCGGAGGAAAGAGAGGGAGAGAGAGCTCTCCCCTCCGTTCCTCCCCGCTCTCCCCCGCCGCTCCCCACCGGCCACCGGCAGACGAATCTTTAGAGACGAGCGGGCAGGTACTCGAATAAGGCAGTACTCGCTCGAGTAGTTTGCCTTACCAAGTATGCTCGCTCATCTCTACTGAACACAAAGAAGTTGCTCGGCTTCCTCCATTACTCCACACACTGACCGACTTGTCCAGTGTGTGTTTCAGGCTCTCCCAACTACGACTCCCTCTCTTGCATTCTTGCAAACACCTAAACATATAGCAATCACATGACTACAAATAACACATACAAAACGTTACATTTTTCAGACAAGACAGGCGATACCACACATTAACTCTCTCATGCCTGCAACCAAGCAATCCACATAAATGTAATGCATACCTCAAACAAGACACTGACAAGACAATGGCACGAGACAGACATAAAACATTATGGAAGGACCGCACTAACTCTGGGCCACTACACTGGGAACAGTGTTTCATACTCACCAGATGTCCCTGCAGAGGTGGCACGTGACACAATGTACTGAACCCCTAGCTACGCCTCTGTGGAGAATCAAGGACCTCTGAGCTGTAGATATGTACAATGTGTTACCAAATGTACAGTCAGGAATCCTACTAACGGTCCCATTGATGAGCAGGAGAGCGCCGCCTGCTAATTACTAGGTGGGTGTCATTAATGAAGCAGCACAGATAGAAGAGGTACCTGAGGGTCCAGATATATTCTAACATCATAAAAGATTATGGAATGTGGGTGAAGCAGCCTTATCTCACCCTAGTAGTTGGGTAGGAACAGGAATATTGTGGGTCCTCAGAACAAAAACCCTGCAAGTAAGTGACAGGTGCTGATAGGCCACTGTGGGAGCAGGACACCGTGTAAAGTTTTCTTCTCTCTTCATGTGTTAACACTGCATCCCCTTCCTTAGGAGGGCCGCATCCGATGGTGATCAGCAGTGTTACAGCGCCCCCTAGTGATAGATTATGGTGCTACATATCATAGGCAGAGACTTTACTTTTAAGTACTATTTAAATATAATATTTCAGGTGTGCAAACCATGACTGCACCAGCAGAATAGTGAGTGCAGCTCTGGAGTATAATACAGGATGGAACTCAGGATCAGTTCAGGATAAGTAATGTATGTATACAGCGACTCCACCAGCAGAATAGTGAGTGCAGCGCTGGAGTATAATACAGGATGTAACTCAGGAGCAGTACAGGATAAGTAATGTATGTACACAGTGACTCCACCAGCAGAATAGTGAGTGCAGCTCTGGAGTATAATACATGATGTAACTCAGGATCAGTACAGGATAAGTAATGTATGTACACAGTGACTCCACCAGCAGAACAGTGAGTGCAGCTCTGGAGTATAATACAGGATGTAACTCAGGATCAGTACAGGATAAGTAATGTATGTACACAGTCACTCCGCCAGCAGAATAGTGAGTGCAGCGCTGGAGTATAATACAGGATGTAACTCAGGAGCAGTACAGGATAAGTAATGTATGTACACAGTGACTCCAGCAGCAGAATAGAGAGTGCAGCTCTGGAGTATAATACACGATGTAACTCAGGAGCAGTACAGGATAAGTAATGTATGTACACAGTGACTCCACCTGTAGAATAGTGAGTGCAGCTCTGGAGAATAATACAGGATGTAACTCGGGATCAGTACAGGATAAGTAATATGACCGGGTTTTAAACCGTGACTTTTAGATTATTCTGGCATTTAAGAAATCCTATAAAGTATACAAGGTTGGGGCCCATGACTTATACACTGCCTGGGGCCCCTATTTTTCAGATCATCATTGGTTCTAATGTTAGAGCTTTAAACCTTTGTATTTGCTCCTCATGCATTGGTTACTATTGTGTTGTAGAATATTCTATGTTGCATCCTTTGTGAGCTCCGAGTACCCCAACCCCAGGCTGCTCTTTGATCTCCAGAGCAGGTGTTTGTAGCCTTTGATCGCTGTTATCTGCCAGGTCCTCTATCTCTTATATAACAGAATGCGGTATTGTCTTGCGAGGTCTGGCCTGTAGCCCTAAGGCGACATCTGCCCCCTAATCCACTGGAAAATGGGATAAATATTTGCTTAACTACAGATCTGGAGGGCGGCACAGCCAACCTGGAATAATCACCTGCCGACCGCGCCTCATTTACCACCGGAACATGAAAGGGAATCTGCAGAAGCCGGGATGTGAGATACGGGTGACACAGGAATATCCGCGGTCGGTTCCCCTCCTTGGTACTTGAATTAAAATGAAGGCAGAATAGGTCGAAAGTCATCATCCAACACGTCATAGAAATTATAGCCATAATCTCCCCCGGACATAAGCCGACAGACAGTGAGAGACACGTCTGCTGAAAACATCGTATCGCTGTGCATGGTATGTTACAGGGAAATTCCACATTAAATGGAAAATCCAGTGCACGGGAATCTATTGTTCCCTGTTATCAGCCATTTCAAGCTTGGCAGAGACTGCGTTCTTTAGTAGTGCAGGTGACAGAAAGTGCAGAAGCTTCCTTGATCACTAATTCATGTCACGTATCTCCAGTGCTGATATAACCTCCATCATGTCACTGATATCAGCTGCTCCTCTTATAATGCTCCAGTACTGATATAACCGTTGGGGATGCTTACATCATATGTGATATCAGCTGCTCCTCTTATAATGCTCCATCCAGTACTGATATAACCTTTGAGTACACTAACATCATATATGATATCAGCTGCTGCTCTTATAACACTCCAGTACGGATATATCCTCCAGAGACAGTTACATCATATGTGACTGATATCAGCTGCTCCTCTTATAACGCTCCAGCACTGATATATCCTCCAAAGACAGTTACATCATACGTGACTGATATCAGCTGCTCCTCTTATAATGCTCCAGTACTGATATAACCGTTGGGGATGCTTACATCATATGTGATATCAGCTGCTCCTCTTATAATGCTCCATCCAGTACTGATATAACCTTTGAGTACACTAACATCATATATGATATCAGCTGCTGCTCTTATAACACTCCAGTACTGATATATCCTCCAGACATTTACATCATATAGGACTGATATTACCGGCTCCTCTAATAATCCTCTAACACTATTATATCCTCCAGAGACTTTTGTATCATATATGTGATTTTAGCCGCATCTATTATAATGGCATTGATATATCCTCCAGACATTTACATCATATGTGACTGATATCAGCTGCTCCTCTTATAACGCTCCAGCACTGATATATCCTCCAGAGACAGTTAGTCCTCATGTCCACTGGGTAAATGGAATTGCGGAATCCACAGCGGATTTTGCCCGGAAGGAATCATTGGCCATCCGCGGGTCCATTAAATAGATTTTTGCACCCGCGGATGGCATTTTAAAATAATTGCGTTTTTCACGCGCGGGAGAAAAAACACGGCATGCTCTATTTTGCCGCGGATTGGCCACATTGCTATCGCATTGATAGCAATGTGTGCGGATATCTGCAGGCCAAAAAAATACCATTTAAAGCAAATCCGCGCGGTATCTGCCGCGGAAATCCGCAGCAGATTCTGCGCGGATTGTATTTTTCTAGTGGACATGAGGCCTTACATCATATGTGACTGATATCAGCTGCCCCTCTTATAACGCTCCAGCACTGATATATCCTCCAAAGACAGTTACATCATATGTGACTGATATCAGCTGCTCTTATAATGCTCCAGCCCTGATATATCCTCCAGAGACAGTTACATCATACGTGACTGATATCAGCTGCTCCTCTTATAATGCTCCAGCACTGATATATCCTCCAGAGACAGTTACATAATACGTGACTGATATCAGCTGCTCCTCTTATAATGCTCCAGCACTGATATATCCTCCAGAGACAGGTACATCATATGTCACTGATATCAGCTGCTCCTCTTATAATGCTCCAGCACTGATATATCCTCCAGAGACACTTACATCATATGTCACTGATGTCAGCTGCTCCTCTTATAACGCTCCAGCACTCTCTGCTTTCCTAGACTCCTGAATGGCTAGAAATACTGAAATTCATAGACAAGGTTTGTATCCCGATATAGATTGATGTGCTATAGATGGATTCCTGTTAAAGGGGTTGTCCCGCGGCAGCAAGTGGGTCTATACACTTCTGTATGGCCATATTAATGCACTTTGTAATGTACATTGTGCATTAATTATGAGCCATACAGAAGTTATCAAAAGTTATTCACTTACCTGTTCCGTTGCTGGCGTCCTCGTCTCCATGGTTGCCGTCTAATTTTCGCCGTCTAATGGCCAAATTAGACGCGCTTGCGCAGTCCGGGTCTTCTGCTTTTCTCAATGGGGCTCTGTGTAGCTCCGTGTAGCACCGCCCCGTCATGTGCCGATTCCAGCCAATCAGGAGGCTGGAATCGGCAATGGACCGCACAGAAGCCCTGCGGTCCACCCAGGGAGAAGATGCCGGCGGCCATCTTCACCGGGTAAGTAAGAAGTCACCGGAGCGCGGGGATTCAGGTAAGCGCTGTCCGGTGTTCTTTTTTAACCCCTGCATCGGGGTTGTCCCGCGCCGAACGGGGGGGGGGGGGGGGGGGTTGAAAAAAAAAAAAACCCGTTTCGGCGCGGGACAACCCCTTTAAGGTTGGGCGAGTTACTCACCCGAGATTTGTCTGATAGCGGTATAGACAGAACTCGCACGTGAAAACCACATATTATTGTCAATCTGTAAACTTAGGAGTGATTTTTCTCTTGCACTGATGGTCTAAGAAATGTGATTTTCATGCAAGTGTGATGCAATTTTTCTATTTGGAACAACGTGATGCAATGTGTTTTTCTAGCAAACCGTATTGCCCTTGTATAAAATATCGTAGGCTTATGAGTGCAATATCAGTCCAAGTTTCTCAGATCGATATTGCACTTGTGCATGGTAATACAGCCTTATATAGTCATGTGAAAACTTGTAAATTTTAAAACCTCCGCCTTTTCCATTTATATGTGGTCACATGATCACTAAGGGCCCTTTCACACGAAATTGAATGTTCAGCACCAAAGTCCGCACCGCTAACAGAACAGAAATACCAGAATCCTGGCAGCAATTCTGCATCAAAATCTGTAGTTAGCCATGCAAAATATTCCGTCCCGTGTGAAAGGTGCATTACATCACCCAGACCTGGTCACGGAATTCTATAACTATATTTTATGGGTTTTGTATCATGAGTCCCACTCCTCCCCAGCAGTCCCCGTAGGTGGAGGCAGTAATCCGGTTTACCGTGGGACCGCGCTCCCTGCATTGTGTACAAGGATTCATTTCAGAATAAATCTACATTATTCAGGAGGGGAACAGTTCAGCCATTGAGGGACTCTCAAAAGCATGGCTGCCCTCATTGACTACAAGTGTCCACGCTTGGTAAACATGTGTACCCCGTGTGTACGCACTGAGGATCGCCCTTTGTAGCCGCACCGCCCTATTGTTACCCAATTACAGAAGGCTCTTTATTCAGCCTGGGTGTCAGGCCTCCAGATAAGCGGAGCTCCTCCAAATGTAGTTTTTTTTATTGTCCTTACAACAACTTTAGAGGGAGTCAAAATGAATCCCTTCCCTATTGTAAGAACTGGAGGACAAAGAGACACAAGGGGGATTTATGGGGGCTACAAGTCATAAATGTATCAGACCTCTGGAGCTCCGAGAGTGTTAAAGGGCAGCTCCACCCAGAACTGGTGCAGAGAATATACAAGCAATCAAGTTTTATGTTAATGAAGTGTAGAATGAAAAGTTCTCCAACTTTGTAACAGACTTTCTGGGACATATTCAAGATCTCATCAAGATTTCATCTGGTGGCTGAAAACTAAAGGTTACAAATGTTTCCCAGTGTAGACAATCCTCGGTGATCTAAACATCTGGACTGCAGGTTACCTGCACGGATACATTGTAGCAGACTATCAGGACAGGAGAGAGTTTGTGCTGCTGCTGGGCTTTAGGGCTCCTGCCCATAGTAACATAGTATCATAGTTCGTAAGGCTGAATGAAGACAATGTCCATCTAGTCCAGCCTGTCTAGCCTCCTGTGTTGTTGATCCAGAGGAAGGCAAAAACCCCAAGAGCAGAAGCCAATTAGCCCTTTTGGGGAAAAAATTCCTTCCCGACTCCCTAGTGGCAGTCAGACTGTTCCCTGGATCAACCCCTTATAGTTCCTACCTGCCTATATACCCGGATTAACAATTAACCTAAGATTTATAACCTATAATATCCTTCCCCTCCAGAAAGACATGAAGTCCCCTTTTAAACTCCGTTATGGATTTTGCCATCACCACGTCCTCAAGCAGAGAGTTCCACAGTCTAACTGCTCTTACAGTAAAGAACCCCTTTCTATGTCGGTGATAAAACCTGCTTTCTTCTAGACGTAGTGGATGCCCTCTTGTTACCGCCGCAGTCCTGGGTATAAATAGATCATGGCAGAGATCCTTGTATCGTTCCCTGGTGTATTTGTACATAGTTATTTGATCACCCCTTAGCCGTCTTTTTTCTAGAGTGATAAATCCCAATTTTGATGCCTCTCTGGGTATTCTAGTCTCGTCATTCCATGTATTAGTTTAGTTGCCCTTCTTTGAACCCCCTCCAATACCGTAACATCTTTCCTGAGCACCGGTGACCAGAACTGTACGCAGTATTCCATGTGGGGCCTGACAAGTGCCTTGTATAATGGAAGGATAATGTTCTCGTCCTTCGCCCCTATACCTCTTTTAATGCACCCCAAGATTCTATCAGCTTTTGCAGCAGCTGACTGGCATTGGTTACTCCAGTTTAATCTATAATTCAGTAGTACCCCCAGGTCTTTTTCCATATCACTTTTCCCTAGCGGTACCCCATTAAGTGTATATTGGTAATATCCGTTTTTGCTGCCCATGTGCATAACCTTACATTTTTCAACATTGAACTTCATTTGCCATTTTTCTGCCCAAGACCCCATCTTATCCAGGTCCGTTTGTAGCCACACATTGTCCTCCATTGCATTGATTATATTGTATAATTTTGTGTCATCTGCAAATACTGATATTTTGCTGTGCAGCCCCTCTATCAGGTCGTTGATAAATATATTGAACAGAATGGGGGCTAATACTGAACCCTGTGGCACTCCACTAGTGACTGTGGCCCAATCAGAGTACGAACCATTTATTACCACCCTCTGCTTTCTATCATTGAGCCAATTCTTTACCCAATTACACATGTTTTCACCCAATCCGAGCTGTCTCATTTTGTATATTAGCCTATTATGGGGAACGGTGTCAAATGCTTTAGAGAAGTCCAGATATACGAGATCAATAGATTCTCCCTGCTCCAGCCTAGAGCTTACTTCATCGTAGAAACTGATCAGATTTGTCTGACATGAGCGACCTTTCATGAATCCATGTTGGTGAGGAGTTATTTCTTTGTTCTCCTTGAGGTACTCTTCGATGGTGTCTCTCAGAAACCCCTCGAAAATTTTTCCCGTTACTGAAGTGAGACTTACCGGCCTGTAGTTACCAGGCTCACTTTTGGTCCCCATTTTGTAAATTGGAACCACGTTGGCAATGCGCCAATCCAATGGTACAACTCCGGTCTTGATAGTATCCAGAAATATTAGATATAGCGGCCTACCTATCTCATCACTTAGTTCCCTTAGTACCCTTGGGTGTATTCTATCTGGGCCTGGCGATTTATCGATTTTAATCTTCTTTAATCGGTTACTCACTTCCTCTTGTGTTAGGTATGACATATTTTGTGAGGGGTTCATTTTATTCCCCTGCATCTCATGTGGCATTTCCTTTTCGTTTGTGAATACGCTTGAAAAGAAACTGTTTAATAGATTTGCCTTCCCTCCATCATCTTCAATGATTTCTCCTGCATTATTTGTTAAAGGGCCAGTGCTCTCGGTGCAAATCCTTTTGCTGTTAATATAGTTGAAAAAATAGTTTCGGGTTGTTTTTGCTCTCTTTGGCGATCAGTCTTTCTGCCTCCTCCTTGGCAATTTTGATCCTATCTTTGCATATTTTGCAGATCTGTAGCAAATGGCACCCATAGCATGCTATGGGAAATTGATTCTTCTTCCACACTTGCGGAAACCAACTGCAGTTTCCGCAAGTGAAGGAAAAATCGCAGCATGCTCTATGAAGTCAATGGAAGCCATCCAATCCGCGGCCCTTCTGCAATCACATTTCGGAAAGGTCGCACATTCCACGGGAAAAGGAGAAGTTTGAAAAAAATCTGTACTGCAGCTCACTCTGCGGAACAGCCGCAGTACGCATGAAAATAAAAGACAGCAGGTACACGCGGACGGCGCTGCTCCCAGGGCCAGATTCCGCCCACAGGATTCCGCATGTGGAATCCGCCCCCCCCCCCCCCCTACCTGTGTGCAGCCGGCCGTAGCTTACTGTATGTTTAAAGAGATTGTAGCAGAATTTCAAGCTATCCCTCATCAGTGATGAGATCCACGCTGATTAGCAAGCTATTCCCTATCATGTGCATATACCTTGGATATGAGGATACCCTGAAATTCTCGTACAACCCCTTTAATTTGATATGGAAAATTTGAGAAAAGTGTCTCCTTCTTTCTAACACAGCGCCACTCTTGTGTTTGGCTGTACTTATTATTACAGCTCAGCTCCAGTCGCTTGGTCACCCATATACATCTGATCAACATTTATAATAGCTGCTCCGTTAACTGGAGAAGACGAGTAGATGTCAGGAAAGCTGCCTTCTAACATGGCAAAAAGGGCTTTTATCACAATAGAGGAGCTGCTATCTATAAAAAAGGGGGTTGGAGGACCCGCTATCAGTCAGGGAACAGGGGGTGAAGGACCTGCTATCAGTCAGAGGACGGGGTGAAGGACCCGCTATCAGTCAGAGGAAAGGAGGTGAAGGACCCGCTATAAGTCAGAGGACAGTGGGTTAATAATTTGCTATTAGTCAGAGGACAGGGGGCGAAGGACCTGCTATCAGTCAGAGGACAGGGGGTTAGGGACCGAGTATCAGTCAGAGGACAGGAGGTGAAGGACCCGCTATCAGTCAGAGGACAGGGGGTGAAGGACCCGCTATCAGTCAGAGGACAGGGGGTGAAGGAGCCGCTATCAGTCAGAGGACAGGGGGTGAAGGACCCCGCTATAGGTCAGAGGACAGGGAGTGAAGGACCTGCTATGAATCAGTGGACAGGGGGTGAAGGACCTCCTTTAAGTCAGAGGACAAGGGGTGAAGAACCTGCTAAATGTAAGAGGGTGGGAGGTAGTGGACCAGCTTTACTCAAAGCCTGGGTGGTGGAGGACGACTATATGCCAGAGGGTGAGAGGTAAAAGACCCACTGTATGTAAGAGGGTGGGAGGTGAAGGATCTGCTATATGTCAGAGGACAGGGGGTGAAGGACCCGCTATATGTTGGAGGACAGGGAGTGAAGGACCCGCTATAAGTCAGAGGACAGGGGATGAAGGACCCACTATCAGCCAGAGGACAGGGGGTAAAAAACCTGCTATTAGACAGGGGACAGGGAGAGAAGAACCCACTATCAGTCAGAGGACAGGCTGTGAAGGACCCGCTATCAGTCAGAGGACAGGGGGTAAAGGACTTGCTACCAGTCAGAGGGCAGGGGGTGAAGGACCCGCTATATATCAGAGGACAGGGGTTGAAGGACCTGCTATAATTCAGAGCAAAGGCAGTGAAGGACCTCCTTTAAGTCAGAGGACAGGGGATGAAGGACCTTCTATAAGTCAGAGGACAGGGGATGAAGGACCTGCTATAAGTCAGAGGACAGGGGATGAAGGACCTGCTATAAGTCAGAGGACAGGGGATGAAGGACCTGCTATAAGTCAGAGGACAGGGGATGAAGGACCTTCTATAAGTCAGGGGACAGGGGGTGTAGGACCCGCTATCAGTCAGAGGACAGGGGGTGTAGGACCCGCTATCAGTCAGAGGACAGGGGGTGTAGGGCCCGCTATCAGTCAGAGGACAGGGGGTGTAGGACCCGCTATCAGTCAGAGGACAGGGGGTGTAGGACCCGCTATCAGTCAGAGGACAGGGGGTGTAGGACCTGCTATCAGTCAGAGGACAGGGGGTGAAGGACCCGCTATCAGTCAGAGGACAGGGCGTGAAGGACCCATTATCAGTCAGAGGGCAGGGGGTGAAGGACCCCGCTATAAGTCATAGGGCAGGGTTTAAAGGACCCTGCTATCAGTCAGAGAACAGGGGGTAAAGGACCCGCTATCAGTCAGAGGACAGGGCGTGAAGGACGTGCTATCAGTCAGAGGGCAGGGGGTGAAGGACCTGCTATAATTCAGAGGAAAGGCAGTGAAGGACCTCCTTTAAGTCAGAGGACAGGGGGTGAAGGACCTGCTAAATGTCAGAGGGTGGGAGGTAGTGGACTAGCTTTACTCAAAGTCTGGGTGGTGGATGACCACTATATGCCGGAGGGTGAGAGGTAAAAGACCCACTGTATATCAGAGGACAGGGGGTGAAGGACCCGCTATAAGTCAGAGGACAGGGGGTGAAGGACCCGCTATAAGCCACAGGACAGGGGGTGAAGGACCTGCTATAAATTAGAGGACAGGGGGTGAAGGACCCGCTATATGTCAGAGGACAGGGGGTGAAGGACCCGCTATATGTCAGAGGACAGGGGATAAAGGACCCGCCATAAGTCAGAGGACAGGGGGTGAAGGACCCGCCATAAGTCAGAGGACAGGAGGTGAAGGACCCGCCATAAATCAGAGGACAGGGCGTGAAGGACCTGCTAAATGTCAGAGGGTGGGAGGTAGTGGACCAGCTTTACTCAAAGTCTGGGTGGTGGAGGACCACTATATGCCGGAGGGTGAGAGGTAAAAGACCCACTGTATGTCAGAGGGTGGGAGGTGAAGGATTCGCTATATGTCAAAGGACAGGGGGTGAAGGACCCACTATATGTCAGAGGACAGGGGGTGAAGTACTTGCTATCAGTCAGAGGGCAGGGGGTGAAGGACCTCACTATAAGGCAGAGGACAGGGGTTGAAGGACCCGCTATCAGTCAGAGGACAGGGCGTGAAGGACTTGCTATTAGTCATAGGGCAGGGGGTGAAGCACCCCGCTATAAGTCAGAGAACAGGGGGTGAAGCACCCCGCTATAAGTCAGAGAACGGGGTGAAGGACCTGCTATAATTCAGAGGACAGGGGGTGAAGGACCTGCTATAATTCAGAGGATAGGGGGTGAAGGACCTGCTAAATGTCAGAGGGTGGGAGGTAGCGGATTAGCTTTACTCAAAGTCTGGGAGGTGGAGGACCACTATATGCTAGATGGTGAGAGGTAAAAGACCCACTGTATGTCAGAGGACAGGGGGTGAAGGACCCACTATATATCAGAGGACAGGGAGTGAAGGACCCGCTATCAGTCAGAGGACAGGGGGTGAAGGACCCGCTATCAGTCAGAGGACAGGGGGTGAAGGACCCCGCTATAGGTCGGAGGACAGGGAGTGAAGGACCTGCTATGAATCAGTGGACAGGGGGTGAAGGACCTCCTTTAAGCCAGAGGACAAGGGGTGAAGGACCTGCTAAATGTAAGAGGGTGGGAGGTAGCGGACCAGCTTTACTCAAAGCCTGGGTGGTGGAGGACCACTATATGCCGGAGGGTGAGAGGTAAAAGACCCACTGTATGTAAGAGGGTGGGAGGTGAAGGATCTGCTATATGTCAGAGGACAGGGGGTGAAGTACCCGCTATATGTTGGAGGACAGGGAGTGAAGTACCCGCTATAAGTCAGAGGACAGGGGATGAAGGACCCACTATCAGCCAGAGGACAGGGCGTAAAAAACCTGCTATTAGACAGAGGACAGGGAGAGAAGAACCCACTATCAGTCAGAGGACAGGCTGTGAAGGACCCGCTATCAGTCAGAGGACAGGGAGTAAAGGACCCGCTATCAGTCAGAGGACAGGGTGTGAAGGACTTGCTACCAGTCAGAGGGCAGGGGGTGAAGGACCCACTATATATCAGAGGACAGGGGTTGAAGGACCTGCTATAATTCAGAGCAAAGGCAGTGAAGGTCCTCCTTTAAGTCAGAGGACAGGGGATGAAGGACCTGCTATAAGTCAGAGGACAGGGGTGTAGGACCCGCTATAAGTCAGAGGACAGGGGGTGAAGGACCCGCTATCAGTCAGAGGACAGGGCGTGAAGGACCCGCTATCAGTCAGAGGGCAGGGGGTGAAGGACCCCGCTATAAGTCATAGGGCAGGGTTTAAAGGACCCCGCTATCAGTCAGAGAATAGGGGGTAAAGGACCCGCTATCAGTCAGAGGACAGGGCGTGAAGGAAAGGCAGTGAAGGACCTCCTTTAAGTCAGAGGACAGGGAATGAAGGACCTGCTATAATTCAGAGGACAGGGGGTGAAGGACCTGCTAAATGTCAGAGGGTGGGAGGTAGCGGACTAGCTTTACTCAAAGTCTGGGTGGTGGATGACCACTATATGCCGGAGGGTGAGAGGTAAAAGACCCACTGTATATCAGAGGATGGGAGGTGAAGGATCTGCTATATGTCAGAGGACAGGGGGTGAAGGACCCGCTATATGTTGGAGGACAGGGAGTGAAGGACCCACTATAAGTCAGAGGACAGGGGGTGAAGGACCCGCTATAAGCCACAGGACAGGGGGTGAAGGACCTGCTATAAATTAGAGGACAGGGGGTGAAGGACCCGCTATATGTCAGAGGACAGGGGATAAAGGACCCGCCATAAGTCAGAGGACAGGGGGTGAAGGACCCGCCATAAGTCAGAGGACAGGGGCGAAGGACCTGCTAAGTGTCAGAGGGTGGGAGGTAGCGGACCAGCTTTACTCTGGGTGGTGGAGGACCACTATATGCCGGAGGGTGAGAGGTAAAAGACCCACTGTATGTTAGAGGGTGGGAGGTGAAGGATTCGCTATATGTCAAAGGACAGGGGGTGAAGGACCCACTATATGTCAGAGGACAGGGGGTGAAGTACTTGCTATCAGTCAGAGGGCAGGGGGTGAAGAACCCCACTATAAGGCAGAGGACAGGGGGTGAAGGACCCGCTATCAGTCAGAGGACAGGGCGTGAAGGACTTGCTATCAGTCAGAGGGCAGGGGGTGAAGCACTCCGCTATCAGTCAGAGGACAGGGGGTGTAGGACCTGCTATCAGTCAGAGGACAGGGGGTGAAGGACCCGCTATCAGTCAGAGGACAGGGCGTGAAGGACCCATTATCAGTCAGAGGGCAGGGGGTGAAGGACCCCGCTATAAGTCATAGGGCAGGGTTTAAAGGACCCCGCTATCAGTCAGAGAACAGGGGGTAAAGGACCCGCTATCAGTCAGAGGACAGGGCGTGAAGGACGTGCTATCAGTCAGAGGGCAGGGGGTGAAGGACCTGCTATAATTCAGAGGAAAGGCAGTGAAGGACCTCCTTTAAGTCAGAGGACAGGGGGTGAAGGACCTGCTAAATGTCAGAGGGTGGGAGGTAGTGGACTAGCTTTACTCAAAGTCTGGGTGGTGGATGACCACTATATGCCGGAGGGTGAGAGGTAAAAGACCCACTGTATATCAGAGGACAGGGGGTGAAGGACCCGCTATAAGTCAGAGGACAGGGGGTGAAGGACCCGCTATAAGCCACAGGACAGGGGGTGAAGGACCTGCTATAAATTAGAGGACAGGGGGTGAAGGACCCGCTATATGTCAGAGGACAGGGGGTGAAGGACCCGCTATATGTCAGAGGACAGGGGGTGAAGGACCCGCTATATGTCAGAGGACAGGGGATAAAGGACCCGCCATAAGTCAGAGGACAGGGGGTGAAGGACCCGCCATAAGTCAGAGGACAGGAGGTGAAGGACCCGCCATAAATCAGAGGACAGGGCGTGAAGGACCTGCTAAATGTCAGAGGGTGGGAGGTAGTGGACCAGCTTTACTCAAAGTCTGGGTGGTGGAGGACCACTATATGCCGGAGGGTGAGAGGTAAAAGACCCACTGTATGTCAGAGGGTGGGAGGTGAAGGATTCGCTATATGTCAAAGGACAGGGGGTGAAGGACCCACTATATGTCAGAGGACAGGGGGTGAAGTACTTGCTATCAGTCAGAGGGCAGGGGGTGAAGGACCTCACTATAAGGCAGAGGACAGGGGTTGAAGGACCCGCTATCAGTCAGAGGACAGGGCGTGAAGGACTTGCTATTAGTCATAGGGCAGGGGGTGAAGCACCCCGCTATAAGTCAGAGAACAGGGGGTGAAGCACCCCGCTATAAGTCAGAGAACGGGGTGAAGGACCTGCTATAATTCAGAGGACAGGGGGTGAAGGACCTGCTATAATTCAGAGGATAGGGGGTGAAGGACCTGCTAAATGTCAGAGGGTGGGAGGTAGCGGATTAGCTTTACTCAAAGTCTGGGAGGTGGAGGACCACTATATGCTAGATGGTGAGAGGTAAAAGACCCACTGTATGTCAGAGGACAGGGGGTGAAGGACCCACTATATATCAGAGGACAGGGAGTGAAGGACCCGCTATCAGTCAGAGGACAGGGGGTGAAGGACCCGCTATCAGTCAGAGGACAGGGGGTGAAGGACCCCGCTATAGGTCGGAGGACAGGGAGTGAAGGACCTGCTATGAATCAGTGGACAGGGGGTGAAGGACCTCCTTTAAGCCAGAGGACAAGGGGTGAAGGACCTGCTAAATGTAAGAGGGTGGGAGGTAGCGGACCAGCTTTACTCAAAGCCTGGGTGGTGGAGGACCACTATATGCCGGAGGGTGAGAGGTAAAAGACCCACTGTATGTAAGAGGGTGGGAGGTGAAGGATCTGCTATATGTCAGAGGACAGGGGGTGAAGGACCCGCTATATGTTGGAGGACAGGGAGTGAAGTACCCGCTATAAGTCAGAGGACAGGGGATGAAGGACCCACTATCAGCCAGAGGACAGGGCGTAAAAAACCTGCTATTAGACAGAGGACAGGGAGAGAAGAACCCACTATCAGTCAGAGGACAGGCTGTGAAGGACCCGCTATCAGTCAGAGGACAGGGAGTAAAGGACCCGCTATCAGTCAGAGGACAGGGTGTGAAGGACTTGCTACCAGTCAGAGGGCAGGGGGTGAAGGACCCACTATATATCAGAGGACAGGGGTTGAAGGACCTGCTATAATTCAGAGCAAAGGCAGTGAAGGACCTCCTTTAAGTCAGAGGACAGGGGATGAAGGACCTGCTATAAGTCAGAGGACAGGGGTGTAGGACCCGCTATAAGTCAGAGGACAGGGGGTGAAGGACCCGCTATCAGTCAGAGGACAGGGCGTGAAGGACCCGCTATCAGTCAGAGGGCAGGGGGTGAAGGACCCCGCTATAAGTCATAGGGCAGGGTTTAAAGGACCCCGCTATCAGTCAGAGAATAGGGGGTAAAGGACCCGCTATCAGTCAGAGGACAGGGCGTGAAGGACGTGCTATCAGTCAGAGGGCAGGGGGTGAAGGACCCCGCTATAAGTCATAGGGCAGGGTTTAAAGGACCCCGCTATCAGTCAGAGAATAGGGGGTAAAGGACCCGCTATCAGTCAGAGGACAGGGCGTGAAGGACGTGCTATCAGTCAGAGGACAGGGAATGAAGGACCTGCTATAATTCAGAGGACAGGGGGTGAAGGACCTGCTAAATGTCAGAGGGTGGGAGGTAGCGGACTAGCTTTACTCAAAGTCTGGGTGGTGGATGACCACTATATGCCGGAGGGTGAGAGGTAAAAGACCCACTGTATATCAGAGGATGGGAGGTGAAGGATCTGCTATATGTCAGAGGACAGGGGGTGAAGGACCCGCTATATGTCAGAGGACAGGGAGTGAAGGACCCACTATAAGTCAGAGGACAGGGGGTGAAGGACCCGCTATAAGCCACAGGACAGGGGGTGAAGGACCTGCTATAAATTAGAGGACAGGGGGTGAAGGACCCGCTATATGTCAGAGGACAGGGGATAAAGGACCCGCCATAAGTCAGAGGACAGGGGGTGAAGGACCCGCCATAAGTCAGAGGACAGGGGCGAAGGACCTGCTAAGTGTCACAGGGTGGGAGGTAGCGGACCAGCTTTACTCTGGGTGGTGGAGGACCACTATATGCCGGAGGGTGAGAGGTAAAAGACCCACTGTATGTTAGAGGGTGGGAGGTGAAGGATTCGCTATATGTCAAAGGACAGGGGGTGAAGGACCCACTATATGTCAGAGGACAGGGGGTGAAGTACTTGCTATCAGTCAGAGGGCAGGGGGTGAAGAACCCCACTATAAGGCAGAGGACAGGGGGTGAAGGACCCGCTATCAGTCAGAGGACAGGGCGTGAAGGACTTGCTATCAGTCAGAGGGCAGGGGGTGAAGCACTCCGCTATCAGTCAGAGGACAGGGGGTGTAGGACCCGCTATCAGTCAGAGGACAGGGGGTGTAGGACCTGCTATCAGTCAGAGGACAGGGGGTGAAGGACCCGCTATCAGTCAGAGGACAGGGCGTGAAGGACCCATTATCAGTCAGAGGGCAGGGGGTGAAGGACCCCGCTATAAGTCATAGGGCAGGGTTTAAAGGACCCCGCTATCAGTCAGAGAACAGGGGGTAAAGGACCCGCTATCAGTCAGAGGACAGGGCGTGAAGGACGTGCTATCAGTCAGAGGGCAGGGGGTGAAGGACCTGCTATAATTCAGAGGAAAGGCAGTGAAGGACCTCCTTTAAGTCAGAGGACAGGGGGTGAAGGACCTGCTAAATGTCAGAGGGTGGGAGGTAGTGGACTAGCTTTACTCAAAGTCTGGGTGGTGGATGACCACTATATGCCGGAGGGTGAGAGGTAAAAGACCCACTGTATATCAGAGGACAGGGGGTGAAGGACCCGCTATAAGTCAGAGGACAGGGGGTGAAGGACCCGCTATAAGCCACAGGACAGGGGGTGAAGGACCTGCTATAAATTAGAGGACAGGGGGTGAAGGACCCGCTATATGTCAGAGGACAGGGGGTGAAGGACCCGCTATATGTCAGAGGACAGGGGATAAAGGACCCGCCATAAGTCAGAGGACAGGGGGTGAAGGACCCGCCATAAGTCAGAGGACAGGAGGTGAAGGACCCGCCATAAATCAGAGGACAGGGCGTGAAGGACCTGCTAAATGTCAGAGGGTGGGAGGTAGTGGACCAGCTTTACTCAAAGTCTGGGTGGTGGAGGACCACTATATGCCGGAGGGTGAGAGGTAAAAGACCCACTGTATGTCAGAGGGTGGGAGGTGAAGGATTCGCTATATGTCAAAGGACAGGGGGTGAAGGACCCACTATATGTCAGAGGACAGGGGGTGAAGTACTTGCTATCAGTCAGAGGGCAGGGGGTGAAGGACCTCACTATAAGGCAGAGGACAGGGGTTGAAGGACCCGCTATCAGTCAGAGGACAGGGCATGAAGGACTTGCTATTAGTCATAGGGCAGGGGGTGAAGCACCCCGCTATAAGTCAGAGAACAGGGGGTGAAGCACCCCGCTATAAGTCAGAGAACGGGGTGAAGGACCTGCTATAATTCAGAGGACAGGGGGTGAAGGACCTGCTATAATTCAGAGGATAGGGGGTGAAGGACCTGCTAAATGTCAGAGGGTGGGAGGTAGCGGATTAGCTTTACTCAAAGTCTGGGAGGTGGAGGACCACTATATGCTAGATGGTGAGAGGTAAAAGACCCACTGTATGTCAGAGGACAGGGGGTGAAGGACCCACTATATATCAGAGGACAGGGAGTGAAGGACCCGCTATCAGTCAGAGGACAGGGGGTGAAGGACCCGCTATCAGTCAGAGGACAGGGGGTGAAGGACCCCGCTATAGGTCGGAGGACAGGGAGTGAAGGACCTGCTATGAATCAGTGGACAGGGGGTGAAGGACCTCCTTTAAGCCAGAGGACAAGGGGTGAAGGACCTGCTAAATGTAAGAGGGTGGGAGGTAGCGGACCAGCTTTACTCAAAGCCTGGGTGGTGGAGGACCACTATATGCCGGAGGGTGAGAGGTAAAAGACCCACTGTATGTAAGAGGGTGGGAGGTGAAGGATCTGCTATATGTCAGAGGACAGGGGGTGAAGGACCCGCTATATGTTGGAGGACAGGGAGTGAAGTACCCGCTATAAGTCAGAGGACAGGGGATGAAGGACCCACTATCAGCCAGAGGACAGGGCGTAAAAAACCTGCTATTAGACAGAGGACAGGGAGAGAAGAACCCACTATCAGTCAGAGGACAGGCTGTGAAGGACCCGCTATCAGTCAGAGGACAGGGAGTAAAGGACCCGCTATCAGTCAGAGGACAGGGTGTGAAGGACTTGCTACCAGTCAGAGGGCAGGGGGTGAAGGACCCACTATATATCAGAGGACAGGGGTTGAAGGACCTGCTATAATTCAGAGCAAAGGCAGTGAAGGACCTCCTTTAAGTCAGAGGACAGGGGATGAAGGACCTGCTATAAGTCAGAGGACAGGGGTGTAGGACCCGCTATAAGTCAGAGGACAGGGGGTGAAGGACCCGCTATCAGTCAGAGGACAGGGCGTGAAGGACCCGCTATCAGTCAGAGGGCAGGGGGTGAAGGACCCCGCTATAAGTCATAGGGCAGGGTTTAAAGTACCCCGCTATCAGTCAGAGAATAGGGGGTAAAGGACCCGCTATCAGTCAGAGGACAGGGCGTGAAGGACGTGCTATCAGTCAGAGGGCAGGGGGTGAAGGACCCCGCTATAAGTCATAGGGCAGGGTTTAAAGGACCCCGCTATCAGTCAGAGAATAGGGGGTAAAGGACCCGCTATCAGTCAGAGGACAGGGCGTGAAGGACGTGCTATCAGTCAGAGGGCAGGGGGTGAAGGACCTGCTATAATTCAGAGGAAAGGCAGTGAAGGACCTCCTTTAAGTCAGAGGACAGGGAATGAAGGACCTGCTATAATTCAGAGGACAGGGGGTGAAGGACCTGCTAAATGTCAGAGGGTGGGAGGTAGCGGACTAGCTTTACTCAAAGTCTGGGTGGTGGATGACCACTATATGCCGGAGGGTGAGAGGTAAAAGACCCACTGTATATCAGAGGATGGGAGGTGAAGGATCTGCTATATGTCAGAGGACAGGGGGTGAAGGACCCGCTATATGTCAGAGGACAGGGAGTGAAGGACCCACTATAAGTCAGAGGACAGGGGGTGAAGGACCCGCTATAAGCCACAGGACAGGGGGTGAAGGACCTGCTATAAATTAGAGGACAGGGGGTGAAGGACCCGCTATATGTCAGAGGACAGGGGATAAAGGACCCGCCATAAGTCAGAGGACAGGGGGTGAAGGACCCGCCATAAGTCAGAGGACAGGGGCGAAGGACCTGCTAAGTGTCACAGGGTGGGAGGTAGCGGACCAGCTTTACTCTGGGTGGTGGAGGACCACTATATGCCGGAGGGTGAGAGGTAAAAGACCCACTGTATGTTAGAGGGTGGGAGGTGAAGGATTCGCTATATGTCAAAGGACAGGGGGTGAAGGACCCACTATATGTCAGAGGACAGGGGGTGAAGTACTTGCTATCAGTCAGAGGGCAGGGGGTGAAGAACCCCACTATAAGGCAGAGGACAGGGGGTGAAGGACCCGCTATCAGTCAGAGGACAGGGCGTGAAGGACTTGCTATCAGTCAGAGGGCAGGGGGTGAAGCACTCCGCTATCAGTCAGAGGACAGGGGGTGTAGGACCCGCTATCAGTCAGAGGACAGGGGGTGTAGGACCTGCTATCAGTCAGAGGACAGGGGGTGAAGGACCCGCTATCAGTCAGAGGACAGGGCGTGAAGGACCCATTATCAGTCAGAGGGCAGGGGGTGAAGGACCCCGCTATAAGTCATAGGGCAGGGTTTAAAGGACCCCGCTATCAGTCAGAGAACAGGGGGTAAAGGACCCGCTATCAGTCAGAGGACAGGGCGTGAAGGACGTGCTATCAGTCAGAGGGCAGGGGGTGAAGGACCTGCTATAATTCAGAGGAAAGGCAGTGAAGGACCTCCTTTAAGTCAGAGGACAGGGGGTGAAGGACCTGCTAAATGTCAGAGGGTGGGAGGTAGTGGACTAGCTTTACTCAAAGTCTGGGTGGTGGATGACCACTATATGCCGGAGGGTGAGAGGTAAAAGACCCACTGTATATCAGAGGACAGGGGGTGAAGGACCCGCTATAAGTCAGAGGACAGGGGGTGAAGGACCCGCTATAAGCCACAGGACAGGGGGTGAAGGACCTGCTATAAATTAGAGGACAGGGGGTGAAGGACCCGCTATATGTCAGAGGACAGGGGGTGAAGGACCCGCTATATGTCAGAGGACAGGGGATAAAGGACCCGCCATAAGTCAGAGGACAGGGGGTGAAGGACCCGCCATAAGTCAGAGGACAGGAGGTGAAGGACCCGCCATAAATCAGAGGACAGGGCGTGAAGGACCTGCTAAATGTCAGAGGGTGGGAGGTAGTGGACCAGCTTTACTCAAAGTCTGGGTGGTGGAGGACCACTATATGCCGGAGGGTGAGAGGTAAAAGACCCACTGTATGTCAGAGGGTGGGAGGTGAAGGATTCGCTATATGTCAAAGGACAGGGGGTGAAGGACCCACTATATGTCAGAGGACAGGGGGTGAAGTACTTGCTATCAGTCAGAGGGCAGGGGGTGAAGGACCTCACTATAAGGC
Source organism: Eleutherodactylus coqui (assembly GCF_035609145.1). Taxonomy (NCBI): domain Eukaryota; kingdom Metazoa; phylum Chordata; class Amphibia; order Anura; family Eleutherodactylidae; genus Eleutherodactylus; species Eleutherodactylus coqui. The sequence goes on along the minus strand of NC_089844.1, from coordinate 25,780,843 downwards.
AGAGGACAGGGGTTGAAGGACCCGCTATCAGTCAGAGGACAGGGCGTGAAGGACTTGCTATTAGTCATAGGGCAGGGGGTGAAGCACCCCGCTATAAGTCAGAGAACAGGGGGTGAAGCACCCCGCTATAAGTCAGAGAACGGGGTGAAGGACCTGCTATAATTCAGAGGACAGGGGGTGAAGGACCTGCTATAATTCAGAGGATAGGGGGTGAAGGACCTGCTAAATGTCAGAGGGTGGGAGGTAGCGGATTAGCTTTACTCAAAGTCTGGGAGGTGGAGGACCACTATATGCTAGATGGTGAGAGGTAAAAGACCCACTGTATGTCAGAGGACAGGGGGTGAAGGACCCACTATATATCAGAGGACAGGGAGTGAAGGACCCGCTATCAGTCAGAGGACAGGGGGTGAAGGACCCGCTATCAGTCAGAGGACAGGGGGTGAAGGACCCCGCTATAGGTCGGAGGACAGGGAGTGAAGGACCTGCTATGAATCAGTGGACAGGGGGTGAAGGACCTCCTTTAAGCCAGAGGACAAGGGGTGAAGGACCTGCTAAATGTAAGAGGGTGGGAGGTAGCGGACCAGCTTTACTCAAAGCCTGGGTGGTGGAGGACCACTATATGCCGGAGGGTGAGAGGTAAAAGACCCACTGTATGTAAGAGGGTGGGAGGTGAAGGATCTGCTATATGTCAGAGGACAGGGGGTGAAGGACCCGCTATATGTTGGAGGACAGGGAGTGAAGTACCCGCTATAAGTCAGAGGACAGGGGATGAAGGACCCACTATCAGCCAGAGGACAGGGCGTAAAAAACCTGCTATTAGACAGAGGACAGGGAGAGAAGAACCCACTATCAGTCAGAGGACAGGCTGTGAAGGACCCGCTATCAGTCAGAGGACAGGGAGTAAAGGACCCGCTATCAGTCAGAGGACAGGGTGTGAAGGACTTGCTACCAGTCAGAGGGCAGGGGGTGAAGGACCCACTATATATCAGAGGACAGGGGTTGAAGGACCTGCTATAATTCAGAGCAAAGGCAGTGAAGGACCTCCTTTAAGTCAGAGGACAGGGGATGAAGGACCTGCTATAAGTCAGAGGACAGGGGTGTAGGACCCGCTATAAGTCAGAGGACAGGGGGTGAAGGACCCGCTATCAGTTAGAGGACAGGGCGTGAAGGACCCGCTATCAGTCAGAGGGCAGGGGGTGAAGGACCCCGCTATAAGTCATAGGGCAGGGTTTAAAGGACCCCGCTATCAGTCAGAGAATAGGGGGTAAAGGACCCGCTATCAGTCAGAGGACAGGGCGTGAAGGACGTGCTATCAGTCAGAGGGCAGGGGGTGAAGGACCTGCTATAATTCAGAGGAAAGGCAGTGAAGGACCTCCTTTAAGTCAGAGGACAGGGAATGAAGGACCTGCTATAATTCAGAGGACAGGGGGTGAAGGACCTGCTAAATGTCAGAGGGTGGGAGGTAGCGGACTAGCTTTACTCAAAGTCTGGGTGGTGGATGACCACTATATGCCGGAGGGTGAGAGGTAAAAGACCCACTGTATATCAGAGGATGGGAGGTGAAGGATCTGCTATATGTCAGAGGACAGGGGGTGAAGGACCCGCTATATGTCAGAGGACAGGGAGTGAAGGACCCACTATAAGTCAGAGGACAGGGGGTGAAGGACCCGCTATAAGCCACAGGACAGGGGGTGAAGGACCTGCTTTAAATTAGAGGACAGGGGGTGAAGGACCCGCTATATGTCAGAGGACAGGGGATAAAGGACCCGCCATAAGTCAGAGGACAGGGGGTGAAGGACCCGCCATAAGTCAGAGGACAGGGGCGAAGGACCTGCTAAGTGTCACAGGGTGGGAGGTAGCGGACCAGCTTTACTCTGGGTGGTGGAGGACCACTATATGCCGGAGGGTGAGAGGTAAAAGACCCACTGTATGTTAGAGGGTGGGAGGTGAAGGATTCGCTATATGTCAAAGGACAGGGGGTGAAGGACCCACTATATGTCAGAGGACAGGGGGTGAAGTACTTGCTATCAGTCAGAGGGCAGGGGGTGAAGAACCCCACTATAAGGCAGAGGACAGGGGGTGAAGGACCCGCTATCAGTCAGAGGACAGGGCGTGAAGGACTTGCTATCAGTCAGAGGGCAGGGGGTGAAGCACCCCGCTATACGTCAGAGGACAGGGGGTGAAGCACCCCGCTATACGTCATAGGACAGGGGTTGAAGGACCCGCTATAAGTCATAGGACAGGGGTTGAAGGACCTGCTATAAATTAGAGGACTGGGGGTGAAGGACCTGCTATAAATTAGAGGACTGGGGGTGAAGGACCTCCTTTAAGTCAGAGGACAGGGGGTGAAGGACCCGCTATAAGTCAGAGGGTTGAAGGTAGTGGACCAGCTCTACTCAAGGTCTGAGTGGTGGAGGCCCACTCTATGCCGAAGGGTGAGAGGTAAAAGTCCCACCGTATGTCAGAGGGTGGGAGGTGAAGGACCTGCTATATGTCAGAGGGCAGGGGGAAGAGGACCCACTATATGTTGGAGGGCAGGAGGTGTAGGACCCCCTAATTGTCAGAGGGTGGGAGGTAGAGGACCGCTGTATGTTAGAGATGAGCGAGCATACTCGTCCGAGCTTGATGCTCGTTCGAGTATTAGGGTGCTCGAGATGCCCGTTACTCGAGACGAGCACCACGCGGTACTCGTACTTGCTTTCAATGGAGCCGGCAATTCAGCCGGCTCCATTGAAAGCAATGGGCTGCCGGCGATCTCAGGATGAATTTGAAAAATATAAGCCCTTACCTGAAAATCATCCTAAAATGTGTAAAAATAAAAAAAATAAAAATATGTCAGCATATAGATCGTTCTGAATTCATGAATGGGTGTGAGTGAGAGCTGCCTCTGATTGGTGAGGCTGTGACCAATCAGAGGCAGCTCATTCAGCAGGCGGGGATTTTAAATCCCCACCTGCTGAATACTACAGAGAGCAGTTCAGGAGAACTGCCGGCCAGACGCGGCTGAACTCCGGCTGCAGCGGAAAGGTGAGTATACATTTTTTTTTATTTTTACATATTTTAGGATGATTTTCAGGTAAGGGCTTATATTTTCAAGCCCTTCCCGAAAATTCATCCTGCGCTTGCCGGCAGCCCATTGCTTTCAATGGAACTGGCTGTATTGCCGGCTCCATTGAATTCAATGGGCTAGCATCGTTCTTCTCTGAAACAGCTGTTACAGCTGTGGCAGAGGAGAACGATCTTTATGCTGACAGTGCGGGGGTGGGGGGGGCGCTCTTGCCGCTATTGTGGCTTAATAGTGGGACCTGGGAACTTGAGATGCAGCCCAACATGTACCCCTCGCCTGCCCTATCCGTTGCTGTGTCGTTCCCATCACTTTCGTGAATTTCCCAGATTTTCACAAATGAAAACCTTAGCGAGCATCGGCGATATACAAAAATGCTCGGGTCACCCATTGACTTTAATGGGGTTCGTTGCTCGAAACGAACCCTCAAGAATCGCTGGAAATTCGACTCGAGTAACGAGCACCCAAGCATTTTGGTGCTCGCTCATCTCTACTGTATGTCAAAAGGCAGGAGTAGAGGAGACAGAAACCAAGTAGTGATATGATCCCTATCAGCCAGGAGAGAACTTCTAAATAAGGGCTTATTCACACGACCGTGATTTTGGCACATATTATGCGCACAATGCACAGCTGCATGAATGGAGTCAATAAAAGCACATGGACTTTCATTGATTCACTCACACTAGCCTGTATAGCAGTATTTTCTATTTCACCACATATCACACAGCGAGACCTCTACTCTTTTCTATGGGCAGCATATGCAACACTGTCCATTCGCAATACATTGCATATGGGTGACGATATATATGCAACCCCGCTATGAAACTGAGCAGGGAATTAAAAAGAAAACTCACACTGCGCATGACCGCGTTCATGAGTTCTCAGACAGTTTTACGCATACAGTCATGTGAATGAGCCCTAAGAGCCATAATGTAACATAACCTCCTTTCCAAGAAGGCGCACTTGTCTATACAGTGGTTAGATGTCCCATCCACGTGATGCCAAGACGCAAGTACCCAGCAGGGCATTGCCCATCACACGGTCTCCGCTGGTCTGTCTTCTTCCCACATTGCATTTTGATGCCATCTCTTCCCCAAGCGACACAGCGGGCTGTCCACATGGTGTAAAACGTCATTCATCAGACCAGGCCGCATTCTTCCAGTGCAGCTGTGATGCTGTAATATACAGACTGTGTCCCAGCCTTATGGCAATAGGAGTGCTGCTTCTGTGCATATACTTGTCCTAATATACAGCCCAATGATGTGCCAAGTTTCATTTGTTTAAACTGTGTTAAAATTGAGTGTATATGTGTTTCTGTGATTCTGGTCAGCAGCCCCTGCACTGGGAATGTGATGCTGGAGGGACACAGCCCTATGAGGTCAGCCTGCCAGTATGAGAAGGAAGCAGGATGTGACGACACAGAGAGAGCAGCAGCCATCTTTGCAGAGAGAGAACCAAGTGTCTGTGCTGCATTGAGAGTGTGTGGAGATCTTAGAGGACTGTCCTGTGCAGCTAACCTGTGTGTAATTCAGTCCAGAGGCAGACAGAGGGTAAAGAGACAGAATGTACAGTGGAGCCATGCTGAAAGGACTGTGCCCAGTGGCTATCCAGTAATACTGACATTGTGGCTGTGGACATTGCCGCCAAAGCTAAAGACTGGCAGTGCTGTTGAGTACCGGACGGTAACTGCACAACCCCTGGCTTATATCACCCCGCGGTGTATGGATTCTGCAGGACTGTCAGTGTGCTGAGCTACTTGCTGTTGGATTCCATTGCCTTCATTTTGTTTTCCTGCCTGCTGAGAAGAATCTTATTGCCTCGGATGTTGTGATAACCGTGAGGAGAGGACACTTCGCTATACTAGAAAGGGACGACATCGGGCCCCAACGCGCGCTTCTACAAACTGTAAGCAGTCCACCCGGACCACTGGTAAGAGGGGTGCGCACCCAAATGTGAAGTTAGGGTCAGTTAGGGATAGTTTTGGGACTATTGTTCTTTCAGTGTCCGTGCTGTGGAGGTGGACATAGTAAACGTGGAATATATTGTGAAATCTCACTTGAATTGTTCAAACTATACTGTGTATTTTGCTTGTCCTTATTCCTGTTCTTTTACCATTAACTTGCCTTTATTAACCTGTAGTAAATACATTTTTCTTAACTTGACACCCCGTGTGCGTCCTTTCTGGTTGCGGAGACCAAACCACCTGCCTTGCTCTCGGTTCACAATGCTCCCAATCTGTGGCTCTGCATACGCAGCAAGTTGTGACCCCCGGAGTAATCTGACACTTTTAAATCCCCACCAGCAGGAAATCTATCAGTAATTTGTCCTACAGTGTCTCCTCTGTGGAATCAGAGAAGATGGACAGCCTTCTCCCCACACATTAATGAGTCTTGGGCACTCATGACCCTGTCGCTGGTCATTAGAGATGAGCGAGCACCAAAATGCTCGGGTGCTCGTTACTCGAGACGAACTTTTCGCGATGCTCGAGGGTTCGTTTCGAGTAACGAACCCCATTGAAGTCAATGGGCGACCCGAGCATTTTTGTATATCGCCGATGCTCGCTAAGGTTTTCATTTGTGAAAATCTGGGCAATTCAAGAAAGTGATGGGAACGACACAGAAACAGATAGGGCAGGCGAGGGGCTACATGTTGGGCTGCATCTCAAGTTCCCAGGTCCCACTATTAAGCCACAATAGCGGCAAGAGTGGCTTGCCACTTCTCCTGGGTTACATGCTGCCCAACCCCCCCGCACGACCCAGTGTCCACAGCGCACACCAAAGTGTCCCTGTGTAGCCTTCAGCTGCCCTCATGCCACACGCTGGCCTCATAGCCACACCACCCTCATGTCTATTTATAAGTGCGTCTGCCATGAGGAGGAACTGCAGGCACACACTGCAGAGGGTTGGCACGGCCAGGCAGCGACCCTCTTTAAAAGGGGCGGGGCGATAGCCCATAATGCTGTACAGAAGCAATGAGAAATCCAATCCTGTGCCACCTCCATCAGGAGCTGCACACGTGGGCATAGCAATGGGGAACCCATGTGCCACACACTATTCATTCTGTCAAGGTGTCTGTATGCCCCAGTCAGACCGGGGGTTTTTATAAATAGTCACAGGCAGGTACAACTCCGCAATGGGAATTCCGTGTGCACCCACAGCATGGGTGGCTCCCTGGAACCCACCGGCTGTACATAAATGTATCCCATTGCAGTGCCCATCACAGCTGAGGTAACGTCCGATTAAATGCAGGTGGTCTTCGGCCCACACTGCATGCCCCAGTCTGACCGGGGTTTTTAATACATAGACACTGGCAGGTACAAATCCCTAATGTGAAGTCCCTGTGGACACACAGCATGGGTGGCTCCCTGGAACCCACCGGCGGTACATAAATAAATCCCATTGCATTGCCCATCACAGCTGAGGTAACATCAGGTTTAATGCAGGTGGGCTTCGGCCCACACTGTATGCCCCAGTCAGACTGGGGTTCTTTTAGAAGTGGACACATGGAGTTACAACTCCGTGTGGACCGACAGCATGGGTGGGCCCCAGGAAGCCACCGGCGGTACATAAATATATCCCATTGCATTGCCCATCACAGCTGAGGTAACGTCAGGTTTAATGCAGGTGGGCTTCGGCCCACACTGCATGCCACAGTCTGACTGGGGTTCTTTAGAAGTGGACACATGGAGTTACAACTCCGTGTGGACCGACAGCATGGGTGGGTCCCAGGAAGCCACCGGCGGTACATAAATATATCCCATTGCATTGCCCATCATAGCTGAGGTAACATCAGGTTTAATGCAGGTGGGCTTCGGCCCGCACTGCATGCCCCAGTCTGACCGGGGTTTTTAATACATAGACACTGGCAGGTACAAATCCCTAATGTGAAGTCCCTGTGGACCCACGGCATGGGTGGCTCCCTGGAACCCACCGGCGGTACATAAATATATCCCATTGCAGTGCCCAGCACAGCTGAGGTAACGTCAGCTTTAATGCAGGTGGGCTAAAAATTAGTAGGATTACACTGTAGGCGAGGGCCCCAAAAAAATTGGTGTACCAACAGTACAAATGTACTTCAGAAAAATTGCCCATGCCCAACCAAGAGGGCGGGTGAATCCCATTAATCGCTTTGGTTAATGTGGCTTAATTTGTAACTAGGCCTGGAGGCAGCCCAGTTAAAATAAAAATTGGTTCAGGTGAAAGTTTCAACGCTTTAATGAGCATTGAAGCGTATAAAAATTGTTTACAAAAATTATATGTCTGAGCCTTGTGGGCCTAAGAAAAATTGCCCGTTCGGCGTGATTACGTGAGGTTTCAGGAGGAGGAGCAGGAGGAGGAGGATGAATAGAATACACAGATTGATGAAGCTAAAAGGTCCCCGTTTTTTATGGTGATAGAGAACGATGCTTCCATCCGCGGGTGCAGCCTACGTATTGTTTAGGTATCGCTGCTGTCCGCTGTTGGAGAAGAGAAGTCTGGAGAAATCCAGGCTTTGTTCATCTTTATGAGTGTAAGCCTGTCAGCACTGTCGGTTGACAGGCGAGTACGCTTATCCGTGATGATTCCCCCAGCCGCACTAAACACCCTCTCTGACAAGACGCTAGCCGCAGGACAAGCAAGCACCTCCAGGGCATACAGCGCGAGTTCAGGCCACGTGTCGAGCTTCGACACCCAGTAGTTGTAGGGGGCAGAGGCGTCACGGAGGACGGGCGTGCGATCGGCTACGTACTCCCTCACCATCCTTTTACAGTGCTCCCGCCGACTCAGCCTTGACTGGGAAGCGGTGACAGTCTTGCTGGGGAGCCATAAAGCTGTCAAAGGCCTTGGACAGTGTTTCCCTGCCTGTGCTGTACATGCTGCCTGATCTCCGCGCCTTCCCTGGTACCTGGCCCTCGGAACTGCGCCTTCTGCCACTAGCGCTGTCGGATGGGAATTTTACCATCAGTTTGTCCGCCAGGGTCCTGTGGTATAGCATCACTCTCGAACCCCTTTCCTCTTCGGGTATGAGAGTGGAAAGGTTCTCCTTATACCGTGGGTCGAGCAGTGTGTACACCCAGTAATCCGTAGTGGCCAGAATGCGTGTAACGCGAGGGTCACGAGAAAGGCATCCTAACATGAAGTCAGCCATGTGTGCCAGGGTACCTGTACGCAACACATGGCTGTCCTCACTCGGAAGATCACTTTCAGGATCCTCCTCCTCCTCAGGCCATACACGCTGAAAGGATGACAGGCAAGCAGCATGGGTACCCTCAGCAGTGGGCCAAGCTGTCTCTTCCCCCTCCTCCTCATGCTCCTCCCCCTCCTCCTCCTCCTCCTCAACGCGCTGAGATATAGACATGAGGGTGCTCTGACTATCCAGCGACATACTGTCTTCCCCCGCCTCCGTTTCCGAGCCCAAAGCATCTGCCTTTATGCTTTGCAGGGAACTTCTCAAGAGGCATAGCAGAGGAATGGTGACGCTAATGATTGCAGCATCGCCGCTCACCATCTGGGTTGACTCCTCAAAGTTTCCAAAGACCTGGCAGATGTCTGCCAACCAGGCCCACTCTTCTGTAAAGAATTAAAGGGGTTGTCCTGCGAAAGCAAGTGGGGTTATACACTTCTGTATGGCCATATTAATGCACTTTGTAATGTACATTGTGCATTAATTATGAGCCATACAGAAGTTATCAGAAGTTATTCACTTACCTGTTCCGTTGCTAGCGTCCTCGTCTCCATGGTGCCGTCTAATTTTCAGCATCTAATCGCCGGATTAGACGCGCTTGCGCAGTCCTGTCTTCTTCTTTTCTGAATGGGGCCGCTCGTGCCGCAGAGCGGCTCCTTGTAGCTCCGCCCCGTCACGTGCCGATTCCAGCCAATCAGGAGGCTGGAATCGGCAATGGACCGCACAGAAGACCTGCGGTCCACCGAGGGAGAAGATCCCGGCGGCCATCTTCACCAGGTAAGTAAGAAGTCACCGGAGCGCGGGGATTCAGGTAAGCACTATCCCGTTTTCTTTTTTAACCCCTGCATCGGGTTTGTCTCGCGCCGAACGGGGGGGCTATTGAAAAAAAAACAACCCGTTTCGGCGTGGGACAACCCCTTTAAGTAGGCTGACTCCCACTACGCCGCCCATGTTGGAGTTGGTATTCCACTATAGCTCTACGCTGCTCATAGAGCCTGGTCAACATGTGGAGCGTAGAGTTCCACCGTGTGGGCACGTCGCACAGCAGTCGGTGCAATGGCAGATTAAACCGATGTTGCAGGGTGCGCAGGGTGGCAGCGTCCGTCTTGGACTTGCGGAAATGTGCGCTGAGCCGGCGCACCTTTCCGAGCAGGTCTGACAAGCGTGGGTAGCTTTTCAGAAAGCGCTGAACCACCAAATTAAAGACGTGGGCCAGGCATGGCACGTGCGTGAGGCTGCCAAGCTGCAGAGCCGCCACCAGGTTACGGCCGTTGTCACACACGACCATGCCCGGTTGGAGGCTCAGCAGCGAAAGCCAGTGGTCAGTCTGCTCTGTCAGACCCTGCAGCAGTTCGTGGGCCGTGTGCCTCTTCTCTCCTAAGCTGAGTAGTTTCAGCACGGCCTGCTGACGCTTGGCCACCGCTGTTCTGCCACGCCACGCGAAACCGACTGCTGGCGACGTGCTGCTGCTGACATATCTTGTTTTCGAGACAGAGGTTGCGTAGGAGGAGGAGGAGGAAGAGGGTGGTTTAGTGGAGGAAGCATACACCGCCGCAGATACCAGCACCGAGCTAGGGCCCGCAATTCTGGGGGTGGGTAGGACGTGAGCGGTCCCAGGCTCTGACTCGGTCCCAGCCTCCACTAAATTCACCCAATGTGCCGTCAGGGAGATATAGTGGCCCTGCCCGCCTGTGCTTGTCCACGTGTCCGTTGTTAAGTGGACCTTGCCGGTAACCGCGTTGGTGAGGGCGCGTACAATGTTGCGGGAGACGTGGTCGTGCAGGGCTGGGACGGCACATCGGGAAAAGTAGTGGCGACTGGGAACCGAGTAGCATGGGGCCGCCGCCGCCATCATGTTTTTGAAAGCCTCCGTTTCCACAAGCCTATACGGCAGCATCTCCAGGCTGATCAATTTGGCTATGTGCATGTTTAACGCTTGAGCGTGTGGGTGCGTGGCTGCGTACTTGCGCTTGCGCTCAAACACTTGCGCTAGCGACGGCTGGACGGTGCGCTGAGAGACATTGGTGGATGGGGCCGAGGACAGCGGAGGTGAGGGTGTGGGTGCAGGCCAGGAGACGGTCGTGCCTGTGTCCTGAGAGGGGGGTTGGATCTCAGTGGCAGGTTGGGGCACAGGGGGAGAGGCAGTGGTGCATATCGGAGGCGGTGAACGGCCTTCGTCCCACCTTGTGGGGTGCTTGGCCATCATATGCCTGCGCATGCTGGTGGTGGTGGCTCCACGGCTGGTCTTGTCGCGACAAACCTTGCACACCACAATTCATCGGTCGTCTGCACTCTCTGGCCACCGCACTGCCTCTTCCAACCTGCCCTGCTGCTGCACTTGCCTCCCCCTCTGAAGACCTGTCCTCAGTAGGCTTAGCAAACCAGGTGCGGTCAGTCACCTCATCGTCCTGCTGCTCTTCCTCCGAATCCTCTGTGCGCTCCTCCCTCGGACTTACTGCAATTATTACTACCTGAGTGATAGACAACTGTGTCTCATCGTCGTCGTCCTCCTCACCCACTGAAAGCTCTTGAGACAGTTGCTGGAAGTCCCCAGCCTCATCCCTCGGACCCCGGAAACTTTCCAAAGGTTGGGCATCGGTCACGACAAACTCCTCCGGTGGGAGAGGAACCATTGCTGCCCATTCTGGGCAGGGGCCCGAGAACAGTTCCTGGGAGTCTGCCTGCTCCTCAGAATGTGTCATTGTAATGGAGTGAGGAGGCTGGGAGGAAGGAGGAGCAGCAGCCAGAGGATTCAGAGTTGCAGCAGTGGACGGCGTAGAAGTCTGGGTGGTTGATAGATTGCTGGATGCACTTTCTGCCATCCACGACAGGACCTGCTCACACTGCTCATTTTCTAATAAAGGTCTACTTCGTGGACCCATTAATTGTGAGATTAATCTGGGGACGCCAGAAACCTGCCTCTCTCCTAATCCCACAGCAGTCGGCTGCGATACACCTGGACCAGAGGCTCGGCCTGCGCCCACACCCTGACTTGGGCCTCCGCGTCCTCGTCCACGTCCTCTAAGCCTACCCCTCAGCATCGTGTATTACTAGTAGTGCAGAAACAGAACGCTGTAATTAAATGTGCCGCTTTTAGGCCTGTGGTTGGAGGCTGACTTCGCTTACGGAAAGCACAGCAGAGCCAGGAAACAATTTTGCGCAAGCCTGTTGTAACACTTAGCTGCGTAATAATTAGGACTACTACCCCCAGCTGAGACGCAGTACACTCAAGACGATCACAGGCAGCCCAAAGATAGTATTTTTCCCAAATTTGTTTGAAAAAGCCCACTGCCAATATAGACAGTATATCTCTTTCCCTGCCTCACCAGTACTGGCCCTATACTATGTACAAGGACTGCAAACTGTTTCCCTCTGGACGGGATGACGGCGGTGATGTAACGGGCAACGCAGAGCCAGGAAAGAATTTTGCGCAAGCCTGCTGTAACACTTAGCTGCGTAATAATTAGGACTACTACCCCCAGCAGAGACGCAGTACACTCAGGACGATCACAGGCAGCCCAAAGAGAGTATTTTTCCCAAATTTGTTTGAAAAAGCCCACTGCCTATATAGACAGTATATCTCTTTCCCTGCCTCACCAGTACTGGCCCTATACTATGTACAAGGACTGCAGAATGAGGATGCAATTGTTACCATACAGCGCGGCACGGGATCCCGCGGTCGGCGCGCGTCGCTCCGGCGTCGGCTCCAGCAGCCTGGAGCCTTGTGTCGAGGTTATCCCAGCAGCTTGGGACGGCCGGTGGGCGGCGGCATGGGCGTGTCCACCCGTAGGGTGCCGCCCGCACTCCTCCGTTCGTCTTATACAGCAGTGGGTGGAGTTGCCTCCTCCCACTCTCCGCCCGGGGGCGGAACCTTGTGGTTAAGAGACTGGCAGTGATGTGAGCTCACTGCCAGTTATTGGTTCTGCTTTCAGCTAGTCAGTCTGTCTGCAGTTTACCTCAGCCAGTCACTAGTTGTCTGTCAGCCCTGCTATCCTTTCTCAGCCTGTTCCTGTTGGTCCTGTTAGCCCCTAGTCTGGTCTGTCCCAGTCAGCACTAGTTGCTATTCGGGTCCTGTCTATCTGCCTGTGAGCTCCATCTCCAGCCCTGCTTGTACTTGTAAGTTTTGTTGGTTTGTTACACCTGCCTCTTCTGTCGGCACTCTGTCCCCTGTTAGTAGTTCCAGCTAGGCAGTCGCCAGGTCCCTAGCCAGTGCAGGGACTGCCGCCCAGTTGTCCGCCTGGGGTTAGCCAGGGCCGAGGCAAGTAGGCAGGGACAGTGGGGTGCAGGAGATCAGGGCACCCCAACTGGCGCTCGGGGGGCAGAGTGCCGTAACATAATAACTGGCCCTTAAAATACCTTTTTTTTCATGGCGGCGATCAGCGCCCTTGCAAACCAGCTGCAAGACCTGGTGCCGGTGATCCGGGATTTGTCAGCTCGCATGGTGGCCCAGGAGCAGTGGGCGTTGTCGCAGGGGCAGAACGCCTTTACCAGTCCCGAACCCAAGTGCCCTCTCCCCGAGGTGTTCTCTGGGGAGAGGAACAAGTTTTTCGTTTTTCAACAGGCGTGTCGCCTGTTTTTTCGGATGCGTCCCCGTTCTTCGGGCTCAGAGGCCCAGAGGGTCGGGCTTATAATGTCCCTGCTGCGGGGCTCTGCCCAGACTTGGGCCTTTTCTATTCCCGAGGGTTCCCCCTCCCTGCAGTCGGTGGACTCCTTTTTTCAGGAACTCGGGGGCATCTTCGATGAGCCGGACCGAGTGGGGTTGGCGGTTTCACGGTTGCTGGCGCTGCATCAGGGGTCGCTTTGTGTGGAGGATTATTGCTCCAGTTTCAGACGCTATGCGGGCGACACTGCATGGAACGAGAGTGCCCTGAAGGACGTTTTTCTGCAGGGTCTCTCGGACGCGGTCAAAGAGCTGTTGATCTCCCATCCCATTCCCGGGTCCTTAAAGGAGGCCATGGAGCTAGCGGTGAAGGCAGATAGGAGGCTCAGGGCTGGGAAGCAGGACAGGCAGACCAGTAGAGTCAGGGAGGTCGTTTGTCCGGTTCCTTCCTCTTCCGTACCAGTCTCTGTTCCCGAACCTATGGAACTGGACCCGCTGGACCCCAAGGAGCGACGCCGAGTTCGGTTATTGCATCATCTCTGCCTCTACTGCGGGAAAGCTGGACATCGGGTGATAACCTGCCCCCTGAGGCCTCAGCGCCCACAGTCCGAATCGGCAGAAAGACTCCCAGTCCTAGGCGATTGCAGGGAGGGTCGCCTAGGACCACAGGTACGTCCTAGACTTCTAATACCCTGCCAGGTTAGATTCCGGAACTTCTCCCGCCTAGGGCAGGCATTTATTGATTCCGGAGCAGCCGCTAACCTGGTAAGCATGCGTCTTGTTGAGCCCCTGAGGGCGGAATTTTTGGCGCTGAAGACGCCAATTCGTTTTGCTAGCATTGATGCTACTCCTCTGGCTTCGGGCTTGGTACGATGGAGGACCCCAGTGTTACAACTCACTGTGGGGGGTCGCCATTCGGAAGGTCTATCATTCCTGGTAATGGAGAAAATGTCGGTAGACATGGTACTAGGGATGCCGTGGCTGGCGTTGCATAACCCCCAATTCGATTGGGCCACTGGGGAGCTAACCCGGTGGGGCCCGTTCTGCCATAGCCATCGCGCTTCCCATCCTCCCTGCTCAGTCGAGACCGCACTCAGTCCCCGAGGTCCCACTTACCTTCACACCCCGTCCGCCTGCCCTGCTGCTGATGTCGCCACCGATGCCCTGCAGGGGGGACGGAAGAAAGGGGTGGGGTCTCGTATGCAGTTGCGTTGTGAGGAGAGTCTGTCGGTGGTTGAGCCGTACAGGGCGGGACAGAAGGGGTACCGGTCCTCTGGAAATCGCAAAAGGAGGGGTCGCAGGGGGTTCCATAAGTCTGTGTCGAAACCTGTTGTCCCTTCGGTGATGCCCACCTCCGGTCCCCCGCCGCCCACCCCGGTCCGTGATGAAGTTGAATACGAGGCCCAGGAGATCCTGGATTCTCGCCGGGCTACAGGAACCGTACAATATTTGGGGGCCCGGAAGAGTTTTTTGGAGTATGATAGCTCAGATGACAGTGATTTTAAAGTTGGAGATGCCTCAGATTTTGAAGGCAGCGTCATTGGTAGCGAGGATGGGTCAAAAGACAGTGGTGAATGGTTGGACATTGACTCGGAAGACGACCTGAAACATGACGATATGTCAACGGTTGGCCCTGAAGGAAATGGGGCAGCCACAGACTACCGAAGTCATGGACCTGAGGATCAGCCCATGGTGACCGCCCAGGTGGGTCACATTCTCGGGTTGGTACAGCGTTTTCGCAGCCGCCTCCTGGATAAGCCTGGTCGAGTTTCCGGGGGCCCGGAGGTCCCCCGTCAGAGGGGGGGTAATGTTACCATACAGCGCGGCACGGGATCCCGCGGTCGGCGCGCGTCGCTCCGGCGTCGGCTCCAGCAGCCTGGAGCCTTGTGTCGAGGTTATCCCAGCAGCTTGGGACGGCCGGTGGGCGGCGGCATGGGCGTGTCCACCCGTAGGGTGCCGCCCGCACTCCTCCGTTCGTCTTATACAGCAGTGGGTGGAGTTGCCTCCTCCCACTCTCCGCCCGGGGGCGGAACCTTGTGGTTAAGAGACTGGCAGTGATGTGAGCTCACTGCCAGTTATTGGTTCTGCTTTCAGCTAGTCAGTCTGTCTGCAGTTTACCTCAGCCAGTCACTAGTTGTCTGTCAGCCCTGCTATCCTTTCTCAGCCTGTTCCTGTTGGTCCTGTTAGCCCCTAGTCTGGTCTGTCCCAGTCAGCACTAGTTGCTATTCGGGTCCTGTCTATCTGCCTGTGAGCTCCATCTCCAGCCCTGCTTGTACTTGTAAGTTTTGTTGGTTTGTTACACCTGCCTCTTCTGTCGGCACTCTGTCCCCTGTTAGTAGTTCCAGCTAGGCAGTCGCCAGGTCCCTAGCCAGTGCAGGGACTGCCGCCCAGTTGTCCGCCTGGGGTTAGCCAGGGCCGAGGCAAGTAGGCAGGGACAGTGGGGTGCAGGAGATCAGGGCACCCCAACTGGCGCTCGGGGGGCAGAGTGCCGTAACAGCAATGCTCTGCACGCCCGATATACAAAAAAAAAAAAAGTGCAACGCTGCTCACAGCAGCCTTAACAGTACTGCACACAGTCAGATGTGGCCCTAAGAAGGACCATTGGGGTTCTTGAAGCCTAAAATAACTCCTAACGCTCTCCCTATAGCAGCAGCAGCATCAGCAGCACTGTCCCTGATCTCTGTCAGAATGCATCTGTGGGGAGCCGCGGGCGGGGCAGATTTAAATACTCAGGTGACACCTGATCTCCCCAGCCACTCACTGCAGGGGGGTGGTATAGGGCTGGAACGTCACAGGAGGAAGTTGTAATGCCTTCCCTGTCTTTCTATTGGCCAGAAAAGCGCACTAATGTCTCAGAGATGAAAGTGAAAGTAACTCGAACACCGCGTGGTACTCGTCTCGAGTAACGAGCATCTCGAACACCCTAATACTCGAACGAGTATCAAGCTCGGACGAGTACGTTCGCTCATCTCTACTGGTCATCCTTCCTTGGAGCACTTTTGGTAGGTACTAACTAGAAATGAGCGAGCACCAAAATGCTCGGGTGCTCGTTACTCGAGACGAACTTTTCGCGATGCTCGAGGGTTCGTTTCCACTAACGAACCCCATTGAAGTCAATGGGCGACCCAAGCATTTTTGTATATCGCCGATGCGCGCTAAGGTTTGCATTTGTGAAAATCTGGGCAATTCAAGAAAGTGATGGGAACGACACAGAAACGGATAGGGCAGGCGAGGGGCTACATGTTGGGCTGCATCTCAAGTTCCCAGGTCCCACTATTAAGCCACAATAGCGTCAAGAGTGCCCCCCCCTCCCAACAATTTTTAATTCTGAAAAACCCTCATTAGCAAGGCATACCTTAGCTAAGCACCACACTACCTCCAACAAAGCACAATCGCTGCCTGCATGACACTCCGCTGCCACTTCTCCTGGGTTACATGCTGCCCAACCCCCCCCGCACGACCCAGTGTCCACAGCGCACACCAAAGTGTCCCTGTGCAGCCTTCAGCTGCCCTCATGCCACACGCTGGCCTCATAGCCACACCACCCTCATGTCTATTTATAAGTGCGTCTGCCATGAGGAGGAACTGCAGGCACACACTGCAGAGGGTTGGCACGGCCAGGCAGCGACCCTCTTTAAAAGGGGCGGGGCGATAGCCCATAATGCTGTACAGAAGCAATGAGAAATCCAATCCTGTGCCACCTCCATCAGGAGCTGCACACGTGGGCATAGTAATGGAGAACCCATGTGCCACACACTATTCATTCTGTCAAGGTGTCTGCATGCCCCAGTCAGACCGCGTTTTTTTATATGTAGTCACAGCCAGGTACAACTCCGCAATGGGAATTCCGTGTGCACCCACAGCATGGGTGGCTCCCTGGAACCCACCGGCTGTACATAAATGTATCCCATTGCAGTGCCCATCACAGCTGAGGTAACGTCCGATTAAATGCAGGTGGTCTTCGGCCCACACTGCATGCCCCAGTCTGACCGGGGTTTTTAATACATAGACACTGGCAGGTACAAATCCCTAATGTGAAGTCCCTGTGGACACACAGCATGGGTGGCTCCCTGGAACCCACCGTCGGTACTTAAATAAATCCCATTGCATTGCCCATCACAGCTGAGGTAACATCAGGTTTAATGCAGGTGGTCTTCGGCCCACACTGCATGCCCCAGTCAGACTGGGGTTCTTTAGAAGTGGACACATGGAGTTACAACTCCGTGTGGACCGACAGCATGGGTGGGTCCCAGGAAGCCACCGGCGGTACATAAATATATCCCATTGCATTGCCCATCACAGCTGAGGTAACGTCAGGTTTAAAGGGGTGGTCTCGCGAAACCAAGTGGGGTTATACACTTCCGTATGGCCATATTAATGCACTTTGTAATGTACATCGTGCATTAAATATGAGCCATACAGAAGTTATTCCACTTACCTGCTCCGTTGCTAGCGTCCTCGTCTCCATGGTTCCGTCTAAATTCGCTGGCAGCTTGCTTTTTTAGACGCGCTTGCGCAGTCCGGTCTTCTCCATTCAGCACGAGCCGCTTCAGTGTGCTCCCCGCTACAGCTCTTCTGCGCATGCGCAGACGAGCTGTCACTGCTCGGGAGCGCGCTGAAGCGGCCATTCTGCACCATCCTCTGTTAGAGGAAGGTGCAGAAACTGGAGCTGCCCAGCGGAGAAGACCAGCCCAGCCCAGCAGCCCCGAGAAGCCTCCCAGGTAAGTGATGGGTCGGGGGGGGGCTGCCGCTGCGCCGGGCTGCGCCGGGGGGGGGCTGCCGCTGCGCCGGGGGGGGGCTGTCGCTGCGCCGGGGGAGCTAGCGCTAGGCCGGGGGGGCTGTCGCTGCGATGGGGGGGGCTGTCGCTAGGCCGGGGGGGGGCTGTCGCTAGGCCGGGGGGGCTGTCGCTGCGCCGGGGGAGCTAGCGCTAGGCCGGGGGGGGCTGTCGCTAGGCCGGGGGGGCTGTCGCTAGGCCGGGGGGGCTGTCGCTGCGCCGGGGGAGCTAGCGCTGGGGAGTCGGGGGCTAGCGCCGGTTACCTGCTGTCTGGTCGGCGGCTGCGGGGCGTCTGGTCGGCGGCTGCGATGCGTCCGGTTGCCATGGAGACACAGCTGGCGGCGTCTCGGGAGCGCGCACGTCGGGCTGCAGCGAGCGACTGGGAAAGAGCCGGCGGCCATCTTGAGGAAACTTTTATAACTTGCTGAAACGCTGGAACGGTAAGTACGAACCAGCTAGAAATGTCATTTACAGGGGGGCTTTGTAATGTGTGTTTAATGGGGGGGACTGGGCAAAAAAAAAAATTAACTGCTTCCTCGAGACATCTCCTTTAATGCAGGTGGGCTTCGGCCCACACTACATGCCCCAGTCTGACCGGGGATTTTAATACATAGACACTGGCAGGTACAAATCCCTAATGTGAAGTCCCTGTGGACCCATGGCATGGGTGGCTCCCTGGAACCCACCGGCAGTACATAAATATATCCCATTGCAGTGCCCATCACAGCTGAGGTAACGTCAGCTTTAATGCAGGTGGGCTAAAAATTACGAGGATTACACTGTAGGCGAGGGCCCAAAAAAATTGGTGTACCAAGAGTACAAATGTACCTCAGAAAAATTGCCCATGCCCAACCAAGAGGGCAGGTGAAACCCATTAATCGCTTTGGTTAATGTGGCTTAATTTGTAACTAGGCCTGGAGGCAGCCCAGTTAAAATAAAAATTGGTTCAGGTGCAAGTTTCAACGCTTTATTGAATTGAGAATTGAAACGTATAAACATTATTTACAAAAGTTATATGACTGAGCCTTGTGGGCCTAAGAAAAATTGCCCGTTCAGCGTGATTACGTGAGGTTTCAGGAGGAGGAGCAGGAGGAGGAGGATGAATATAATACACAGATTGATGAAGCTAAAAGGTCCCAGTTTTTGATGGTGATAGAGAACAATGCTTCCATCCGCGGGTGCAGCCTACGTATTGCTTAGGTATCGCTGCTGTCCGCTGGTGGAGAAGAGAAGTCTGGGGAAATCCAGGCTTTGTTCATCTTGATGAGTGTAAGCCTGTCGGCACTGTCGGTTGACAGGCGGGTACGCTTATCTGTGATGATTCCCCCAGCCACACTAAACACACTCTCTGACAAGACGCTAGCCGCAGGACAAGCAAGCACCTCCAGGGCATACAGCGCGAGTTCAGGCCACGTGTCCAGCTTCGACACCCAGTAGTTGTAGGGGGCAGAGGCGTTACGGAGGACGGGTGTGCGATCGGCTACGTACTCCCTCACCATCCTTTTACAGTGCTCCCGCCGACTCAGCCTTGACTGGGGAGCGGTGACACAGTCTTGCTGGGGAGCCATAAAGCTGGCAAAGGCCTTGGATAGTGTTCCCCCTGCCTGTGCTGTACATGCTGTCTGATCTCCGCACCTCCCCTGCTACCTGGCCCTCGGAACTGCGCCTTCTGCCACTAGCGCTGTCGGATGGGAATTTTACCATCAGTTTGTCCGCCAGGGTCCTGTGGTATAGCATCACTCTCGAACCCCTTTCCTCTTCGGGTATGAGAGTGGAAAGGTTCTCCTTATACCGTGGGTCAAGCAGTGTGTACACCCAGTAATCCGTAGTGTCCAGAATGTGCGTAACGCGAGGGTCACGAGAAAGGCATCCTAACATGAAGTCAGCCATGTGTGCCAGGGTACCTGTACGCAACACATGGCTGTCCTCACTAGGAAGATCACTTTCAGGATCCTCCTCCTCCTCCTCCTCCTCAGGCCATACACGCTGAAAGGATGACAGGCAAGCAGCATGGGTACCCTCAGCAGTGGGCCAAGCTGTCTCTTCCCCCTCCTCCTCATGCTCCTCCCCCTCCTCCTCCTCAACGCGCTGAGATATAGACAGGAGGGTGCTCTGACTATCCAGCGACATACTGTCTTCCCCCGCCTCTGTTTCTGAGCGCAATGCGTCTGCCTTTATGCTTTGCAGGGAACTTCTCAAGAGGCATAGCAGAGGAATGGTGACGCTAATGATTGCAGCATCGCCGCTCACCATCTGGGTAGACTCCTCAAAGTTTCCAAGGACCTGGCAGATGTCTGCCAACCAGGCCCACTCTTCTGTAAAGAATTGAGGAGGCTGACTCCCACTACGCCGCCCATGTTGGAGTTGGTATTCTACTATAGCTCTATGCTGCTCATAGAGCCTGGCCAACATGTGGAGCGTAGAGTTCCACTGTGTGGGCACGTCGCACAGCAGTCGGTGCACTGGCAGATTAAACCGATGTTGCAGGGTGGCAGCATCCGTCTTGGACTTGCGGAAATGTGCGCTGAGCCGGCACACCTTTCCAAGCAGGTCTGACAAGCGTGGGTAGCTTTTCAGAAAGCGCTGAACCACCAAGTTAAATACGTGGGCCAGGCATGGCACGTGCGTGAGGCTGCCGAGCTGCAGAGCCGCCACCAGGTTACGGCCGTTGTCATACACGACCATGCCTGGTTGGAGGCTGAGCGGCGAAAGCCAGCGGTCGGTCTGCTGTGTCAGACCCTGCAGCAGTTCGTGGGCCGTGTGCCTCTTCTCTCCTAAGCTGAGTAGTTTCAGCACGGCCTACTGGCGCTTGCCCACCGCTGTGCTGCCACCTCGCGCGACACCGACTGGTGGCGACGTGCTGCTGCTGACACATCTTGATTGCGAGACAGAGGTTGCGTAGGAGGAGGAGGAGGAGGGTGGTTTAGTGGAGGAAGCATACACCGCCGCAGATATCAGCACCGAGCTGGGGCCCGCAATTCTGGGGGTGGGTAGGACATGAGCGGTACCAGGCTCTGACTCGGTCCCAGCCTCCACTAAATTCACCCAATGTGCCGTCAGGGAGATATAGTGGCCCTGCCCACCTGTGCTTGTCCACGTGTCCGTTGTTAAGTGGACCTTGGCAGTAAACGCGTTGGTGAGGGCGCGTACAATGTTGCGGGAGACGTGGTCGTGCAGGGCTGGGACGGCACATCGGGAAAAGTAGTGGCGACTGGGAACCGAGTAGCGCGGGGCCGCCGCCGCCATCATGTTTTTGAAAGCCTCCGTTTCCACAAGCCTATACGGCAGCATCTCCAGGCTGATCAATTTGGCTATGTGCACGTTTAACGCTTGAGCGTGCGTGGCTGCATACTTGCGCTTGCGCTCAAACACTTGCGCTAGCAACGGCTGGACGGTGCGCTGAGAGACATTGCTGGATGGGGCCGAGGACAGTGGAGGTGAGGGTGTGGGTGCAGGCCGGGAGACGGTAGTGCCTGTGTCCTGAGAGGGGGGCTGGATCTCAGTGGCAGGTTGGGGCACAGGGGGAGAGGCAGTGGTGCAAACCGGAGGCGGTGAACGGCCTTTGTCCCACCTTGTGGGGTGCTTGGCCATCATATGTCTGCGCATGCTGGTGGTGGTGAGGCTGGTGGTGGTGGCTCCACAGCTGATCTTGGCGCGACAAACCTTGCACACCACAGTTCGTCGGTCGTCTGCACTCTCAGTGAAAAACTGCCAGACCTTTGAGCTCTTCGGCCTCTGCAGGGTGGCATGGCGGGAGGGGGCGCTTTGGGAAACAGTTGGTGGATTATTCGGTCTGGCCCTGCCTCTACGCCTGGCCACCGCACTGCCTCTTCCAACCTGCCCTGCTGCCCTGCTGCTGCACTTGCCTCCCCCTCTGAAGACCTGTCCTCAGTAGGCTTAGCAAACCAGGTGGGGTCAGTTACCTCATCGTCCTGCTGCTCTTCCTCCGAATCCTCTGTGCGCTCCTCCCTCGGACTTACTTCCCTTACTACTACCTCACTGATAGACAACTGTGTCTCATCGTCATCGTCCTCCTCACCCACTGAAAGCTCTTGAGACAGTTGCCGGAAGTCCCCAGCCTCATCCCTTGGACCCCGGGAACTTTCCAAAGGTTGGGCATCGGTCATGACAAACTCCTCCGGTGGGAGAGGAACCATTGCTGCCCATTCTGGGCAGGGGCCCGAGAACAGTTCCTGGGAGTCTGCCTGCTCCTCAGAATGTGTCATTGTAATGGAGTGAGGAGGCTGGGAGGAAGGAGGAGCAGCAGCCAGAGGATTCAGAGTTGCAGCAGTGGACGGCGTAGAAGTCTGGGTGGTCGATAAATTGCTGGATGCACTTTCTGCCATCCACGACAGGACCTGCTCACACTGCTCATTTTCTAATAAAGGTCTACCGCGTGGACCAATTAATTGTGAGATGAATCTGGGGACCCCTGAAACCTGCCTCTCTTCTAATCCCGCGGCAGTCAGCTGCGATACACCGGGATCAGGAGCTCGGCCTGTGCCCACACCCTGACTTGGGCCTCCGCGTCCTCGCCCGCATCCACGTCCTTTAGGCCTACCCCTACCCCTCAGCATTGTGTATTACGAGTAGAGCAGAAACAGAACGCTGTAATTAAATGTGCCGCTTATTGGCCTGTGTTTGGAGGCTGACTTCGCTTACGGAACGCACAGCAGAGCCAGGAAACAATTTTGCGCACGCCTGTAGTAAGACGTAGGTGCATATCACTGAGCTAGTGGAATTCACAGCTCAGAAGCAGTCAAGTGTCCAAAGGCCACTAGTAGGCCTTAAGTATTTTGCTTCTATTTTTTTTAATGCTGAGCTGATACAGCAGACAGATACTGTAGGCAGCGTATAATATTATGTATACTGATTCCCTCTGCCGGGATGACGGCGGTGATGTAACGGAGACAGCAGAGGCAGGAAACAATTTTGCGCAAGCCTGCTGTAACGCTTAGCTGCGTATTAATTAGGACTACTACCCCCAGCAGACAGATACTGTAGGCAGCGTATAATATTATGTATACTGTTTCCCTCTGCCGGGATGACGGCAGTGATGTAACGGAGACAGCAGAGGCAGGAAACAACTTTGCGCAAGCCTGCTGTAACGCTTAGCTGCGTATTAATTAGGACTTCTACCCCCAGCAGACAGATACTGTAGGCAGCGTATAATATTATGTATACTGATTCCCTCTGCCGGGATGACGGCGGTGATGTAACAGAGACAGCAGAGGCAGGAAACAATTTTGCGCAAGCCTGCTGTAACGCTTAGCTGCGTATTAATTAGGACTACTACCCCCAGCAGACACGCAGTAAACTGTACACGGTCACAGGCAGCCCAAAGATAGTATTTTTCCCCAATTTTTTTGAAAAAGCCCACTGCCTATATAGCCAGTATACCTCTTTCCCTGCCTCACCAGTACTGGCCCTATACTCTGTACAATGACTGCAGACTGAGGACGCAATGCTCTGCACGCCCGATATACAAAAAAAATAAATTGTGCAACACTGCTAAAAGCAGCCTCCACAGTACTGCACACGGTCAGATGTGGCCCTAAGAAGGACCGTTGGGGTTCTTGAAGCCTAAAATAACTCCTAACGCTCTCCCTATAGCAGCAGCAGCATCAGCAGCACTGTCCCTGATCTCTGTCAGCATGCATCTGTGGTGAGCCGCGGGAGGGGCAGATTTTAATACTCGGGTGTCACCTGATCGCCCCAGCCACTCACTGCAGGGGTGTGGTATAGGGCTTGAACGTCGCAGGGGGAAGTTGTAATGCCTTCCCTGTCTTTCTATTGGCCAGAAAAGTGCGCAAATGTCTCAGAGATGAAAGTGAAAGTGACTCGAACATCGCGTGGTGCTCGCCTCGAGTAACAAGCATCTCGAACACCCTAATACTCGAACGAGCATCAAGCTCGGACGAGTACGCTCGCTCATCTCTAGTACTAACCATTACATACTGGAAACCCCCAACAAGACCGGCTGTTGTGCAGATGATCTGACCTAGTGGTCTGTGCATCAGGATTTGGTCTTTGTTGAGAACTGTTCCCCCATAATAGGGACTAGAGGTGCAGGTTCCTCTGATCCGACTGTGAAGCGGCATCCACTTCCACAGGCCGGACGTCTCCTTGGCTAATTCTGTAAGGAAACTAATTCATTCCCAGCTCCTCCTTTTTTTTCTAGATGTGTTGCCTGAAGACAATGAAGAAGATTCCTGAAAGTTTTATTCCTCAAGTCTGAGTAAGCAATGTGTGTATTCTGAAGATCAGCCACCAGGTGGCAGTGTGTAACTGCTTATACACAAGATATCAGCGGACTGACCGCTACAACCTGACTCCCCCATAAACGTGCAAATTCATTAAATGCACAAGCGAAGAGGAATAAACCCCCTGCTCATGGCGCCGCTTATCTTTAAAGAACATGCTGAACCCTTGTTGTCCTGAACAGGAGACACCGACCATGCTACAACACACTATATTGTATACTGTATTACTTGAGGATCCCATTGATATGGACTTCAGCTTATATTGTACCTAAAAACATCTTCTAAGGTTGTTTAACCCTTCATTTAACATCCCGTGGACATTTGCTTTGAGGGCAGTGGCCACATGATGACATGAATAGCTCATCCTGCTGAAGGTGTTGGTAAGGCTAACGTGATCAGGGGCGATGGCGGTAAAATACAGCTGCAGCCCTACTATAACAAAACCGCTGATCTCTGTAAACGTAAGATAACCACCTCTTGTATAAATCACATTTTATCTTAAACATATTTTTTAAGAATTTTTGGTGATTTTATTATTTTTTTTTATTTTCAATGTCAGAATCTATATTTAATACGAATGCTAAAATCCTGCAGTTTTCACACTGACCACTAGGCCTAATAATAGTCTGACACTTCTTGTTCTGTAGAGAAAACATCTCAGCAGTCATCTCATTATCATCACAGGCAGGATTACACTGAGAGGAGACACCTATATAGAGACAACACAGGATCCACCAGTCACTATAGGTGATGTCACAGCTCCTTCATTTTCTTTGTACAGGTCACAAAGTAAGCCACACTTCTCTTCCATAGACGTCTATAGTTGGGGGCCTTGAGTGTCCTGAAGGTTATGGGTTCAATCCCAGATTGGTTCAGGTAGCCTCAGTCTTCCATCCTTCTGAGGTCGGTAAAATGAGTACCCAGCTTGCTGCGGAATAAGTTGGAGCTATACAAATAACAAGTCCCTACTCTAGTTGATGGTCATAGCTAACCTCCTTAGCGTCCCTGCACAGGTCACAAAGTATTCTCACACCACATTAGCTAATAGGTCTCCCCCCCCGCTGTGTCCATTGTGTCTCCCCCCCGCTGTGTCCATTGTGTCTCCCCCCCCCCCGCTGTGTCCATAACCCATGATTAGGCTGCTGTAAAGCATCTCTACAAGTGCAAAAAAACCACACTCATTGTCAGCACCAATCCCTCCTCCAGAAAGAGTGTGTATATATCCCTCCTCTAGCTTGGATACAAGATGTGATATGGATGGGGGTGGAGACTCTAGTACCCTGTTGTATCGTCTCGAGCTTGGATTCAAGATGTGATTTGGGCAGCATGGAGGCTCTAGTACCCTGTTCTACCGCCTTTAGCTTGGATATAAGATGTAATACAGGCAAACATGCAGGCTCTAGTACCCTGTTGTACCACCTCTAGCTTGAATACAAGATGTGATACAGGCGGGCATGGAGGCTCTAGTACCCTGCTGTACCACCTCAAGCTTGGATACAAGATGTGATACGGAAGGACATGGAGGCTCTAGTACCTGTTGTACCGCCTCTAGCTTGGATATAAGGTGTGATACAGGGGGCATGGAGGCTCTAGTACCCTGTTGTGCCGCCTCTAGCTTGGATACAAGATGTGATACAGGCAGGCATGGAGGCTCTAGTACCCTGTTGTACCGCCTCTAGCTTAGATACAAGATGTTATACGGATGGGCATGGAGGCTCTAGTACCCTGTGGTACTGCCTCTAGCTTGGATATAAGGTGTGATACAGGGGGCATGGAGGCTCTAGTACCCTGTTGTGCCACCTCTAGCTTGGAAACAAGATGTGATACGGGTGGAAATGGACGCTGTAGTACCCTGTTGTACTGTCTCGAGCTTGGATACAAGATGTGAAATGGGCAGGCATGGAGGCTTTAGTTCCATGTTGTACTGCCTCCAGCTGGGATACAAGATGTGATACGGATGGGCATGGAGACTCTAGTACCCTGTTGGACTGCCTCTAGCTTGGATACAAGATGTGATACAGCCGGACATGGAGGCTCTAGTACCCCGTTGTACCACCTTGAGCTTGGATACAGGATGTGATACAGATGGGCATGGAGGCTCTAGTACCCTGTTGTACCGCCTCTAGCTTGGATACAACATGTGATACAGGTAGGCATGAAGGCTCTAGTATCTTGTTGTATTGCCTCTAGCTTTGATACAAGATGTGATACAGGTGGGCATGGAGGCACTAATTCCCTGTTCTACCACCTCTAGCTTGGATTAAGATGTGAGACAGGCGGGCATGTAGGCTCTAGTAATCTGTTTTACCACCTCTAGCTTGGATACAAAATGTGATACAGGCGGGCATGAAGGCTTCAGTACGCTGTTGTACTGCCTCTAGATTGGATACAGGATGTGATACGGGCAGCTATGGAGGCTCTAGTACCCTGTTGTACCACCTCTAGCTTGGATACAAGATGTGATATGGGGGGGGGGGCATGGAGGCTCTAGTACCTTGCTATAGCGCCTCTAGCTTAAATACAAGATGTGATTCAGGCAGGTATGGAGGCTCTAGTACCCTGTTGTACCGCCTCTAGCTTGGTTACAAGCACTGGTGTAACTATAAGGGATGCAGGGGATGCGGTTGCACCCGGGCCCAGGAGCCTTAGGGGGCCCATAAGGCCGCTCTTCTCCATATAGGGAGCCCAGTACTATGAATAGAGCACTATAGTTGCGGGCCCCATTACAGGTTTTCATTGGGGCCCAGAAGCTTCAGGTTACGCCTTTGGTTCCAAGATGTGATATAGGGGGCTTGGAGGCTGTAATACCTTGCAAGGCCACCTCTAGCTTGGATATAGGCAGCCTCTAGATCGTGCAAACTCTTACTCTGGGTGCACATAAGGCGGATTTGCCGTGGAATCTCTGTGTGGACTTTCCATGCATTTTTAAGCCCGAGACTAAGCAGCAAAGTGGTTGAGATTTGCAAAAATCACCTCTACACGCTGCGAACAAGCCTCGCGGAAACTGACATGCGGCGCGGAATTCAAATCCGTGACATGTCAATTGTATCGCCGTTTCCACGGCGGGCTCTCTTTACCATGGGGAGATATTTCCGCAGCGGATTCCAGGTGGACAAGCCGCTTTAAACCCATGCCAAATGGTGCGAGTTTTGAAGCAGCCTTTCCGCTACAGAAATCTTGCAAAATTTCCATATGGTCCCGTTGCGGACATTGTGCAATATTTCTGCAGGATTTCCATCCGATTTGAACCCAGACATAGGCTGTAGAAGTTGGCGTCCCAGATGGTCCCACACGTGCTCTATTGGTGATAAATCTGGTGACAATATTATGGGGGCTCCTGTGACCCCCTTGTGTGTGCGCCCGAGCATTATCCTGCTGGAAGCCGCCATGAGAGGAACACATGTCGCTCCGTGTAAAAGCACCCAGACAACGTCATTTGTACACTTTAGTGACTTTCAAGCTGCTATTCAGATGATATTTGTCCGGTGTAAATGTACCGTTAGGTGGGCCGCACATCAGCGTATTTGCATACTTATTTATGCACAAAACTTTCACGCACAAAATTTGCATGCACAAACAGTGAATAGAACCCATTGATTTCAGTGGGCTCATTCACATGTATGCATTTACCTGCGCATTTCAGTAATGCAATAAAAAACGCAGCATGCTCTATTTTCCTGCGCATATGTGCACTAAAAATCCCCATAGATGTCAATGGAGATGCGCAAATGTGCGTGCAATACGTGAGGTGTTGCGTGAAAAACTGCGTAATTGTGCAGGAAAAAGAAGGGACAAAAGGTTTCAGTAATGACTTATGAAAAACCCTGTGAACCCTCCATGTAGCTGGAAAACCCAGTTCATAAGCAAGCGGGTTCACTACACGAGTGATGACAAAGGGACCCACGTAACGCTGCGCCAGTTTCAAAGACGAAACCTTCAATTTGAGATTTCTAGAAGACAAATATACCCTCTGTCCCATCCTGTAAGGTTCAGATACTGACAGACTCCTCCCACTACTTACGAGCCCCCGTTGCTTCCAAGTTCTTCTGTACTTCTTTCCATACCCCCTGCAGCGTATCTGTGGCGACATGAGCTGCAGGACAGGCAGAAGCAGTAGAGATAGCTGTAAGGAAGCGAGAATGCTGACCATATACGCAACGGAATGGAGATATCCCAGTGGAGGAACAAGTACGGTTGTTTAGCGCAAACTCTGCCAACGGCAGAAACTGAACCCCGCGATCAGATACGATGTTCTTGGGAACCCCATGTAGATGAATGATTTCTTTTACAAAAATCTTGGCAAATTCTATCGCAGAAGGTAGCTTCTTTAATGCCACGAAATGTGCCATCTATGAGAACCGATTGACAACCACTAAAATAGTGGTGAACTTCTGAGATTCCGGTAGATCGGTGATAAAATCTACCGATAAATGCGACGACGGACGAGAAGGCACCAATAACAGTCTCAGAGGCCCCTCTGGACGACGACTTTTACTGTGTGCACAGACAGAGCATCCCTTAACAAAGTCGCGGATCTCCCGAGACATGCCTGGCCACCAGTAGTGTCTAGAACAAAGATCCAGCGTTCCCTGAACCCCCGGATGGCTTGCGAGAACAGAGGAGTGAGACTCTTCAATGACTCTGAGAC
Organism: Eleutherodactylus coqui; assembly: GCF_035609145.1. Classification (NCBI taxonomy): domain Eukaryota; kingdom Metazoa; phylum Chordata; class Amphibia; order Anura; family Eleutherodactylidae; genus Eleutherodactylus; species Eleutherodactylus coqui. The sequence continues at coordinate 25,752,331 of NC_089844.1, read as the reverse complement.
GCAAGGTCTTTGGCACAAACCATCTGCCCTCTGGCAACCCATAAGGGAGCGTCCTCCTGACGATTTTGTAGATGAGGAACGAGATCAGATTCTACAGCGGCCACCACCACCTCAGGTGCCAAGATATTCTTAGGAGCCACTGTCTCACTTTCTGGCGAACCTCAAGTATTGCTGTATAAAGGTTGGTCCACCTTTATCTGATCGGCTGTGCAGAAATCTCTTCCCCAGTGTTTGGGTGGTGAAAACGGTGCTGCGGGATTCCTTTTTCTTATGCGGTACTTCCTGGCGAACCGAAACTCCGTGAGAGGTCGTCTGTCTTCATGTTCTTCTCCCCTGGAATATATGTAATGACGAGGTTAAACCTGGCAAAAAACAATGCCCACCTGGCCTGACGAGCTGTGAGTCTCTGAGCGTTGGTGAGATATACCAAGTTTTTATGATCAGTATTCACGGTAATGGAATGCCTTGCCCCCTCAAGATGGTGACGCCACTCTTCTAGAGACCACTTAATCGCCAATTACTCACAATTACCCCTGTCTTAGTTACGTTCCGCCGAACGCAACTTCCGCGAGAAGAACGCACATGGGCTATATCCAGGTCTCCCGCTGACTTACTGAGACAATACAGCCCCCGTCCCCACCTCAGACGCATCGACCTCAATGAAGAACGTGTCAGGCTGTACTAGCATCGGGGCAGCAGTAAACCCCCTTTTGAGAGGACTAAAAGCCTCTAAGGCCTCTGGCGACCATCTTACCAAGTCGGCACCCTTCTTGGTAAGATCGGTCAGAGGTTAAGCAATAACAGAATAATTCTTAATGAATTTACAGTAAAAATTCACAAAACCGGAAAACCGCTGGAGAGCTTTCAGGTTGTCTGGTCTGACCCATTGGGAGATTGCTGCCACTTTATCAGACTCCATTTGAATCTCCGTGGGTGAAATCACATAACCAAGGAAAGACACTTGTTTAGAACCAAAAATGCATTTCTCCAATTTGACAAAAAGTTGGTACTCACGCAAACGGGTCAGAACCATCCTCAGGTGCCGCACATGTGAATCCCAGTCTGGGGAATACACCAGAATGTCATCAAGATATATGACCAAAAATACCCCCAGGAAGTCATGGAAGACCGTGTTCATAAGCCCCTGGAACACAGCGTGTATTACAAAGTCCGAAGGGCATGACTAGACATTCAAAATGTCCGAACGGGGTGTTGAACGCGGCCTTCCACTCATCTCCCTTTCGGATGTGAATTAAATTGTAAGCCCCTTAAGTCCAATTTGGAAAACCAGTGGGCCCCTATCACCTGATTCAATAAATCGGGAATCAGGGGTAAGAAGCACTGGTTCTTCACTGTAATTTTATTCAAAGCCCCAAAATCCACACAAGGCCTCAATGTCCAATCCTTCTTCTCTACAAAGAAGAGACCTGCCCCGGCAGGGGACCTGGACAGCCGGATATGTCGTTTGGCCAGAGACTCTGAGATATAGGACTTAAGTGCTTCGTGCTCATGCCCAGACAAATTGAAATGGCTCCCTTAGGAATGGGACTGTCGGGGATCAAATCAATACCACAGTCCCACTCCCTAGGGGGAGGCAGAGTCTCAGACAGTTTCTTGGAAAATACATCATGAAAATCAAACAAATATTTAGGAATAAGTATGGTATCCGCTGAACACATGGATATAGTAGCTAAGTGACTATGACAGGACGACTCCCAATGTGTCAATTCCCGAGTGAACTAATCAAATTGGGGGATTGTGCAGTGCCAACCAGGGCATACCACATCAACTGAGATCCTTTCCATTACCAAGAACGAAAGATTCTCAGAATGGAGAACACCCACAGTGAACTGTAACATGGGAGTCCTCCATTGTATAACACCTGCCAACAGAGGGGTAGAATCAATACTAGTGAAGCGTATGGGAATCTTTAACGCCAAGAATTCAGTCATCAGCGGTCTGACGAAACTTAAACTAATCAAATTGGCGGCAGACCCTGAATCAATAAAAGCTTGACCGGACCGAGTGAAATTCGGGAAGCCAATCTGACAAGGCACCAACAACTTAGGAAGTACCTGTGATCCTAGGCGATCCTCTCAAAAATCACCTAGGATCTGAAGTTTGGACTGATGTTGTAAACGCTTCTGAGGACAGGTCGCTACACGATGTCTGGCTTTCCCACAATAGAGGCAGAGAGGATGAATCATCCGGAACCGTCGCCGTTCCTCGGGACTTAGGTGATCCGCTTTCATAGGCTCGGCACCAGAAGTTGGCATGGGAGAATGGGGAGCGGGTCTGCCGGATTCCCTAGCCTTACGAGCCTGATGTTCCTCTTTTCTAGATCTCAGCCTCCTGTCAGCTTTAACCCTTTCCAATCCACTGTCTGATGTCTGAAGACATTCTGATTGAAGGCTGTACAGCTCCAATGTCAGAAGACGTCCGGCAGTGTATTCTTACTGTAGATTACTGGCCGCTCTGTTGTCGGGGTTCTCTCCAGCATGTCCTATACCGCAGTACTGGCTCTAGCCAGCAGATGGCGCCATTGTATGGCAGAAAGAGAAAAACCCCTAGGAAACCCTGAATCCAAAAGTGGATTGCAAAGCGTTAAAGGGGTTGTCTCGCGAAATCAAGTGGGGTTATACACTTCTGTATTGCCATATTAATGCACTTTGTAATATACATTGTGCATTAAATATGAGCCATACAGAAGTTATTCACTTACCTGCTCCGTTGCTAGCGTCCTCGTCTCCATGGTTCCGTCTAATTTCGCTGGCGGCTTGCTTTTTTAGACGCGCTTGCGCAGTCCAGTCTTCTGCTCTGAGCACGATCCGCTTCAGTGTGCTCGCCGCTACAGCTCTTCTGCGCATGCGCAGACGAGCTGTATCTTCTCGGGAGCGCGCTGGAGCGGCCATTCTGCTACCATCCTCTCTTAGAGGAAAAGTGCAGAGCCGCCCAGCCCAGCCCAGCAGAGCCGCCCAGCCCAGCCCAGCCGCCCAGGTAAGTGAAGGGTGACGGACTGATGGGGGTGACGCGTGACTGACTGCCGCTGTGGCCCCGGAGCCTACCTCTGTGGCCCCAGAGCCTACCGCTGTGGCCCCGGAGCCTACCGCTGTGGCCCCGGAGCCTACCGCTGTGGCCCCGGAGCCTACCGCTGGGGAGCCGGAGCCTACCGCTGGGGAGCCGGAGCCTACCGCTGGGCCCCGGGGCCTACCGCTGGGGAGCCGGGGCCTACCGCTGGGGAGCCGGGGCCTACCGCTGAGGAGCCGGGGGCTAGCGCGGGGAAGCCGAGGGCTAGCGCGGGGAGACGGGGGCTAGCGCCGGTTACCTGCTGCCTGGCGGTGGGTGACTGGTCGGCCGCGTTCAATCCCGGGGTCCGGTTGGCGTCAGCGGGGCGTCTGGTTGTCAGGGAGACACAGCTGGTAGCGTCTCGGGAGCGCGCACGTTGGGCAACAGCAAGCGACGGGAAAAGAGCCGGCGGCCATCTTGGGGAAACTTTTTATAAGTTGCTGAAACGCTGGAACTGTAAGTACAAACCAGCTAGAAAAGTCATTTACAGGGGGGCTTAGTAATGTATGCTTAATAAGGGGGACTGGGCAAAAAAAAAAATTCACTGCTTCCTCGAGACAACCCCTTTAACAGCCCATTCCATCGCATCATTGAGTGTCACGGGAGCGGGATGAGAAATGCGTAGATCCTTGACAGCGTCAGAAAGACCCAACAAGAACACATCTTTAAGGGCGCTATCGTTCCAAGAGGTTTCACCTGCATACAATCTAAATTTAGAGCAATAGTCCTCTAACCGCTGCTGCCCCTGATGTAGAGACATGAGATGGGATACCGCCAACCCCGCACGGTGCGGCTCATCAAAATACCTCCAAGTTCCCGAAAAAACAAATCAACTGACTGCAGGCAAGTCGAACTCTCGGGTAAAGAGTAGGCCCGTGTCTGGGGGGACCCTGAAGTAAGGACATAATCAATCCAACTTTCTGGGATTCTGAGCTGGATGAGCGGGGCCGCATCCAAAAATACAATCTACATGCCTGCTGAAAAACAAAAAACTTGCTCCTCTCCCCTGAAAACACCTCAGGAAGAGGACACTTGGGCTCAGGAATAGAAGAGGCAGCAGAAACATGCACTAACTCCCGCTGCTCCTGGGCTACCATACAACTGGACAGGTCTTGGATCACGACCACTAAATCCTGCAACTTACTTGTGAGGGTACTCATGGCCTCCATAAGAGCTCAATTTTAAAGGCCAATTATGTTACGGTATACTACACTTGATACGCCAGCCCAGGTGCCCTAGATTTCACCCACAATCCCTGTCCCTGCCTACTTGCCTCCACTCCTGGTTAACCCCAGGTGGGCAACTGGCAGCGATCCCTCTTCTCACTAGGGACCGAAAAAGGGACGCTGGTGTACCTGGATGGAAAGGGTAGAATACCGACAGAAAAGAGATGTAAATAAACATGAACAATACTAAGCAGAACTGAGGCAGATAGAAAAACCTGATGGATAATAGTAAGGTATAGCAGACAAGATGACTGAGGCAGGAGACCAACAGAGGTAGACTAGCTAGCACACCGAGGGAAACCAATAACTGGCAGTGATTGCAAGTCTCTGCCTGACCTTTAAACAAAAGCCTCCACCCAGGGGCAGAGAGAGGGAGACAGCCAACTCCCAACAGAACATAATAAAATGGAGCTCGTGCACAGCAGCTGCACTCACAGGTACGCACGCGAACTGTGCTGTGCTCCACCAGCACCATGTCGCCCACGCCGGCCAGGCACCCGCGCTCCTGGCAGCCAGACAACAAGCCAGGGGGACGCGCCCTGACCGCGGGACCCCTAATGTTAAAAACGCATCGCACAAAAATCGCAAAGCACAAACTTGCGATGCGTTTTTAACATTAGAAAGTCCCATTGACAAAAGCACAGCAATATCGCGTGAAAAAAACATGCAAGAAAAACGCTAGTGGGTGTCCACTCTAACAAACCTGATTTTAGGCCTCTGGATCTAAACAAGAATTTTCCATTCGCTTAAAGCAAGCACAGATTTAGAAAATGTGTAGAACTTGAAACACAAAGGCCGCCTGCACACGGCCAGGTCAGATCCCACTGCGAGAATTCTGACAGCGGGATGCGGACCCGTGCCCCTGCAGAGACCTCCGGCTCACCCGCTCCTGACGTCTCCTCTTCTCTGTGATGTGCCAGCTGCCACCCAGCCGGCGCATGTGCAGAGCGGAGCCAGCGGGTCTTTACTGACATTTCTGTGCGGGCCTCTGCGAGACCTGCATGCAATCCTATGGCAGCGGGCGGAAATTTTGCGGGAAATCCCGCCGCGGAATTTCCATCTGTGTGCAGGGAGTCAAGGGAGGATATTTCTCATCAGGGGGATTTTTGGTTGCGGCTCTAGGATCCTGGTAAAAACAGAAGCTTATTACAAAATGCTGTAAAAAAAATTCTGCACTCTATCTCTTTTGCGTTTCACACTGCAGTCCTACAGCCCGCCATCGTGATTTTTTTACACCCATTTTCTGGCAGATTTTCTTCCTTTATCTAGTTTAAAGATGCAACAAATGTATCAAATGTCGCACAATATTGATAAATTTGTCACATCTTTAACCCCTTAGTGACAACCCCATTGTTTATTGGGCTGAGGATTTGAGACATAAGCGTGTCGTCAGGGGTCGTGGTGGTGACCCGGCCCCTGCGTTCAGGGGGCCCCGAGGCCGCCCTCTGCCATACACATTCAGCGCATTTTGGGCTGGCCGCACTGCCTGCAGCACCGCAGCGATCACGGGGCAGGCACTGCAGTCAGCCCAAGAGGAACTAGAGAAGAGCCATGAGGGGGAGGAGGAGGGAGGCAGTCACATGGGCCGGCAGGGACTGATGATGTCATCATCTGCTGCCCCTGCCTCCTGCTGGACGGCGTCTACTGCATCTGCCTGTCCCGTTGCTATCAAGGGAGAACTGGTCTGGGCCCCGGGGTATGTGTGTTTGTATAAGTTATACATCTCTCTGTATTTACTGTATATATTTTTACTCTTTACACACAATTAAAAAATGCATCAGAACTAGAGATGAGCGAGCACCAAAATGCTCGGGTGCTCGTTACTCGAGACGAACTTTTCGCGATGCTCGAGGGTTCGTTTCGAGTAACGAACCCCATTGAAGTCAATGGGCGACCCGAGCATTTTTGTATTTCGCCGATGCTCGCTAAGGTTTTCATGTGTGAAAATCTGGGCAATTCTACAAAGTGATGGGAACGACACAGCAACGGATAGGGCAGGCGAGGGGCTACATGTTGGGCTGCATCTCAAGTTCACAGGTCCCACTATTAAGCCACAATACCGGCAAGAGTGGGGCCTCCCCCTCCCAACAACTTTTACTTCTGAAAAGCCCTCATTAGCATGGCATACCTTAGCTAAGCACCACACTACCTCCAACAAAGCACAATCACTGCCTGCATGACTCTCTGCTGCCACTTCTCCTGGGTTACATGCTGCCCAACCCCCCCCCCCCCCCGCACGACAGTGTCCACAGCGTACACCAAATTGTCCCTGCCCAGCCTTCAGCTGCCCTCATGCCACGCCACCCTCATGTCTATTTATAAGTGCGTCTGCCAGAGGAAAAGCAGGCACACACTGCAGAGGGTTGGCATGGCTAGGCAGCGACCCCCCCCATAAAAGGGGCGGGCCGATAGTCCACAATGCTGTACAGAAGCAATGAGAAATCCAATCCTGTGCCACCTCCATCTGGAGCTGCACACGTGGGCATAGCAATGGGGAACCTATGTGCCACACACTATTCATTCTGTCAAGGTGTCTGCATGGCCCAGTCAGACCGCGGTTTTTTATAAATAGTCACAGGCAGGTACAACTCCGCAATGGGAATTCCGTGTGCACCCACAGCATGGGTGGCTCCCTGGAACCCACCGGTGGTACATAAAAAAATCCCATTGCATTGCCCATCACAGCTGAGGTAATGTCGTGGTTAATGCAGGTGGGCTTCGGCCCACACTGCATGCCCCAGTCAGACTGGGGTTCTTTACAAGTGGACAGATGTAGTAACAACTCCCTGTGGACCCACAGCATGGGTGGGTGCCAGGAAGCCACCGGCGGTACATAAATAAATCCCATTGCATTGCCCATCACAGCTGAGGTAATGTCGTGCTTAATACAGGTGGGCTTCGGCCCACACTGCATGCCCCGGTCTGACTGGGGTTCTTTACAAGTGGACAGATGTAGGTTAAACTCCCTGTGGACCCACAGCATGGGTGGGTGCCAGGAAGCCACCGGCGGTACATAAATAAATCCCATTGCATTGCCCATCACAGCTGAGGTAATGTCGTGGTTAATGCAGGTGGGCTTCGGCCCACACTGCATGCCCCAGTCAGACTGGGGTTCTTTACAAGTGGACAGATGTAGGTTAAACTCCGTGTGCACCTACAGCATGGGTGGCTCCCTGGAACCCACCGGTGGTACATAAAAAAATCCCATTGCATTGCCCATCACAGCTGAGGTAATGTCGTGGTTAATGCAGGTGGGCTTCGGCCCACACTGCATGCCCCAGTCAGACTGGGGTTCTTTACAAGTGGACAGATGCAGTTACAACTCCGTGTGGACCCACAGCATGGGTGGCTCCCTGGAACCCACCGGCGGTACATAAATATATCCCATTGCAGTGCCCTACTCAGCAGAGCTAACGTCAGATACAATACAGGTGGGCTTCGGCCCACACTGCATGCCCCAGTCAGACTGGTAATATGTACCTTAACAGTAACCTCGTAGGTGGTAATGTGGTGGTGACTGCGGACCTAGTAGCGCGGTTTTATGTAGTTGGTTTTCGGAATGTGGCCAGGATTAAGTGGGCCGTGGCGGGGGGATGGTGGTGGTGCTCTCTTGTTGTGTCGTTAAAGGTGAAATTCTTGGACTGCCACCAGACGGACCAATGCAAAGGTATTTGCCAAGAATGTTTTCATTGTTGGAGGAGGAGGGGGATGTTTTGGAGGCACTATGTGTCCTCTCCACGTGTCCGTGGTTATATGCACCTTAACAGTAACAGCGTTGGTGGGAAATGGCCTCGCCGCCATCATGTCTTTGTGAAGCCTCTGTTTCCACACCCCAGTGACATACCATTAGCAGCGGTATAGGCAGAGCCCAGAATTATTAACATTTCAGCGGTAGCATTAGGGACAGGCCCCAGTAACATATCACTAGCAGCAGTATAGGGGGAGCGCAGTCTTAGTTCCATTTCAGTAATAGTAGCACTCAAGACAGGCCCCAGTAACATTCCCATTGCAGCAGTTTAGGGAGATAACAGTCTCTTTCACATTTCAGTAGCTGCAGTATAGACAAGGCCCCAGTTACATTTATGTAGCTAAAGTGTAGGCCAACCCCACACACCTTTCTGTACCATGAGTGCAGGCGAAGAACATAGAAATTACTATGATTACACTGTAGGTGAGGGCCCAAAAGAATTGGTGTACCAACAGTACTAATGTACCTCAGAAAAAATTGGCCATGCCCAACCAAGATGGCAGGTGAAACCCATTAATCGCTTTGGTTAATGTGGCTTAAGTGGTAAAACTAGGCCTGGAGGCAGCCCAGTTTAACGAAAAATTGGTTCAAGTTAAAGTTTCAACGCTTTTAAGAGCATTGAAACGTATAAAAATTGTTCAGAAAAATTATATGAGTGAGCCTTGTGGCCCTAAGAAAAATTGCCCGTTCGGCGTGATTACGTGAGGTTTCAGAAGGAGGAGCAGGAGGAGGAGGAGGAATATTAGACACAGATTGATGAAGCAGAAATGTCCCCGTTTTGGATGGTGATTGAGAACGATGCTTCCATCCGCGGGTGCAGCCTACGTATTGCTTAGGTATCGCTGCTGTCCGCTGGTGGAGAAGAGAAGTCTGGGGAAATCCAGGCTTTGTTCATCTTGATGAGTGTTAGCCTGTCGGCACTGTCGGTTGACAGGCGGGTACGCTTATCCGTGATGATTCCCCCAGCCGCACTAAACACCCTCTCTGACAAGACGCTAGCCGCAGGACAAGCAAGCACCTCCAGGGCATACAGCGCTAGTTCAGGCCACGTGTCCAGCTTCGACACCCAGTAGTTGTAGGTGGCAGAGGCGTCATGGAGGACGGTCGTGCGATCGGCTACGTACTCCCTCACCATCCTTTTACAGTGCTCCCGCCGACTCAGCCTTGACTGGGGAGCGGTGACACAGTCTTGCTGGGGAGCCATAAAGCTGTCCAGGGCCTTAAAGAGTGTTGGCCTGCCTGTGCTGTACATGCTGCTCGATCTCCGCACCTCCCCTGCTACCTGGCCCTCGGAACTGCGCCTTCTGCCACTAGCGCTGTCGGATGGGAATTTTACCATCAGCTTGTCCGCCAGGGTCCTGTGGTATTCCTCTTCGGGAATGAGAGTGGAAAGGTTCTCCTTATACCGTGGGTCGAGCAGTGTGTACACCCAGTAATCCGTAGTGTCCAGAATACGTGCAACGAGAGGGTCACGAGAAAGGCATCCTAACATGAAGTCAGCCATGTGTGCCAGGGTACCTGTACGCAACACATGGCTGTCTTCACTAGGAAGATCACTTTCAGGATCCTCCTCCTCCTCAGGCCATACACGCTGAAAGGATGACAGGCAAGCAGCATGGGTACCGTCAGCAGTGGGCCAAGCTGTCTCTTCCCCCTCCTCCTCATCCTCCTCATGCTCCTCCTCCTCCTCAACGCGCTGAGATATAGACAGGAGGGTGCTCTGACTATCCAGCGACATACTGTCTTCCCCCGCCTCTGTTTCCGAGCGCAAAGCATCTGCCTTTATGCTTTGCAGGGAACTTCTCAAGAGGCATAGCAGAGGAATGGTGACGCTAATGATTGCAGCATCGCCGCTCACCACCTGGGTAGACTCCTCAAACTTTCCAAGGACCTGGCAGATGTCTGCCAACCAGGACCACTCTTCTGAAAATAATTGAGGAGGCTGACTCCCACTGCGCCGCCCATGTTGGAGTTGGTATTCCACTATAGCTCTATGCTGCTCATAGAGCCTGGCCAACATGTGGAGCGTAGAGTTCCACCGTGTGGGCACATTGCACAGCAGTCGGTGCACTGGCAGATTAAACCGATGTTGCAGGGTGTGTAGGGTGGCAGCGTCCGTGTGCGACTTGCGGAAATGTGCGCAGAGTCGGCGCACCTTTACGAGCAGGTCTGACAAGCGTGGGTAGCTTTTCAGAAAGCGCTGAACCACCAAATTAAAGACGTGGGCCAGGCATGGCACGTGCGTGAGGCTGCCGAGCTGCAGAGCCGCCACCAGGTTACGGCCGTTGTCACACACGACCATGCCCGGTTGGAGGCTCAGCGGCGCAAGCCAACGGTCGGTCTGCTCTGTTAGACCCTGCAGCAGTTCGTGGGCCGTGTGCCTCTTATCTCCTAAGCTGAGTAGTTTCAGCACGGCCTGCTGACGCTTGCCCACTGCTGTGCTGCCACGCCGCACGACACCGACTGCTGGCGACGTCCTGCTGCTGCTGACACATCTAGATTGCGAGACAGAGGTTGCGGAGGAGGAGGAGGAGGAGTGTGGTTTAGTGGAGGAAGCATACACCGCCGAAGATACCACCACCGAGCTGGGGCCCGCATTGAAGCCTATGGAAGCCGTCCGTATCCGCGGTACACCCGCAGCTGAATTTCTGCTCTGCCGCGGGAGAGCAGGAGTTTAAAAAAAAAAGAGTGCACGCCGCATTCGCGTGGCACGCTGCTGGCGCGCTGAGCACATCCGCCGGGCCAAAGAAAGAAGATCCAGCGGCGACAGAGGGGAGATCCGGACAGGTGAGTAAATCTTATTTTCAGGCCTCATGTCCGCGAGAAAGGAGGGACCCGCTGCGGGATTCTACATGGAGAATCCGCGTGGGCCCAAATTTCCTAGTGGACATGAGGCCTAAATCTGTTTAAAAAACCTCCCCCCACTCAAACCCCACCCACTTTTCTGAAAAAGTAGAGCGAGAAGATGAACACCTTTTTTTTCCCCTGGGCACAAATCAATTAGTTAATTTATCTAAACTAATTATCATCAAAAAAAGCTGCAACTAAAGGCTGATTTAGACGCAACGATAATCGCTCAAAAGATGTCGCTCGAGCAATTTTTGAGCGATCATCGTTGTGTCACTTACAGCGCAAGATAAGTGATCACCTTGTGCTGCCAGCGGAGGATGCAGAAGACAAGCGGGGTGTCCCCGCTTGTTCTCCACATCCAGCTATTCCTCCACTCCGAGCGCCCGGCTGTTATACAGCTCGGCACTTGGCACGGAGGATGCAGAAGACAAGCGGGGTAACTGCATCCAGCTGTTCCTCAGCTCCGGGCGCCGGGCTGTTAAACAGCTGAGCACTCGGAGCGGAGGATGCAGAAGACAAGCGGGGTGCATCCAAATGTTTTCTGCACGGCGAGCCCGGCTGTTATACATGAAGCTGGACCGCTCTGTTCTTCATACCCAGCCTGTCCTCAGGGACCCGTTATCAGCTGAAACAATAGTATCAGCTGTATTCCGCTGTGAATCCCTGATAAGGCTGATGGTCAGCACGCTGAAAGATGACGATGAACGACGGGATAACGAAATCTGCACAGTCAGTGCAGTTACACACAACGATTATCGCTCAAAAGACGGCTTACAGCGAATTTTGAGCGATAATCGTTGTGTCTAAATGGGTCTTTAGGCTGCCTTCAAACTTGCGATAAAATTGCGCGATGCGAGAGCACGTGAACATGCAGCATTATGAAACCTATTTGGGATATTTTCACTTATGCGATGTGGAAAAAAAAATTGCAGCATGTCCGAACTTTCTACATTTTGCGATGTTTCTTTTTTTCCTAGTCCCTGTTTCCCCCCTTTTTATCACATTAAAACGCACGAACTTGCGATTTTCGTGCAATGCGATACATTTCTAACACTAGAAACTCATATTGACTTTCCGGCAATTTCATTGTGTTAGACAATCGCGGGCGGCCGCGACGCACGATTATTCAAAAGAAAAAGCATCGCTAGAACAAAACTGTGATTTTGTAGAGATAATCTTGCGACGATATGGCGATCGCCAGTGTGAAGGAACCCCTCCCCCAGAATTCTTGGGCGTCACCACTAATAAATGTGCCTCGCAGTCTGTTACAAAGTTGCAGATCGTTTCCTGCTAGTTGAGGTTACATGATAAGATCTGCTGCTGCAGGACAAGTGATGGAATCTGTTACATTGTAGCAGATCTGCAGCTCTGAGATGTTGGGCTTCTGTCTGCCAGATCCTGCGTCAGCCTGCAGCTTTATCCCAGATGAGGCGAGGACAGCGCTCTGCTCAGCAGCTGGGGCCGCGGCGTCGGTCGGGGGCTGGGCACAATATTACGCACCGCGCCGTCTATTAAGCCGAGGGCTTTCATTCTTTATGGGGCAGGCTTGTTGTGTTTGGGTTCAGTCCAAAATCATCTGCGTTTTATTGGCCACGGGCCGCTCGCTCCAGCAGGTCGAGGGGCGACGGGAATGTATAGGGACCTTCTTAGGGCGCACCTGTGACACGCATGACATCATGTCACTCAATAGGCCTCCTGTGCTGGACACAAACACGCCATTCACATGTGCACAATACCACCTGCAGCTGGCGGGGAGGGGGCAACGCCAGAGCGCGGGCAAAAAACGTGTGAACGAAGGGAAGCTAATGAGGCCGTAACGATCCCTCATAATATCACACCAGGATTAACCTTTACATGGGATCAGCAGCCGCCAGAACTCCGCTTCTCCTCCGAAAATCTGAGAGTGCATTCTCCGGCACGACTCGCATCACGCAGATACTCCGTCCATGCGGGGTGCGGGGGACCGCGCTTATGTATATTCTATTGCATGCGCGACAATCGCACGAAAACAGAACATGCTGCAGCTTTACCGTCTCCATTACAAATCATGGGTTGAATTTTTGTGCGAGTTTTGTGCTTCTCGTAACGCTCTAGACTGGCATCATTTTCTCATCTATGTGAAGCTGGTCTTGGGCTGGTTTCACATGGCATCGCGCAGGAAGAACATCGGCCCATCGGTACGGGCACCCGAGTGGCGGTCCATCGGTACGGGCACCTAAGCAGCAGCACTTCAGTACCGGCACCCGAGCGGCGGTCCATCGGTACCGGCACCCGAGCGGCGGCCCATCAGTACCGGCACCCAAGCGGCGGCCCATCAGTACCGGCACCCGAGCGGCGGCCCATCGGTACCTGCATCGGGACTAATTAGGCTGCACAGCCTTTCAATCATGGCTTAGGTGTGTCTTGCGCCTGATGTGAATGGTCCTCAGCGGTATTGCATGCATATCTGCACCTATGCTCGTCTAAAGGAGCCGTTAGACCTGCGGATTCTGATGGGAAATTCTGCAGCTGTGGACTTGGGTGCGTCCTTTGGCGTAATTCCCTCTTTGCGGCCGCACGCCATCAGTACTTGCGGCCGCTCGCCATCAGTACTTGCGGCCGCTCGCCATCAGTACTTGCGGCCGCTCGCCATCAGTACTTGCGGCCGCTCGCCATCAGTACTTGCGGCCGCTCGCCATCAGTATTTGCGGCCACACGCCATCAGTATTCGCGGCCGCACGCCATCAGTATTCGCGGCCGCACGCCATCAGTATTCGCGGCTGCACGCCATCAGTACTTGCGGCCGCTCGCCATCAGTATTTGCGGTCGTACGCCATCAGTATTTGCGACCGTACTCCATCAGTATTTGCGGCCGCACGCCATCAGTATTTGCAGCCGCTCGCCATCAGTATTTGCAGCCGCACGCCATCAGTATTTGCGGCCGCTCGCCATCAGTATTTGCGGCCGCACGCCATCAGTATTTGCGACCGTCCTCCATCAGTATTTGCGGCTGCACGCCATTAGTATTTGCGACCGTACTCCATCAGTATTTGCGGCCGCACGCCATTAGTATTTGCGACTGTACTCCATCAGTATTTGCAGCCGCACGCCATCAGTATTTGCAGCCGCACGCCATCAGTATTTGCGGCCGCACGCCATCAGTATTTGCGGCCGCCTGCCATCAGTATTTGCGACCATACTCCATCAGTATTTGCGGCCGCACGCCATCAGCATTTGCGGCCGCTCGCCATCAGTATTCGCGGCCGCATGCCATCAGTATTTGCGGCCGCTCGCCATCAGTATTTGCGACTGTACTCCATCAGTATTTGCGGCCGCACGCCATCAGTATTTGGGGCCGCTCGCCATCAGTATTTGGGGCCGCTCGCCATCAGTATTTGCGACTGTACTCCATCAGTGTTTGCGGCCGCTCGCCATCAGTATTCGCGCCCACTCGCCATCAGTATTCGCGGCCGCACGCCAGCAGTATTTGCTGTCATCAGGTTTATTTTCTGTCCATTAAATAGAACAGAATTCCAAGGACTGCACATATGGAGGCAGAAATTACCATAAGTTGCGCTCGCTGCGTTTTTATAACACAGCTGTGAAAAATCCGGCCAGGAGGATAGATATACGGATTTACATTCGCTCCATATAACGGTCTGTGAAACATGGAGTCATAATACACTTGTCTAAAAGCAGTCGGAGGGTCATTCACATGGGCACATTTCAAGTCCGTATTAAGGTGGCTTCACACAGGTTTATGCACAATTGCGCGCGTCTCAGTGCAACGTATGTGCGCTATGAATGAGATTTTTTTGCACTTGTGTCGGCGTATTTTCCTGCACTTTTTCAAGCACAATTACGCAGCATATTGCGCATCCCAATAGACTTCTATGGGGATTGGTAGTGTGCCCATAAAGTAGAGTGTGCTGCATTCTTTTTTTCTTGCGAGCGCAGAATATGGAATTGTCTGTGAACTCATTATAAACAACTGGTTCTACTCTGCGTATTGCGCGCGCAAATTTCACACGTTGAAAAACGCATGCAAATACGCCCAAGAAAATGAACCTTTAGGCTACACCCGAGTGAGAGTGATATCTGGCTGTGAAATATCAGCGTACGATTTACCAACAGATGCGAGGCGTGTTTATCTCAAAAACGCCTCCTATCACTTCAGTAAAGTCGCGGTTTTCCGCCGCGGCTCTCAGCCACATCAGAGAATCTGCAAGTGTTTTGCATTGTTTTCACTCGCTTGCACATTGCACGCCGTAAGATGCGTTTTCCTGTCCCGTTGAAGACAATGAGCGATGTGTTCCGAGGAATGCGAAAATATAGGACATGCAGCGTGCGCAAAATTTACTCGGCGTTTATACTTGTATGAGATTTTCTCGGCCGTGGGAGCGCAGCCTCGAGGAGCTACACTTTGTATATATGCCGCCCACATCATGTTGTGATGTATTACAGCCCCGGGACACTAGGGGGCAGCCTGACACTTTGCACCAAAGACACCTACAGCAGCTGAATAGTCATTGACCGATCGCACAGGTTATAACCGAATTGGCTTTTTCCGACACATATTTCCGTGCTCCTTCACACAGCCGCATTTGTGTGTGATGGGTTCGTTCCTCTTAGACGGCCGTGATAATCGCGGCCAAATAACGGGGCAAAGCAAAAGCACTCATTTCAATGGATTTCAGTGGTTTTGTTTTCACTAGCAGGATCCTCGCCCGTTACGTGTACGGGTGAGAAACGATCGGACTTGCCCTATCTTTCCCAAATGTAGTTCATACTGTGTGCAGCACCTATCCTCCCGCTATGGCGCAGAGTTTGAACGGCCGTCAAGGGAAAAAAAAAACAAAACCTTATTCATGCGGAACTTAACTCCATCGCGGCGAGCATACGGCCGTCTGAAACCGCCCTAAATTGCACAGCACTGTCCTTTGCACACAGTATGGCGGTATTATTTGGGTAGTATCACTTTTCAGGACCTTCCGTGTTCCACTTACTTGATCGGCGAAGTGTTCTGTATTTTCCAGATGCTTTTTTCGTGGTGCTTTGAAAAAAGTTCTTTCTTCTTTTTGACTCCTTAATTGACCCCCTGTAGCCCCTCCCTGTACATTTTAATGAGCCCCGTTTCTCTGCTCGCACTCATCCGCCAGGTTCCATTTTATTAGTAAAATCCTATTAAACTTCATTGCACCCCTCCCCCGTCCCAGAGCTATTAACTTATAGCCACGAGAAATTCTCGCCGTGCGAGAGTTCAATGAGGCCCAAACACTCTCCCACCTCGTAAAATACTCCCAGGTTAACCCCTTGTGTGCAGAAGCTGGAGAATGCGAAAACGGACACAATAAGCATGGTGGCCAGCAAAATGATGCAAGTGCAATGGGAAATATAGCAACTGGCATAAATACGAATTGCGACAATTTTTTAAAATTAAATTAAAAATGGGTGTGGCCAAGCAGCAGCGAATCCTGACAACTACATTATCTCACAACACCCGCTGTTAGCGCCACTAATTTGGCGCACACCATGAACAGCACAGGTTTCTCTCTGGTTCAAACTCGGACAAATTGGATGCCGCCATCATTGAAGACATTGTATGGAGTTTCTTCTAAGGCCCGCTTGGCGCTCCGCAGTTGACCGTTCCTTCATTACGCTCATTACTTCATTCCTCTTTGTTCCGCGGTACGATGGGATATTAAGTAAGTAATGAAGTGAGTCACTGGAATCTTACATAAAAATCCGCAGTTTGGAGCGCAGCCAGGTCATGTGTTCGAAATTAAGTCAAAATTAACACCACAAGTCGTAGAGTAAAAGAAACGGAAACAAAGGAATAAAGCGGCAGCGACCGCGCGAGCCGCCAGACAGAACAGCTGCATTTAATGCGGACTCTCGTGCGCTGTGATATATAACAGTCATAAGAAGAGCGCGCCGAATGTAAAGGGAAACAATCAGCAGGACCAACTCCCCTTCGGGTTGGGAATCTGCATCATGTCCTGTTCATGGTAACCAAAGGAAGGCGTTTACAGGGGCCAGAAGAAGTGAATCGGGGCAAGTGTTGGAGCGGCTACAGGCCCATGGCTTGAATAACAAACCCGAAAAAATGCCATCCATACAAGTGAGAAATTGAGTCCTCCGGCCATTCAGGGTCCAAAGACGGAGTTCTGCCCTCCGAGGATTAAGTAGCCACTGTGCAGCAATGGAACCACCAAAAACACTGCGAGAATTGAGAGCATCCCATGGGTTAGACTTCGCAAAGATTGGGCGCCCTATGAACGAACTCTAAAAGAGGGAACAATCGGTGGCCTGAAAAAAACATCTATCCCATGGGGCAAAGCCCAAGAAGGAGCACTTAAAACATTAAAAGAGGCTTTAAGTACCGCTCCCATCTTATCTTATGTGGACTTCACCAGCCCTTCTTGCTCTACACTGATGGTAGCCTCTATGGACTAGGAGCTGCGCTAGGGTAAGTCCAAGACGGATACAAGAGAGTAACTGCCTACGCTAGCCGATCTCCGGGACTCAGAGTGCCATCCTAACAACTACAGCTGCTTTAAATTAGAACTTCTTGCATCGGTCTGGGCCACGATCGAAAAATCTGCCGAATATTTAACCGCAGCCAAGATCTACGTCCAATCTGAAAATAACCGGCTAGCCCATCTGGACACTACATTGGGAGCGCTGGAACAATGTTGGGTTACTCAACTTGCGAAATACAATTTCAATATCGAGTACTGATCGAAGAACACAAACACCATCAATAGTAGAAATAGGAAAAACGAACACTGAGTGGAGCAAGGTCCAGAGTGAGGACCAGGGTGAGGACTGACCAAGCTAAGTCACCCAGCAAGAGAAACTCAGAAGTGAAGAAATGGCCCATCGTAGCCAAGAGGTCCTCTCCAAGCTACAACACTGGGGGTGACTGCAAGTGAGAGATAATGTCCTGTGTCACAAAGTGTCGCTCCCTGCGAATATTGAAGTTTGGTGGCAGGTCTGACAGGTTAGCGAAGAACGTGACTCGTGTAACTGAGTATATAAGAACATTGTAACCCTTTTTATCTTACAAGGACTGAGCCTTACTTACAGAATCTTTCATCTCCCTTGCTTTAACCCGGGATCTATCCTGTTGTCTGGCTAAGGGGAACATTTATGGGTCTGTCCCAGCACGAATGCTTTTCTGTATGCCATCCTTACCAGATCATCAACATCACCGTCGGTCCGTGTTCACCATGGATGTGTTCTCCTCCTTCTCCTCACTTAGGGTCAAGAACTGCACAAGATGCAGATGTGATTAGGGACATGACCATACAGATACAGCAAAGCAGGGAATGGGTTAGCTGGCCACAGCGGTAAGGGAGGTAATAACTTTATCAAGACTCTCCCCCATCCCTTCCCCACACACATCTGTCCTTCTGTATGAGCAATGGGTATTAAGGGGACGATCACACAGGAGATCCCAGTATAGAAACCATTAGATGTCACCAGATGTAGAGCTGACGACGGGGTCTGGCAGTGGAATGTCACCAGCTGTAGAGCTGACAACGGGGTCTGACGGTGGGATGTCACCAGGTGTAGAGCTGAAATTGGGGTCTGGTGGTGGGATATCACCAGATATAGAGCTGACAACGGGGTCTGGCAGTGGGATGTCACCAGGTGTAGAGCTGAAATTGGGGTCTGGTGGTGGGATATCACCAGGTGTAGAGCTGACAACGGGGTCTGGCAAGGGGGATGTCACCAGGTGTAGAGCTGACAATGGGGTCTGGTGGTGGGATATCACCAGGTGTAGAGCTGACAACGAGGTTCTGGCTGTGGGATGTCCCCAGGTGTAGAGCTGACAATGGGGTCTGGTGGTGGGATGTCACCAGGTATACAGCTGAGAACGGGGTCTGGTGAGGAGATGTCACCAGGTGTAGAGCTGACAACTGGGTCTGGCGGTGGGATGTTGCCAACCAATCAGTATGGGACGTTGCAGCTTTTGGACCTTCCAGACTCCACTGTTGGCCATGTTATCGGGGGATGGAGGCCATCCAGTGTGTGCGGTGCTGCCACATTCATGGAGACCTCGTAAACCAACAGAACGTGGACAACGAAGCCTTGTAGGAGCTGTGAAGACATCATACATATCATCTGCCCTCGCTCAGGAGGTCTCACCGGTCATTGGACATCCATTAGCACCAAAACCCTTCCGTAGAGAACGGCATGTGAAGGGTTACCATGGTTGAGCGGCTGCGCACAGCATCCCAGCAGTGACTGCACAGCGGTGCCTGCGATGGGGCTTGGAGCATCGGACTGTAAGTGAGTGGAAGATGAATCACGATACACTATCTTCCAATCCAATGGCTGCACTTGGGTGTGGCGGTTACCTGGAGGACGGTTTGCACACAGCTGCATCATCCCAATAGTATAGTTTGGAGGAGGTCATCAGCCGATTAGTGGGGATCGGCTGCTCAGGATCCCTGCTGATCAGCTGATTGAAGGGACAGCAGTGCTCTTGTGATTGCTGCTGTCCCTTACTAGGCACAGTGCTGCACATTGCATAGTGGCTGTGCTTGGTATTGCAGCTTGGTCCCACTCACTTGAATGTGATAACACAGGCCTGAGAGGAGGCCGCTGTGCACACCTGAGCACCGTGACCTCTTCAATCAGCTGATCAGTAGGGATCCAGAGTAGTGGAACCCCACTGAGCAACAACTGATGACCTATCCTGAAGGTAGGTCCTCATTAGCCCTGGAAAATTCCTTTAAAGGTCTAGTCTTATGTGAATAAAGCTTCATCTGGGGGAATGAGGAAAGTTCTGCAATTTTCTAATAAACTCACCGTTCCTCTAATTGTTCACCATTTTGCAGATTCCTGCGTCATGTTAGTAAAGCAGTCCATTGTTTATATCTAAATGCTGAAACCCACCCATACCCAGGGGCGTCCGTCCCCTCCATGATGCGACCTGAGACAGCAGTCTGCAGGACCCCAGAGGAGCGGTGGGTTGTCATCCAGCGGCTATTTATTTTATGTTAAACCCCCTCCGCAGTGTGGATGCTGGGAAAAACGTTAGGGGTCACAGACTGATTACAATATCGGCAGCTGGAGCTGAAGATGGAGTGAGTTTAGTGCATGTTGGGTGGCTGCAGAGGACATTGTTAATGCTGGGGCCACTAACAGGAGTCACTTTTACTACTGGGACTGCCATGGGTGTCACTAATCATACTGGGACCACTAATGGGGGTCACTATTACTACTGGGACCGCCATGGGTGTCACTATTACTACTGGGACCACTAACGGGGGTCACTATTACTACTGGGACCGCCATGGGTGTCACTATTACTACTGGGACCACTAATGGGGGTCACTATTACTACTGGGACCGCCATGGGTGTCACTATTACTACTGGGACCACTAACGGGGGTCACTATTACTACTGGGACCGCCATGGGTGTCACTATTACTACTGGGACCGCCATGGGTGTCACTAATCATACTGGGACCACTAAGAGGGGTCACTATTACTACTGGGACCATTAACGGGGGTCACTATTACTGCTTGAGCCTTTAATGTGGTCATTGTTACTACTGGGGGCCATAAAGGTGGACAGTATTAGGAACACTATTACTCTGCTGCTGCGTCCGAGGAGCGGGCCCCAGCCTATGAGATAGCAGGGTAGAGTTTGGGCCTTGTCACGGGGTTCTACCGTCTCCCACCCAGAGGGTAACCAGGGACACGTGCAAGGGGCCGAGAGCAAGCTATTAAATGGGGAGGGGGTAACCCAACTCGTTTACCTTAAGTCCTTTTTGTCTCGTGACACCACCGTTCCATCCGCTGCAGTGGATCCAGACAATGTTGTAAATAAATCAGTCCACTCACAGAGCCAGGAACGAACGGCAAAGCTCGTTTACTGATCAAACTGAGTAAACAGTCCAAAACACTTTACATCCAGCAACAATTCAAGCAGCAAATTGATATGCGGTGTGACAGGGAGGATTCACGGGTAGCAGGAGAAACCACAGTCCCAGTTATCTGGAGGTCCTGATCCCGGCAACACTCTTCCTTCTCTGCAGCTCTCTACCGGCACACACTCACAGGTCCCGTTGCACTCTATGTTGGCTGGCAACTCCTCTCATTCCTTTCCCTCTTTCTCTCTCCTTAGGCTGCAAACTCCTGAGGGTAGTAGTTCCCAAACAGCCATTAGGCCTCCTCCATTCTGGGCTTCAGTCACGAAGGCAGAGTTTCTCCTAGGGCATGGCAGACCCGCTCGTGCCCTCCTCTGCAGAACTCCAGACAGACTCTTACTGACTCAGAACAGACTAACTTCTCTCACTAACTCAGACTGACTTAGGCCCCCTGTACACGGGCGGAAATTCCACGATGTTATTTCCCGCAGAATCTCCTCCCGTGCCCGCTGCCATAGGATTGCGTTAGATAATGCAATGCTATGCAGACAGACGCAATTTGACATCATGAAAACTCGCAGAGGCCCACTCAGAAACGTCACCTCTAACGCGCCAGCAGGAGAGAGGGGGTGGGGCTACAGGGCTTTCCTGAGGGGTTCCCTGGGAGCTGGGGGGTTAAGGAGTGGGCTAAATGGAACCGCCCTCTAGCCCCCTGGAGTTTTCCTTCATCTCTCTCTCTCCCCTTTTGGAGCCGCAGTGCTTGTTTTCAGCGACATGCACCTCCCAATCATGTGAATGGGCAATTTTCATGCAGTTTTATTTTTTTTGCACGGCTAACTTCTGCGTGATTTTCACGCTTGTGAATGAGGCCTTAATTGAATTTAAATCGAATGGGTGAAAACAGCTGCAAATCTGCACCAAAATCTGTGACAACTTCCATAACAAGTCAGCGCTGTGTGAGCGCACCGAGTACGATGTTCACACGGCAGAGTTGCCAAGGCGGAGAAATCCATGTCAAAATCTGCCCAAAAAGGAACCTCACATTTGCAACATTTTATGTGCCGTTTTTTGCATTCGACGCAGATTTTTGAGCAGATTATAAACGTTAATCTTCTGTGTGAACACACCCTAAGGCCGGCTCACATGGGCGGATTTGAATTGCGGATTAATACACGGACATTGAAAGGCATGCACTTTCGCCGGGTATCCTGGTGTCTCTGGTGATTTGGTCATCAATTGAGGTGGGATGGTCTACAGCCGGATCTGCTCCAACCCAGCAGACAGAGAGGAACAGCTATACCAGCTTAAAAGGACATTTATAAATCAGGGCTACCGTCCCACCTCAACTGATGACCAAATCACCAGAGACACCAGGATAACTGGAATCAACTACTCCGATACACAGAGAAGGAAGGAAACAATCGTGTGCCTCTAGTAGTGACCTACAATCCGCAACTAGAGGTACTAAGGAAGACTGCAAAGAAACTCCAACATATCTACACAAGGATGACCGTCAGACCACCATATTCCCGGACCCTCCACTTCTATATTTCAGGCTACCTCCAAGTATGAGGAACCTTATAATCAGGAGTGCATTGTCCTCCGACACACAGAAAGGAGCTTATCCCTGTAAGGTAAGGAGCTGTAAGACCTGCTGACATATACTGACTGCGGACAGGATACAAATCCCCAACACACAGCAGGACTATAAGATACCGGGGACATTCACATGTCCCACCTCTGATGTACCTGATCCTGTGCAGTAAATGTTCTGTTGGGGACTTTATGTTGGAGAAACAGGACAAAACGTGAGAGCCAGGATGAGATTGCATCGCCACACAATTATAGGAGAACTGCAGAATTACTTGCGGCCGAGCACTTCTCTAGTCACGGACACAACATAGAACATATTTAAATTATTATACTGAAAGGCAATTTCAAATCTCAGCATCACAGAATAACTTGGGAGCACAAGTTTATAACGAACCTTGATACTCTCAAGATTGGACTGAACCTCGGAGGGGGCTTTTTGCATCAGTGCAGAATATGAGAAATCTATAGTAGTGATAACACACTGGCCTGGTGACCCCATAACACCAATTTAGGGACCATAAAACTTTCACATTCCTATCAGTGGACTAATTAAGTATTTACTCCTCTACTCAACCTGATCTGGTATTGTTTTAAGTGCAAATTAATCACACCATGTCTGTGCCTTTTTATATGTATGTGTATATATGCATGCCTCTTCAGATCTATTTCATTAAGGGTGCGTTCACACAAACGTATATCGGCTCGGTTTTCACGCCGAGCCGATATACGTTGTCCTCGTGTGCAGGGGGGGAGGATGGAAGAGCCAGGAGCAGGAACTGAGCTTCCGCCCCCCTCTCTGCCTCCTCTCCGCCCCTCTGCACTATTCGCAATGGGGAGAGGCGGGGAGGGGGCGGGGCTAAGTGAGACGAATTAGCCCCACCCCGCCTCTCCCCATTGCAAATAGTTCAGAGGGGCGGAGAGGAGGCAGAGAGGGGGCGGGAGCTCAGTTCCTGCTCTGAGGCTCCTCCATCCTCCCCCCCTGCACACGAGGACAACGTATATCGGCTCGACGTGAAAACCGAGCCGATAAACGTTCGTGTGACTTCACCCTAAGCCTGAAGAAGACCCCCGAGTAGGTTGGAAAGCTCGCTATAACATCATGTATTTTTTAGCCATTAAAAGGTCTCATATCAACAAGATTACATGGTTTCTCTGAGAGCAATCACATTTTGCTCTACTGGTTAATACGGTACCAAACTTTTTTCATTTTACCCTATTCAAAAGAATAGGGAAACATAGGCTAGAGGAAAAACAAACAAAAACGCAGAAAGATGGGACAGGCTGCGTTTTTTAAATCTCGCAGCATTGAAAGAGTGAAAACATCACAAATGGGAAACTGTTTTTATTTTAAAGCTATAAATGTCAATAAAGATAAGCTCTTGAATAAAAACTTATCAAAATTGTATGGAGGAACAGGAACATGTTGCGCATACAAGAGGGACGGGAGCCCTCAAAATTATTCTGTTGCAATATAACTGTAATGTATTTGCTGTGTTCCCTGCTACTAAATAAAAAATGTTCAAAACAAATGGGAAGAAAACCATTGAAAATCACTGGTTTCATAATTCGTAGTTTTCGTAGTTTTCTCGCATCATGCGATTTTATCACAAGTGTGAAGGCGTCCTAAATGGTGCGGATTTGGACACATTTTTAAATGCGGAATAGAAGTGGAATTCAATGTTTATTTCTAGTCTTATTGACTTTCGCGCAATAAAATCTCAGGCGGCAGCGATGCAATGCGCGATTTTTCACAAGAGAAAGCATTGCTGACGCTTAAAAGTCGCGTGAGCAGAATTGCGATTTTTGCCCTTATTTTCTTGCAGTGATATTGCAATGGCCAGAGTGAAGGAGCGTTTAGGCACAGATCTGGCCACCGCGGCATCGCTGCAGGTACGTCTCCTCCTTGGGCACAGATCTGGCCACCGCAGCATCGCTGCAGGTACGTCTCCTCCTTGGGCACAGATCTGGCCACCGCGGCATCGCTGCAGGTATGTCTCCTCCTTGGGCACAGATCTGGCCACCGCGGCATCGCAGCAGGTATGTCTCCTCCTTGGGCACAGATCTGGCCACCGCGGCATCGCTGCAGGTACGTCTCCTCCTTGGGCACAGATCTGGCCACCGCGGCATCGCTGCAGGTACGTCTCCTCCTTGGGCACAGATCTGGCCACCGCGGCATCGCTGCAGGTACGTCTCCTCCTTGGGCACAGATCTGGCCACCGCGGCATCGCTGCAGGTATGTCTCCTCCTTGGGCACAGATCTGGCCACCGCGGCATCGCTGCAGGTATGTCTCCTCCTTGGGCACAGATCTGGCCACCGCGGCATCGCTGCAGGTATGTCTCCTCCTTGGGCACAGATCTGGCCACCGCGGCATCGCTGCAGGTATGTCTCCTATGTGGGCACAGATCTGGCCACTGCGGCATCGCTGCAGGTATGTCTCCTCCTTGGGCACAGATCTGGCCACCGCGGCATCACTGCAGGTATGTCTCCTCCTTGGGCACAGATCTGGCCACCGCGGCATCGCTGCAGGTATGTCTCCTCCTTGGGCACAGATCTGGCCACCGCGGCATCGCTGCAGGTATGTCTCCTCCTTGGGCACAGATCTGGCCACCGCGGCATCGCTGCAGGTATGTCTCCTATGTGGGCACAGATCTGGCCACCGCGGCATCGCTGCAGGTATGTCTCCTCCTTGGGCACAGATCTGTCCACCGTGGCATCGCTGCAGGTATGTCTCCTCCTTGGGCCAGCTGCAGGTGGCGGTCATGCAGATGCACTTACAGCTGCCGCCATGTCTATGTATTCTGCGCAGTGATGATTGCTTCATGTTTTCTGTTCTCTCGGTTTCTCGATTTGGCCGCCTTCACACGGCCGCTAAAATTGTGCGACATTTGTGTGTTTTGAGTCGCACAAATACAAACCCCATTGTTTTGGGGTCATACACATGGGCGATGTTTTCCTGCATGGCGCTGCGATTCGATGCTATACAGGAAACAATGTGCAGCATGTCCTATCTTCCTGTGTGTTCTCATATCACCGGCGCCATTAAAAGCAATGAGAGAAACTCCGCGATCCTCCCCCCATGGCTGTCAGGTGTGGCGGAGGACTGCTTCGTCCCAAAAGTGATTTGAGGCCCTTTTAACATGAAAACGCCTGTCATCCTTGGGGAATTCACATGATGGGGAGCGCGATATGGGGGCGGGATTCACAGCCCCATATGGCGTTCGCCGGTATGAAGTTAGCAATAGGGTGCATTCACATGGGTGAGCACGATATCGGTCCCAGAAACTCAAGTGGTGGAGCAACCCCGATCAACTAGGATAGTCCATCAGTAAGATAAAGCTGGACAACCCCTTTAATAACCAGAAACGGGACTTTAGTCCCATTTATCTACAATAGACAACCTCTTCGCATATGACCAATAGGGGTATGTGAGGAGGGGGCTTCATCAGGGTCATGCACTGTCAGACACGGCTCCAGAATAAGAAGTTAACCGCTTTATGATTTTTGCAATTCCTCACTTTTCCTGCAGAGGCGCTGCATGGATTAATAATACTTCCCCTCTATTCAGACTTGCAGTAGTGGATATAGAACTGAAACCTCGGGATTTCTGAGGCGCATTTTACTTATAGAGGTTCAGGTTATATAGTATAAGCGGGACTGGGACGGGGTTAGTCAGAAGATCAGAGGAAATTAGGGATTTGTTTTCTCCTTTCTACATACGTAGACACAGACGAGCGCGATATCGGGCCATTAAACTCGAATTACCCGCGGATACAAGGCGTTTTTCAGGCAAAAACGCATCGCATCTGTGAAGTTTGGATCCTCTCACATGAGCTTCACGCACGGCAGAGGATCAGAGATGTTTCCCATTGATTTCAGTGGGAAACCTCGCATGCACATCCCATGAGCTGCTCATGTATATGGCTCCATTCAAAAGAACGGGCTTCATATTGGTGTGTCTCGCAGCACACAAATCTCGCCTGATTTTCTCAACCGTGTGAAAGCCTCAGGCCTCATGTCCACTGGCGGATCAATTCCGCATGCTGACTTCTGCAGCGGGAGACCAGCAGAAGCCATTTGCAGGAGATCGCGGACATAATGGTTTTTCCGTCCAGATATATACATGGATACACTGCAGATCATCCGCACCGAAAGAAATCCACAATCCCACCTCCCAGCCTTTTCCCCACCTCCCTAATTGATTTTAACCTTCAAATCGGAAGTGCATCCGCAATCATATTTGCGGATGCACTGCAGATCATCCGCACCCATTGACTTCTATTGAGCCTGTCTGCATGGAATCCACACAAAAAAGAAGCATGCTGCAATTTGTTTTCCACACCAAACGGTCCACAAATCAAATCCATATGCTTAAATTCAGTTGCTTATGCCATTGCTTTCCTATGGGTTCTTTGAATTGCGGATCTTCCGCATGGGTGACCTATACGGTGTTACATGTGCCGCTGGGATCTGTAGTTCTAAGCTTCCTAGCAGCACAGCTACAGGTGGTTGAGGGTTAATTGTGCTGGCTGGGTGTGGTAATCTCCAGCAACCAATCCCCTTTAGCCTTCAGCACATATAAACCCAGCTCTGGTCAGTCTGAAGCTGGTCTTGTACTGTTTGGATGTATCTGTTATGTTCACACTCAGATCTGTGTTGCATGTAGGTCTGTTGTGTCTCTCTGCTTCCCTAAAGATGGTTTGGACACATGTAGTCCTACTCTGCAGCACATGCAGCCTCCCTTTTCCTTTCCCCTGTACAGGTGCGGCCTCCAAACGTTTTATGTCTCGCTCTGTGTGTTAGTTGGTGGATCCCTGACACAGTTCCCTATGTCAGCTCGGTGGCTGACTGTCTATCCCCCCAGTATGAGGACACATAGACTTGCTGTGAGTTTGACCTGTCTTCTGTTCCTGTCCTGTTGCAAGCTTGCTGTGTGACCTGTGTCTTGCTGGTGCATGTTCATTTGTACATTTATTTTCTGTCAGCTTGCTGTATTACCTGCGATGTGTGTCCTGTCCTGTGCAGCTTGCTGTGTGAACTGTGTTTGGTTCTGCTGGACTCCTGGTTAGTGTAGGGACCCTTTATTGGGGCGATGTCCCAGCTTAGCTAGGGCGATGTCATCCTTCCTTGTAGCACATGGCCAGTTGCTTGAAACCCTGTGTGTTTCTGTCTCTTGGTCACGATCATGTGGGCCCCGTGCTTAGTTTGCCCACACGATCGTAACATACGGGTTCTGCCAATCAAATCCACCGGTGGACATTGGGCTTCAGGCTAGTTTCACAGGGGTGAGTGCTATATCAGGTCATGAAACGCGGCCTGATATTGCACTTGGGAACGTGCGATGTCTGCGAGGATGCGAGGCATTCTTGTGTCAAAACCTCAGGCCATGCAATGTTTTTTCCAGCCCCATCGAAAACAAGGGAACTGCCAAAGCTAGGACATGCCGTGATTTTCTTCCCACACCGCCATGCAATGCAGGTAAAAATCGCTCGTGTTTATGACCCTATTGAAAAGAATGGGGTTCATATTCATGCAAGATTTCTGCATCTCGCAATGCACAAATCTAGTGCAGAAGACAGCAGAAGATGATGGACCCGGAAGAATAGTGAGAGGTTAGGCTTTATGTAGAAACCCTCTTGAAACATAAACCTTAGAGTCCTTCTCCAGTTATGTGGCTTAGAAGAAAAATATATCTATCACGTATCTAATCATATATCATACCAGCTGTGATACAGATAGATCATGATGCAGAGCAGTGACTCCCAAACAGTGCGCCACAGCACTCTGATGTACCGTCAGGGGGTCCTAGGGGTGCCGGAGGAAAAGAGGGGAGGGGGAACTGCAGCACCTTGGTGTGCCATAAGAAGAGGGGAGTGAAAGGGCGAAGGGGAAGCTTTACATATATAATTACATACAGAAGATACCCAGGTTATACCAGTATGCTCCATATCGGTATATACAGGAGATGTATAACTTGTATGGGCTGTATATATAATTATATACAGAAGATATCTAGGTTATACCAGCAAGGTCCATATGCCTATATACAGGGAGATGTATAACTTATACTCGCTGTACAAATATAATAATATACAGAAAGTACCCAGGTTATACCAGCATGCTCCATAATAACAATACACAGGAGGAATAAGTTATATCAGCTGTACAGAATGGTATATCACTATATATAGGAGATGTATAACTTATACCAGCTGTACATATATAATTACTAGCTTATGAAGTCGTGGTTACTTTAGAGATACTGAGGAAAAACATATGTTCACCATTTTGCATAGTTCTCTGTGGTACCCAGGAAATACCACGTGGAGGTAACCATGCGACGTTTCCTTCATATAAAATGACATCAGGAAGTGAGAGAATTAGATTACGTACATAAAATTTGGACGCTAATTCTTTTGCGCTTAGAATTGAATAATCGAGTTGGGACCCATTAACTTTTCATATTTATGACACAATCAATGCTTGTGCCAAATTTCACGTTTCTATGACATTGGGAAGTGAGAGATTTACATTATGTACGTAAAATTTGGACGCTAATTCTTTTGCGCATAGAATTGAATAATGGAGTTGGGACCCATTAGCTTTTCCTATTTATGACATAATCAATGCTCGTGCCAAATTTCCCGTTTCTATGACACCGGAAAGTGAGAAAATTACATTCCGCACGTAAAATTTGGACGCTAATTCTTTTGCGCATAGAATTGAATAATCGAGTTGGGACCCATTAGCTTTTCCTATTTATGACATAATCAATGCTCGTGCCAAATTTCCCGTTTCTATGACACCGGAAAGTGAGAAAATTACATAGTAACATAGTATGTAAGGCCGAATGAAGACATTGTCCATCTAGTCCAGCCTGTCTATCCTACTGTGTTGATCCAGAGGAAGGCAAAAAACCCCAAGGCCAGAAGCCAATTAGCCCTTTTGGGGGGAAAATTCCTTCCCGACTCCCTAATGGCAATCAGACTGTTCCCTGGATCAACCCCTAATAGTTCCTACCTGCCTATATACCAGGATTGACACTTAACCTAATATTTATATCCTGTAATATCCTTCTTCTCCAGAAAGACATCAAGTCCCCTTTTAAACTCCTCTATGGATTTTGCCATCACCACTTCCTCCGGTAGAGAGTTCCACAGTCTAACTGCTCTTACAGTAAAGAATCCCTTTCTGTGTTGGTGATGAAACCTACTTTCCTCTAGATTGGACATTGTGCATAGAATTGAATAATCGAGTTGGGACCCATTAGCTTTTCCTACTTATGACATAATCAATGCTCGTGCCAAATTTCCTGTTTCTATGACATTGGGAAGTGAGAGATTTAGATTATGTACGTTAAATTTCGACGCCAATTCTTTTGCGCTAGAATTGAATAATCGAGTTGGGACCCAATTTCTTTTCCTATTTTGGAGATAATCTATGCTTGCGCCAAATTTCATGTTTCTACGACATTGGGAAGTTGGAGAACGTTTGGCGAGTCAGTGAGTCAGTCAGTCTGTCAGTCAGTGAGGGCTTTCAGCTTTATGTATATATAGATATACAGGCGATACCCAGGTTATACCAGCATGCTCCATAATAACAATACACAGGAGGAATAAGTTATATCAGCTGTACAGAATGGTCCATATCACTATATATAGGAGATGTATAACTTATACCAGCTGTACATATATAATTATATACAGGCGATACCCAGGTTATACCAGCATGCTCCATAATAACAATATACAGGAGGAATAAGTTATATCAGCTGTACAGAATGGTGCATATCACTATATATAGGAGATGTATAACTTATACCAGCTGTACATATATAATTATATACAGGCGAATACAGGTTATACCAGCATGCTCCATATTGCTGTGCACAAGAACATGTATGCAGTCCAGACAATCCTCTGTTAGTTAAACATTCTGTCGCCTGCACTGATACATTGTAACAAACTATCAGGACAGCAGAGAGATTTCTGATGCTGATCTGTGCTCACGGGATTACAGTCCACGGTGGAGCCCATTATCCTTGTACAGCAGGAGGGTTGTGGGGCCCCGGGTGCCTTCCTCTCAGTTACCGCCTACGTTCAATAAACCAATATGATTAAATACTATGGAAGTAAAACAACCAGAACAAGGAAATCCGTCGTTTTTCCAGATTATTGGAAGTTTGAGTAACATCAGCAGCCGGATTATCGGTATTTTGCACAACTGAACTGCCAGCTGATCAAAATATTGATATTTGCATAAGTTTTAGCACCCCTGATGTATGGCTTCAGGAAGGGAACAAATAGCAGATTTGTGACAATTATGTCAGAAGTGGCGCCTGAGGCGATACAACGACGCAGCGCACAATATCTATACATCACCGGCACACATAATTATACAAACTAAGCCGCAGAGTCAGGAGAGCCGGAGCGGATCCGCGGCGCGGGAAGAGTTATGGCACTCACTAATTCCTGGGAAACATGATGGAGTGCTGAGAAGCGGGCCGCACCAACAGCCGCTGCACAGCTGACCCACCAGCCCGCATTATAAACTATTACAATTTGGCTTTTTTACAGCAAGACAATTGAAGACTAATGACAGGAGCCGCAGCCGCGCTGCTCAGGGACTCGGGCCGTGGATTCTAAACACGCCCTGCAAGAAAAATCGAGTCCACACCGAGCAGCGATGCATAAATTGTGACTCCCCAGAGGACTCCCCTGTTTAAAACATCCTCCTAATAACGCTCCTCAAATTTATGGCGCTGGGTGTGATTGCCTGTGTGGATCGCATCTAAAGTCGCCAAAGTAGCGGAGGCCGAATTCCGAATGCAAAACTCGATGCTGCAGTCCCAGCACTGGGATGCATCTGATTCATCTTCAGTGAGGGTCTTAAAGGGGCTTTCCACTTTTCATCATCATATGACCTGTACGGTGTCTGGGACCCCCAAAAGAGGAAGAGCACAGAAACCCCATGAGCCCAGGATCAGCACTGCCAGTGAAATGAATGAAGCGGTAGTGAATAAGCGGGATCAACATTCCATTCACTCAGGAACCTTTAGGACCCCCGTTCTTGTGATCAGTCGGGGGGGGGGGGGGGTGTCTCCGCAGTCAGGCCCCACAATCAGATAGTTATCTCCTGTCCCGTGGATAGAGTATAACATTCTTTCCTGGGAAAAGCCCTTTAACTCCTTCCTGACCCAGGGTGTAAATGTACATCCTGGGTAGAGAGCAATTCTCACCCCAGGGCTTACACTTACGTCCTGTGGATGGCACAGTCTCAAGCATCGCTGCAAAGGCGGGTATCGGTGAGAACACCAATCCCTGCTGTTAACCCCTAAAATGCTGAGATTTACACTGACCGATCATCGTTCAGCTCATTGTTTAGCTTTATGCAGCATAAACGATGGGCAATGAGCAGATCGCTTATCATTCAGTGTAAATAGCGGCTGTTCAGTACTGAACAGCCGCTATGTTAAGTCAATGGAGAGTGCAAGGAGAGAAATCTCCTCCTGGCCGCCCTCCTGTTAGCCAGCGATACTAGCTCCCGTGCAGCAGCACCAGAGCTAGTATGTGCGGGGACGAGTGTTGGGCATCATTTGCCCGACATTCGGCCTGTCTAAATAAATAAATAAAATAAATATTGTTATTTGTATAGCGCCAACTTATTCCGCAGCGCTTTCAGGTAATTTATTTATTACCCCTCACCAAGCTGGGTTCTCATTTTACCGACCTCAGAAGGATGGAAGGCTGAGTCAACCTTGAGCCAGCTACCTGAACCATGCAGGCCTTAACACATGCCCTTTCACTCCCTTCATTTCAATGGGATGGATGTAGATAACCATGGTCAACTTCTCAGCTATCTCCAGCATTCAGAGAGAGTGCAGGGACTGTAAGAGAGCTAAGGTGCTGCTGAAATGGTTTAATGATCTGCAGAGGAGCTGCTGCTGTCTGAGAGGAAAAGGCAGTGTGAGCCTGAACCCCTGGATAAGAGAGGGGCTGCTTGTAGAAGGCAGTAAGCACCATGCAGAGGAAATTGAGACTGCAGCCATTGAAAGAGAGTGCGGGATTATGTTGTACAGCCACAAATCAAGACCAAGGAGGATATTGAGAAGAGCGTTGGCAACACGTTGTAAGTGAGGCCAGCCTCAGTAAAACAGCTAGGTTTGCACACCACTAAAGACAACACATTAGCAGGCTTGTTATAAAAAGTGCTACTAATACAAACACTGATATTGTGTGAATCCCAGGGTGCTCCAATCTGGGCTATGTACTGTGCTATTTAAAGAGACAGTGTACTTAGACAAGGGAAACAGCTTTTCTAAAAGAACACCAACTCTCTGCAGGTTGTTTCCAGCCTACTGTCAGTAAGGACAAAGCTGGAAGCTGACAGATCCGTCCACATTGCAGCAGCACCGGTTCATATTGAATTTAATGGGAGTTGTGCTTGTAATGCTAATCCTGGCCACTACAATGTGTATGGAGTTGTAAGCTTCTTGCTCTCTACAAAGACAGCTGGCTCAGCAATAAGCTGATTGGAAGGGATCGTGAGCATCGGATTCTTGCTGATCAACTATTGATGATCTTTTGTGAGTATAGGTTATCAATAGATAACCCAGAAAGCCCCTTTAATTTCATGAGCTAACCCCTTTAATGCTTTGTTCACATCTGGGTCAGGGCATTCAGTTTGCCTCTCCTGTCATAAGAACAGAAAAATGCAATGCTAACCAGATAACAGATCCATCACATGACAGACACGAGCAGTGCCCAATGGACCCCACTGACCATAAGCATGCTGGACAATTTTTTCTGGGTCTTGAGAAAGCTGAGTTGAAACCAGTATAGCTGCTATTATAGTTCCAAAAGTTCATCACGCTGATTCACAAGATTGGCGAATCTTCTTAAACACAGAGCAATAAACTCAGTGATCCTGTTAATTCACCATTCATTAGTACTAAATTAGTACTGGGCGGAGGCACCATTTATGAGCCTGGGAAAGCTGAGTGTCAACCCTTGAAATAACAGTCATATTGGTTGTCACTCAGCTTTCCCAGTAACTTCTCTAACTAAGAATGTAATTTCCGTCCAGGATGGAGATTTACTGAAGATCCTTCTATTTCAGCCTGTAAGTGACTATTAATGCTGGCAGGTCACCGCCATATTGGGTGCTCTCCCTCCCTCTGATGACCTGGCGTCCGCAGCGCTGACTGCCGCTGTTATGGATTTCATGCATTCACTGTGATTTATCCCCATAGATTGCACAACATTTCTGGATGTGAAACGCGGTAAATTCTGTATTCATTTTGAGTTGTGGCCTCATTTGGGGTGATTTACACCCTGGCTGTTCCTGATTACCGCTTGTTTACATGAAATACTGAACATTTACCCCAATGTTCACCAGAATGGAAATCCTGCGACCGTTTCATCATGGCAAAATATGTTTCCATTTGTTTTGTCCCAGAACAATCATTTATTTTACATAACACATCAGTCCTGACATATAGTGGAGGCCGAACCCCAAAACCCATCGTACCTGCCATCCAATGACTTGATAGATACAATGTCAGAGGCTGAAAAACAGGGGAATGCACAGAGAAGAGGCTGAACCCCCAAATCCATCGTACCCGCTGTCCAATGACCTGTGAGGTACAAGGTCAGAGATCGGGAGGACAGAGAAGTACACAAAAGACCGAACGCCAAAACCCAATGTACCAACAGTCCAATGACCTGATAAATACAAGGTCAGAAACTGAAAAACAGGAGTATACAGAGAAGAGGTCAAATCCCAAAACCCATTGTACCCACTGTCCAAAGACATGATAAGTATGAGGTTAGAGACTAAATAATGGGGGTACATGAGAAGAGGCTGAATCCCGAAACCCATCGTACCTGTCATCCACTGACCTGATAGATATATTGCCATAGACCGAAAAACAGGGGAATACACAGAGAAGAGGCTGAATCCCAAAACCCATCGTACCCGCCATCCAATGACCTTATATAAGGTCAGAGACTAAATAACAGAGGAATGCAAAGAGCAGAGCCCAAACCCCAGCATCCATCGGACCCACCACCTACTTCGGTAATGGCATCATACTTGCCGCCCAATGAACCAATACAAGGTCAGAGACTAAATAACGAGGGAGTACATAAAGAAGAGCCAAACTAATCCAACTCACCATCCAATGACCTTATACAACATCAGAGACTAAATAACAGGGGAGTACATAGAGCAGAGCCCGAACCCCAAAACCCATTGGACCCCCCCACCTACTATGCTAATGAACCGGTAATTACAAGGTTAGAGACCGAATAACAGTGGAGTACATAGAGCATAGGCTGAACCCCAAAAGCCTGCAGGATTAGTAATTCCAGAAACAGATCCACACCTGTCCATAGGCGGTGTCTAGTACTGCAGGTCAGTCCAATTCACCTGCATTGAGGATGAGCTGCCAAGCCAGACACAACCTCTTCAGAGATGTGGCACAGAGGAAAAAGATTCTTTTTTTTAATTCGGGGCAACCCATTTAAGTGTATGGCATATAAATGATCTCTCCTCCAAAGGGAAGAGATCCCCAGCAAGTGACAGCGGTTTTACATTCTTTCCCCTCATCGGTACACAGTAGGGTACTGGTTGCGTCTCTTCCTTTTGAAGGAGACTCTGGTTTGGTTTATTCAAGGTTCTATGATGGGTTGGACATCGACTTACAGGGTAATTAACTATATGGGCACCATAGAGACAGTTCTCCTCCTACTGGAGGAGAACTAATTTGCATATATTTTCCCAGGAAGCATTGCCTGTATGACTCTCTATACCAGATCTCCATAAGGAGTACAGTACTCCCTTAAGTGTCTGGCGTAGTGATGACATGAACTCACTCTCACCCGGGGGGGGCGCCATCTTATTTTTTAAGCCAGAAAATCCTTTTAACCTGTCTATGTTCAACTAGGGATATCCTGAAGACTTGCCATGTTCCCATGAAATCCAGAACAGCTGATATCAGTACAGTGTGAGATTTCTGCGCTTACGGATCTGGAAATTATCATCCTGGGGTGCGGCTCCTCGGTGGGAAACTATTTACACATTAATGAGATGGGAAAGTTAGAAAGTGAGGACAGATTCCCAATCATCTGCCAGATTCCCAATCATCTGCCTGCTGGAAACAACAATCGCATGTCATCCGAGGTGCAGTCCAAAGAGAACGGTGACACAAGCCCCGCCCACGGAGAGAAATGCCAGATGAATCAGTATCAGGCTGTAATTCACGCTCCGTTACATTATGATCATGTTTTATTTCCATTTTCCTGATTAGAGATCCCTCCGCTATCTGGAAACATCAAGGGAATCTGATGAGTTTGTGGTTTTCTTCTCTCCAGCTGACTCATCGTGTTCTATGAGCCACCAAGACGGGGGATCTGGTAACCTCGCACAGAAGTGTAACATGAACCAGCTGGGCCCCAACCAATAGGCCCCCCAACTATACTGCTTGATTCATAGTGCTGGCCTCTTTATATAGGGAAGAGAGATCTTATGGGTCCCTGAAGGTTTCGGTCTAAGGAGCAACCGCATCCTCTGCACCCATTTCCTGAAGGTAAAGACATGAAACAGCTCAGAATGGAAGCATATACATTTCACCAGGCAGTTAACACATCAGACACCATCCAAAAGGACGACCCCCTCATGTCCCCTAATACCCAAGAACAGGTCATTAGAGATCCATATCCTCTGCAGAGAAATAGATATACATGATAATATTCTCCCTGTCTGCAGCTACCACTAGAGGGAGTTCACGGCACACTCTATGCACATATGGATAAATGATAAACCAGCATACAGGGAGCTCCCCCTAGTGGTGGCTCTATATATCTGTATATAGTGAGCTCCCCCTAGTGGTGGCTGTATCTATCTGTATGTAGTTAGCTCCCCCTAGTGGTGACTGTATATATCTGTATATAGTGAACTCCACCCAATGATTTTAAATCTGTAGACACTGAGCTCCCTCTAGTGGTGGCTGTATAAAGCTGCATACAAGATGCTCCCACTAGGGGTGGCTGTATAGAGGAAGCTTCCCTTGTGATTGGTATAATATAAATATAGCTGTATACAGTGAGCTCCCCTTAGTGGTGACTATATAAATTTGCATAAAGGGAGCCCCCCTAGTGGTGGCTGTATATATTTGTATATTTGGAGATTCCCTAGTGGTGGCTGTATAAATCTGTATACAGGGAGCTTCCCCTTGTGGTGGTTATATAAATCTGTATATAGTGCGTTCCCCCTAGTGATGACTTTACAGATCCATATTTAGTGAGCCCCCTTGTGATAGCTGTATAAATCTGTACACAGAGAGCTCCCCCTAGTGGACTCTGTATAAAGGAAACTCGCTCCAGTGATCGCTCTATAAATTTGTATTTAGTGAGTTGTTCCTAGCAGTACCTGTATAAATCTGTATTCAGGTAGCTCCCCCTAGTGGTGGCTGTTGGAGGAGAGAATGCTATCATGTAACTCTGTGTCTCTGCGGGGAATTTGTTAGTCTGTATCAGGAAAACAGAGCTCTGACTGAATATATTAAAATATTAATGTTGGACCCAAAAAAGACTTACAGGTAAGAGGCGGAGCCTCTCTCTAGATGGTTCCAGGGCTCTTACGTGGTCTTTGCGCCCCTTTATACAGAATGATGATCATTCAAAAAATTATTGGATTGTGCAAATTTGAATGATAATCGTTCAGTATAAATTGAAATAAATGGGCGCAACTTGGTACCGTGTTTTTGGCAGCGCTAAACGCAAGCGATAGCTACACTACCTGAAAAAAAAATCAATACTCACCTAGCAGGCGCCGTGCAGGTCCCTCCCACTGTTCTCCACAGCGCCGGACAGGCTGCCAGGTACTTGTCATTGTCGACGGAGCATCTTTTGCTAGTGACGGGGTATAAGACCACGCCTCCATCAAGAGATTGCTCTGATTGGTTCCTTGAGCACTGGCTGAGTCAATCAGAGCCGGCGCTCAATGAACCAATCACAGCCATTCAATGAATGGCTGTGATTGGTGCATCCAGTACGGGCTCTGATTAGCTGGGCTCACGGCGCTCACGCAATCAGAGCAATCTCTTGATGGAGGTGTGATCTTCAAACCCCGTCACTAGCAAATTGCATGCCAGTGCTGCTGAAACCGCAGTAAATGCAGCGTAACAAATGCTGCATTTCTGCAAACGTCTGTGTGAGGGAGGCATTAGACATCGTCTACGAGCCTGAAGAGCTTACACTTATTATTAAGAGAGGATGGTGTCATTGCGTCTAAGAGAGCGCTGATTTATTTGGATTTCCCTGTACATTTTGATGCAGTCTTGTGATATTTTATGGCATGATGGACAGAAGAAGGAACAAGATAATTGCCTGATTTGACCGTGAACTTTTGTAGCACATTACATTAAATGGTCGAGCTGACCCTTGCCTGGAGGCTGCTGGACAAATGACCCGACCCAATAAAGAAGGTTAAGTGTCTACTTGTCACTTTCTCTGTAGTAGTCCTTGTAATACCAAAAAGACTGCAGTATTGGGCAGCACTTGGGGGTGTGCAGATACTGGAATAATCACTTAAAGCGGTCAACACAGTGCCCATAGTGTTTGGCATACAACCCTAACTTTCCTACTGAAGTTCTGGCATTCTATTCACGGACCAGAACATTTATGATGAGCTACTTGTCTATCAGAAATAGAGAAGTACTGCTGTGCATTGTGGGAGAACACAAAACCTGAGTACGCATCCGACCGACCAGAGAATCCTCTATTGGACCCTGGGAAGTGGTGTGCCGCACATCTGCTGTGGGGCCACCTCCCTAGCCCAGAGAGCTCCCACTCCCAAAATTATGGCTACCAACAGTCGATACATCTCTCCATTCTCACTGAACTACAGGATGATGCCGCACAGCTCTCTACATAGCCCAACTTATCCATCTCCAGCATTTAGAGTACTTACAGTACAGGTGAGGGGGGGATAGAGGGGGCACTATTATTAAGGGGATCACAAAAGAGGCAAAATCATTGAGGAGCTAGAGACCATAGAGGGGGCACTATTACAAAGTGGGGCAACAGAGGGTGCATGATTAATAAGCGGGGACAGAGAAAGGGCACTCTTACAAAGAGAGGCTGCAGAAGGGACAGTATTATTAAGAGGGGCTTTAGAGGGAGCGCTACAACAAGGTGGGGCCTGAGAGGGGGGCATTATTATTAAGTAAGGCTACAAAGGTGGCATTAGTATTTAGTGGGGCTATGGGTGGAGCATTATTACTATGGGGAGGCACTGAGAGGAGGGGGTAGCTGAAGGATTTGATGAACGTGTGCAAAGACCAGTAATAGCTGGAAGAAGTGTTCAAGGTGGTCTGGGTACAGATAGAGAACAAAATGGGGAACAGATAACAACAATCCGAGATGACGCCCCCCTGTGATCACTGAAGGTAACTGCACTGTAATCACTATCACCTGACTATTATATGAAGGTGACTGCATTATCAATATACTAGAACCAGGTTGCTGTATCTGAGCCCACTGTCTTATAAAACTTGCCTGGTCCTTCAAGTGGAGGACAAAACATGCAGCATCTGACCAGGAGTTGGTCAGGGCTGGAGGATACTTAATATTGTATAGGTAGGTGGACCCTCGGAATACTTTCTTCTTGCGGGCCCAAGGTAACCCAGTCCGACATTGAGTAGTAATATGGTATCACTGAGGTACCTGACTACGGCCAGCTACACAGTTGTGAATGGGATTTTATACTATTCCATATACATTATGTGAACAAAAGTATTGGGACGAACATACAAGGTGATGAAATCTGATTTTAGTCACATTTTTCAATATGAGGTGGACCACCTTTGGTCTCAAAGATTGCAGTCCCCCTCCGCGGCCGC
Organism: Eleutherodactylus coqui; assembly: GCF_035609145.1. Taxonomy (NCBI): domain Eukaryota; kingdom Metazoa; phylum Chordata; class Amphibia; order Anura; family Eleutherodactylidae; genus Eleutherodactylus; species Eleutherodactylus coqui. The sequence goes on along the minus strand of NC_089844.1, from coordinate 25,713,080 downwards.
TTTCCACAAATTTCCTATAGATGTGAGGAGGAATTCGCCTCCATTCCTCAAGGAGAGCTTCAGATAGTGATGCGGGGAATGATGGGTAGTTTGGGCGCACAGATACGGTGTTCTAGTTCGCCCCAAATATGTTCAAGGAGATTGATATCCGGACTATGGGCTGGCCAATGAAGTCTGTAGACGCTCTGCTCCTCACAAGCCTGAACCCTGCGTGCCGTATGACATGGCGCTCGGTCATGTTGTAGAGACACGGAGCTGTACCCAAGTATTGCCACAGGGTAGGAGATGCCACATTGTCCAAAATGTCTGCTGTTCCCATTGGTGGTTAGGGTGGACTTCACTATAACCAATGGTCCTCGTCCTTCCCAGCAGAACCCCCCAACACCATAACAGAACCTCCTCCAAACCTCACTGCTGGGATCATGCAGCCGTGTAGAAACCGCCCTCCAGGTAACCGCCACACCCAAGTAAGGCAGTCTGATGGGAAGATGGTGTACCGTGATTCAGCTTCCACTCACATACAGTCCGACGCTCCGAGCCCCATCGCAGGCGCCGCTGTGCATTCACTGCTGTAATGATGTGTGCAGCCGCTCCTCCATGGTAACCCTTCACATGCCGTTCCCTACGGATGGTTCTGGTATTAATGGATGTTACAATGACCAGGGAGACCCCCTGTGCGAGGGCAGACGATGTGTGTGATGCCTTTAGAAATGCTCACTGTTGCCCTTATCAACTCTTGGCTTGATTACTGCAACTTACTGTTGATCGGCTTCCCCCGTGCCTGATTCTTCCCTCTCCAATCCATCCTGAATGCGGCAACCAGGCTCATCTTCCTGTCCAGCCGCTACTTGGATGCCTCTGCCCTGTGCCGATCACGGCACTGGCTGCCTGTCAAATACAGAATTCAATTTAAACTCACCACCCTCATCCACAAGCCCTCGGCAGCACCACGCCGCCCTACATTGCCTCCCTCATCTCAATTCATCACCCAGCCCGCACCCTCCACACTGCTAATGAAATCAGACTGAGCGCCCTTTTAATTTGAACCTCTCATTCCCGCCTCAAAGACTTCTCCAGAGCAGCACCACTCCTCTGGAACGCGCTACCTCACACTATCCGGACAATCACTGACACACAAAATTTCAGGTGAGCTCTAAAAACACACCTCTTCAGGGAGGCATACCATATCTCCTAACCAAACCCCTCTGTACTCCGCCTGATAACATGCTCCCTGACCTACTGACTGCAGCTCCTGCTAGCTGTAATCAACCGCCCCCTGCAGTCATACTGATTCAGTCACCATACGGCCTGACCATTGTCTGTGTGTATAGCATCCCTCACTCTCCACCTCGCCATACCGTGCACATCTCCAGCCCCTTTACCTTCTGTGTCACCCCACTATTTGTAGTATGTAAGCTTGTTGGAGTAGGACCCTCATCCCTACTGTTTCCATCTAATAATTACTACCGCCAGACCCCGTTGTCAGCTCTACACCTTGTGACACACCCTCACCAGACCCCGTTGTCAGCTCTACACCTGGTAACATCCCACCACCAGACCCCGTTATCAGCTCTACACCTGGTGACATCCCCGCACCAGACCCCGTTGTCAGCTCTACACCTGGTGACATCCCCCCACCAGACCCCGTTATCATCTTTACACCTGGTGACATCTCACCACCAGACCCCATTGTCAGCTCTATACCTGGTGACATCCCCCCACCAGACCCTGTTGTCAGCGCTACACCTGGTGACATCTCACTACCAGACCCTGTTTTCAGCTCTACACCTGGTGGCATCCCACCACCAGACCCCGTTGTCAGATCTACACCTGGTGACATCCCACTGCCAGACCCTGTTGTCAGCTCTACACCTGGTGACATCCCACCACTAGACCCTGTTGTCAGCTCTACACCTGGTGACATCCCACCACCAGGCCCCGTTGTCAGCGCTACACTTGGGGGCATCCCATCACCAGACCCCGTTGTCAGCGCTACACTTGGGGGCAGCTGATGGTTTCTGCACTGGAATATGATGTGTGATCCTCTCCTTAATACCTAATGCTCACACAGTACCTTTACAATGCGCTGTAGAATGAGCAGATTCGATGCTATTTGATTTCTGCAGTTTCCTTACACCTTCTCAGATACCGATAAGTGTCATCATCACCAGCGCCATGTTCACATACATAGACTGGGCCCCAAGCAGCCTAACATCATAGGGGCAGTTATAAGCCGCTTGTTTAGGGTTCATAAAGAAAAGTTCACACATACTGCACCATGGGTGACCTCTCTATAGCGAAATGTGAAAGGGGCCATATAAATCAGTCTAGTTTTTCACATACTTTTCCTGTGATTTTCATGCGTACTCGTGATATGTCCCCACAATGTTTTTATTTGTTGTGTAAGTTTTTCACGTATATAAAAAAATTGCATCGTAGTTCTAGATTTTAAATAGACTTCCATCTGATTTTTCTAGTCCATCAATTGGACAGAAAAATCGTCCGTGTGAGCGCACCCTCAGGGGAAATGCAGATGGGAATTTTTTTTCAATCAGACAGATTTTTCATTTGATTTTCCTGCATCTTTTATGCTAATCTGTGATTTTTCTGTACGATTTTGATCCGCTTTGCACCCAATTTTTACACACTTTAACAAAAAATATGCATGATAGGGTCTGTACACTTCTTGGTCCTGCAAACTTTTTTTTAAGCTTATCATGGTTACATGCAATAAAAATGGATCACAATTACATCAAACGAGTGCCGTCCATTTTTATAAATAGACCTGAGTGGGGATTTGTGCAACAAAATAGGACTTGCTGAGTGAGATTTTTTTTTGTTGCCCGGACTTATTCATTGATTAGAAAAATCGCACATATGAATATAGCCATTCAAAATAATATGCGCTATCCGATTTCGATCTAATTTTTACAGACAGAAAGTTGGACAAAAAATCATTCATGTGGATGTACCCTGAATCTGCGGAATGATGTTTTACATGAGGATTTTATCATGGATTTTACCACAAACAGAAAGAATTAACATGCTGTGGATTTAAACATCCGCCCCATTGGTCAATCTGAACACCGATTTATTTTCCTTATCCACATTGCTGCTACTGTAATACACTGCAAATCTGGCTGAGAAATCCCCAGTGTCTCCGCTATGTATGAACATACCCAAATAAAACGGATCTTTGGAGGAGAAGTACGCATGTGTTTCACGCACGTGACCTCATCCGCCACACAGGTATGGATATCTGTAGGAAGAATCAATGGAGGAATTGTTCCAAGAACTGCATGAACTGTATGATGGCCGCCTTGTTGGTAGTGATATTTGTGACCATCAGATGAGCAGCAATGATTTTATGGTGGGGAGATCAGTCCTTATCAATGATTTGTCATAAATGATGATTGGATCTGATTTCCAGAAGATCAGATCGTCCATTTCCATTATTATTATTATTGTTCTTTTTATCATTGTAGGCTGGAGCTGCAACAATGTATCAAACCGATGGAAACTTTGTACCTGAGCCATTAATGAGGGGCTCATGTCCGGTGACGCTGCTTAGGGGGGCTTTGTACAGGATCCCCTGCAGGAATGGCAATCACTCCAATCATCTCGCCCGGGTTAACCCCCTCAGCGCCTGAGCTGTGACTTTAATGAGCCCCATTCCCATCCGGAGCAGCAAATGGATGCAGAGAGGGGGGAGCAGACGGGAGGGGGTGAGGGGGAGCAGGAGGAGGAGGAGGAGGGAAGATTAAAAACAGATCAGTCAGGGCTGAAGTAATGGGCTCGGATCATCTGACTCCGGAGGGGGGAGGCTCCAAACTTTATTCTGCATTCAACTTCCCCGGGACTTCAGCCGCCGCAGCCTCTGCTCCCGACATCAGGGACTCCAGAGACTCTTCTGCCGACATCAGGGACTCTGCTCCAGACCCCAAGGACTCTGCTCCCCCACCAGACCACTGGGACTCTACTCCCGACATCAGGGACCCGAAGAACTCCGCTCCCGACATCGGGGACTCTGCTCTCTCACTAGACCTCAGGGACTCTGCTCCCGACATCAGGGACTCTGCTCCCCCACCAGACCCCAAGGACTCTGTTCCCGACATCAGGGTCTTTGCTCCTCCATCGGACCCCCGAGCTCTGCTCCCCACATCAGCTCTGTCCCCGGACTCTGCTGCTTCAAGAAACTGGGGGTCTCTGGAGACTGCTCCTCCAAGACGTCAGAGACCCCCAGTCCGCCTCCTCCTGGATTCTGTCCCTAATATTTCGGCTTCTGTTCACGGGGTCCCTTGTCTAAACTCCAATGGATACTAGATGCTGGTGGCTCTGATCATGGACCCCTAAATTGCCCTCACCCGGGGCCCCGATGCCCGCAGGACTGAGGATTATTACATCCGGAGGTGAGTGATTTGGGGGCGCCCTGTAAAATGTGTTCTGTGCAGCTTTATGAATCTGGGGTGTGGGGGCAGGAGTTTTAGATTGTGGGGTCCAGGTGATGCCATGTGCTATTATATACCGGCCTCTATATAGGGCTGGACTGTATATAATGTCTCGTCACACCTTGTCAGTCCGTATTTAGGGCTCCGCTGCTCCAGGACCCCCATCCTCCCATTATTGGCCAGGGCAGTGCCCCCTGTGTAGTTATGTGCCAGGGTCACAGCCCAGCGACAGAAGCCGCAGAGGAGCAGACAATGCCCTGGAAACAATTGCCACAATCCTCCTTTTATGTGGAGCACAATGATGGAAAGTAAAGCCGCTTCCCTCGGTGAATGGAGTCACCTCCTTGTGCCGAGGGATTCTTCTGCTCCCGCTATTACACTTCCATGAAGTTTTCACAAAGTTTGTGATCTTTGAGAAGTGCAGAACTGAGACTGGAAAGCAGCAAGGAGTGTGTGCTCAGAGCCTGCCTGCTGCAAGCCCCCCTACCCAGACCCTATCTGATAAATACTCCATACCCACAGACTGCCCAATATATGCCTTCTACCCAGAGTCTGCATACTGAATACCACCTACCCAGAGTCTCCCTGCTGCATAACCCCCCTACCCAGAGTCTGCCTAATGCATGCCCCCCCTTACCCAGAGTCTCCCTGATGCATGCCCCCACCTACCCAGAGTCTACAGAGAGCCTGCCTGCTGTATACCCCCCCCCCCAGATTCTATCTGGTAAATACCCCATACCCAAAGTCTACCCACTATATGCCTCCTATCAAAAGCCTGCCTACTATGTATCCTAATACCCATAGTTTGCCTTCTGCATGCCCTTCTACCCAGTCTGTTAAAAATCCTACCCAGAGCCTGTCTGCTGTATTCCCCATACCCAGAGTCTACCAGCTTTACGTTCCTGTATCCTAAGCTGCCTGCTACATGCCCTATACCCCCACCCCACTTTTAAATGCCCCTATACCATCTTGCTTGCTGCATGCCACCATACCCAGAGCCGGTAATCATCCTACCCTCATGCCCAGAGCTCTTATCCAGAACCTGACTGCTGCTTACCCCCATACGAAAAGTATAAACACAGACCCTGTCCTTATACCTAAAAAGTGTGTCCTAATTAGCCTGTCTGCTGCATACCCAAAACGTGATCCCAAACCTAATGTAAGACCTCCTAGTGCCCGCTACCCAGAACCTGCTCCCATGCCCTTTCTAGTCTTGTGTGTAAGTATGTTTGTAAATTCTCTTCCCTTGGTTGGAAACAATCATTTTACACAAAACAGAATGCTGATCCGCAAAGTTGTCACAATGTGAAAGGGGACAACGATCTCCGCCACAAATCTGCTGCGTGTGAATTCACCTTTACAGCTCTTGTACGTACTTAGGGATAAATGTGTGCGCTTATCTGATTGTAGCAGCGATACAAAACTATAGGGGCCATGTGTCGGAGGGCGACCAGCCGCCTTACAATCACACGAGATAAAATGCAGAATCTGTAGTCGTATCTTTCCAATGGTACAAAAATATTCTTTGCCTGTAATGATGGTAATCGGTTTATATGAATTGTTTGGGGGATTGATAACAATACTTGGAAACATACAGATCGTAATGATCCGTGTCAATATGGCTGTATGCAGCAGTGATATATATATAGCGCTCAGGGCGCTTTAAGATGGAACGATTAGCATTCCAAAAGTCTTTAAAACAAGCAAAAGTGAACGATAATCGTCAAGAGCATGAATGTGCGCCAATGATCGAACAACGAATGATAATCATTTGCTTTTCTCACGTCGTTCATTTTATGCAGGCATAAAAATCATTGTCGGCTTGTTCAATTAAACCGCGCTCGTTCATTCGTTCTAATTCACTTATGCAGCGAATGTAAAACACTGAACGATTCCTCGTTTGAACGAACCAACAATGTAGCTGCCTGTCTAAACAGCGAACGAGCTAACTCTCGCGTCATTCGCTCTTCGCTCATCTAAAAGTACCCTAATTCTTGGTGGCATCAGTCACATTATCTGCTCATGTATTGAAGGTGATGAGCTCAGGACCCCCCCACCTCCTCCTCTTTGACAGAAGGTGTTATCTAAGGCTGCTCTTCAGGGCAATATTGATAGTCAGAAGGGAGGACTGAGGATCTGGAGCTGAGCAGCTGGAAATCTCAGTGATAAAAGAGAGTCATCCAGGGTGAAGAGGAATGTGCAGCAGAGACAATCACTTCCTCCAGCCCTGAGCATTGCTCACATGTTAACTGTTTAACAGCTCCAGCAACCCCATAGGGCAAGTGCAGGGCAGAGGATCCTGGGGCTGCTGCTGGATCCTGGGGCGAAGGCACAAGTCTGTTGTTTGCACTGAAGTTGTCTCTGTTAAGAACATTTTGTGCAGGGATTGGGAGTTTGTGAAGAAAGTTTGTTTTAGACTTAATCCTGCACAATCTGGAAGTGAAAACAGGATGTAAGAGCTACAGACGGGGTACAAATGAGCGCAGAGCCAGCAGAATCACAGGCAAGGCTTGTGTGATTTCCCAAAAGTTATACAAAGTTGCCTATAAATCCAGACTTGGGGAAGAAGCTGCAGTGAGATGAGAAAGGAGCAGGGAAATCATTGTGATATTTGTGTTATGTTCTCTATAGAATGAAAATATTTACTGCGCCGCGTCCCGATATGACGGCAAATGGCGTAAATACAAATGTCTGCTGCTTACAATCCAACACCCTCAACAGGAGAGAATTGTGTTCATAATATAAGGGTCCTGGACCCCTCTACTGCATTGTGTGTTACATTCAGTGTCCACTATTAATAGAAGGGCCCCGGGCCCCGGCACTGCACCGCGTATTTTACATTCAGAGTCTTCTCCAGTAGTTTTGGGGGTCTTGCCCCTCATCAGTGCGGAGGAGCATTGCACGGCCCGTAAAGGTGCTTTTACACCGACCAATTTATCATTCTAATGAGTAAACGATGTCAGAGTTTGCTCTGCAGCCGGTTTATACAGGCAGATACTCCATTGGCTCATTCACTTACTAAATCATTCAGTCGTTCACATTCACTGTATAACGACTGGTTTTTAAACATATCGATAAGGATCGGCGGCAAAACGCGGGCGTTGTAAAGCATGGAAAATAGCTTTTTCGCTCACACTCGCGGATACGAATTGCATATTCTGCAAGCGGCAGAAAAATCGCAGCATGCTCTATTTTGCTGTGAATTCCACGCAGACAGCCTCCATTAAAGTCAAATGCGTATGGGCCGTGGGTGCCCGCGTTAACGCTATGCAACGGCATGGGAAATGCAAATATAAAAAACTGCACTGCGCGCGCCGCCATAGTAATCCGCAATGCAGAAAAAATCACGGCGCTGGCCAAGCTCAACGCTGGAGTACTCCACAGAGTACACAAACAAAAAAGGTGTGGTTTGGGGCGGGGCTACCCACAGAATTGGTGACTATTCTCCCCTACTTTACAATAGTTACATCAAGGAGAAAAATAATTTTCCAAATTTCCGTAAACCATGCTCAGGGATGCAACTATAATGGGTGCAGAAGATGCAGTCGCACCCAACCCCTGGGGTGTTAAGGGGGGCTAAAAGTACTATTTTCCCCATATAAGGAGACCAGTATCGTGAATAAAGCATTATAGTATGGCGGGCCCTGTTAGAGACTTTACATTTGGGGCCTAACAACTTCAAGTTATGGCTCTGACCATTACCCCAAACAGTGGTAGCCTAATCTGTTCACATGTAGTGCATATTACTCCCATCTCACCCCAAAATAAATACAGAGCATGAAAATGAAACTCATACAAGGCCCAATATAACTACCAACCATATACCACACACTTAGGCTTACTCCTCTGTGCAATCTTGATGTAACACCCTTTGTCTTGAGGACCCAACTACATGTAATCATGTGACCTCATCCATGAAGATCCTTCAACACTGCCACATATTCCATGTCTGGGGGCCGTTATATGAGTCATCTCTATCCCTACATGTAAAATACTGTCGGCTAGTATCACTGGTGAAGAACTTTTCTTCCTTCTGATGTGGTTTTGGGTCGTGTGGTGACAGTGAACAGACAACTCTGCAAATTCAGTCCCAGGAATGTGAGCTGCGCTCTCCTTGTTCTGTATTGCTGATCTCGGATCCTTCCACACGCCGTATGATTAGGGCTTGCGCATTCGATGAAATATATATTGTCTGAGTAGCGAGCGCGCTGTCGTGGTTATAGTATTGGTCTTAAATACACAAACTTGTGGCTTTGATTCCATCGTCAACCGCAGGGAGCTCAGCGGTGCGATGTGATGTAAATCCCGTCCCAATGTAAGATTTGGTATTAATCATAGCCTTTTATCTTATTCAGCAGCTCTATTGCGTGGACAGCCCAGAGTGAACCCCAATATTCAGAACGGGGTGTCTACCCTTAGACTATGATCACACATAGGGGAAATGGCGAGGCTTTCCTGCAGCGGAAAATCCAAACCAAAATCCGCATCAAAACCATGTCAAAAACAATGGGTGAAATCTGCTGCAGGTCCACATCAAAAACTGCATCAATGGCTGCTACGCATGAACGTTCCCTTAGGCTGACTTCACACGAGCATCACGGCCCGATATCACGCTCACCAACATGCGATCTCCCTGCGGATACGAGGCAGTCTTATCTCAAAACCGTCGCGATCCTGTCAGCCGCGGCTTAGGATCGCAGAGTTTCTCCCATTGCTTTCAATAGGTAAACTTTGCATTGCACCGCAGCGCTGCCGCCGGCCCCTATTGAGAACAATGGGCAATGCGAGGGCATGCCCAAAGACAGGACGTGCCGCTATTTGATTCCCGCGATGCTTGAAAAAATTGCTCATCTGTATGATTCTATTCAAAAGAATGGCGTTGATATTCATGTGAGATTTCTGCGTCTCGCAATGCAAAAAATCTCGCACCTTTTTTTCAGCCGTGTGAACATGGCCTCAGAGACCTGGCGACAACGAGGGACCACATAACATTAAAACACAAACAGTACACACTTTTCCACCATGCTGCTTCATCGCTGTCCTTCGCCACTGTTCCGGTCTTCTGTTTACTTTGAGCTATATCGGTCACATGGCTCTTTAACCACTTAACTGCTGCAGACAATAGAAGGCCCAAGAGTGACCCCATCAGTATCGTCCTGTAAACCTGCTGGGGCTTCTCTATTAGGGGCTCAAAACTATATAAACTATATAAAAAAATTAAGCCGAAAACCTGCTTTAAAATCCTTAATTGATTGTATCCGGTCAAGTTGTTACAGTCTGTTCAGGTGTTTCCTACTTGTATCTGTTCCCGGGAAAGCTGGGTGACAGCCAGTATGACCACCGTGCCGATCCTACTGGGGTTTACTCATCTTCCCTGAGTGCTGCACCCCTCATTCTCGTGTCCCTGTTCACACGCAGCAGATGTGTTGCAGAAATGGAGATTTGCCAAGTATTTTTGTAAGTGGCAATTCGTTTGCATCATCTTACTGATGCTTCACTGACTTGTCAGAGCCTCCAACTTGCATCATGCGGCACGCAGGGGGCAGCATTTGTTGTACAGGGTCTCTTGCAGTTAGCAGTGATATTACCAGGCTGGGATTTGGGGCTGGGGGTCATCTTCTGAAGTAGTCATTTTCCTGTGGAATTCTAAAAATTTTCTCTGCTGCAACCTGATCTGCGATGAGTCTGGAGCAGCAGGAGAGCCGGACGCCGGGGCCTATTACCAGTTCCCGTAGAATGCTGCCCCAGGTTTACAAGGGATTTCCGTTTTTCCATATTGCGAGCGGTTATTTACTAGGGCGCTGCATTATCACTGATTATTGACCGTCTACATTCCTGAACGCCCCGCTGACGTGTAACGGTCACAGATCAGGTAGCCATTTAAAGGATGATTAATGACCGTGAAATAGGTGTCATTTAAGTGAACACGATCTTATGCAGAAATGCGTTTTTTTTCAGTGTGGCGGCATTTCTCTTCCATTGACAAGACGGCAATTGCGAATAAGTTAGTCGTTCACACTGCCGCTAATTCATTCTTTTGTTCGGCTCCATCCTAGTAGCCAAACAGTAAACGTGGAAGTGCTGGATCCGGCACATGCTGGACTCGAGTGCCGCCAGACGGATGCCATTGACTATAAAGGGGGTCTATTTAGATTTCATTATACCTTCCAGCATTTTCCAAGATGAAATAGCGCTATTTTGTCCTGGAGTTTAATGGATATCTGCAGCGAAGGCTCCAAATGGAACGTCCAATGCAGATGTGAATGAGCCCTTAACTTTTTTCCCTTTCCCTGATCCATTTTGATATGGCAGCTATGATGGAAAATCACAAAACTGGAATGCTGCAGTCATCATGTTATAGCATGTAGCGTTACATTCTGGAAGACATAAGAAAGTGACAGCATCCCAATGAGGTGAGGTAACATGATGGCCACCATCACACCCTAGGCATGAGGCTGTGACAAATACATTGCATGTTCCAAAGACAGGCAGATGGCAGAACCTCTTAGTACATACGAGGCACGGTGCAATTCCCACGCATCCCACGGTCAAGGAGTCCACAATACTCAGTCAAGGATGGGGCAGCACACACGATAGTGGATTTTTAGATTGCTGTTTAGATTGATGTCAACTGACAACGTTTCTGACACAGGCCCTTCTTCACGTATCATGGCAGTTTTGTAGCCCTGAATCTGGAAGACGCATCATTAGCACAAAGTAATAGATGCGAATATCAAAACCACACAGCGAGTCCAGGGTACGCCATGGAAATGGAGATGCAGGATCGCCAATGCACTGTCTAACTTTGATATTTGCATCTATTCCTTTGCGTCTTGCAGGTTCAAGGCTACAGAACCATCATGATAGCCTGAAGTAGGGCCTGCACCCGAAATGTTGCAATTTTGTTAGGCATGCACATCTGAAAATCCATGATTAAACTATATCAGCAATCTAACAATCCACTCAAGTGTGTGCTGCCCATCCTTGAGTTTGAGATACATTATATGATGTCACAGCATGGCCAACATTCGACATTATGCCAGGTCCGGAATAGGGAAAAGAAGGTAAATGTTATCTCGCCACCCATCGCGCCATTACCATTCAGAACTCCGGGAAAGTTCAATAATCTCCCTGTAAAAAAGTTTCATTGTTCTGTTTAAACTTATGACTTCAGTCCTGCCATGTTTTCGGGAGGAGGGTTATTATTTTCTCTGCATATGTTTGGAGGCCTCTGATTGTCCCTGAGGTCTTCTAAAAACTTGAATAGACTTGCAAGGTCTTCATGACATCACCTCTGAGGCACGTTCAAGTCAGGCCATTAAAAGGTTCCCAAGATATCAAATCACCAGCAGACGTTATCCATACGGAGCCCCCACGACTGCCGGAGCCTTAAAGTGGCCTCGCACCTAACATTGTTCCAGTTTTCTTGACTATTTGTAAGCAAATACATGACGGCAACAATGTTTCCATATGAGTTTTATGTTCAGATGGAAGTTTGTACAAACAAAACAAGTGATACAATTTTACCATCAACATAGAAATGTACTTATCGGCAGCCATTGCCATCCTGAGCTGAAGATGTCTGATTCCAGCTTCTCATCAGTTATGTAAATCTTAATCATTGTCCCAGCAAACATTTCTGCAGCTTTCTAATAGACATTGTGGGGAATTTATTATTGTAAAACTGGCTAGAAAGTTGCAAAGTTTGGCAGAAGTCCAACTTGTGCAAACATTTAATGACTTTTTTAATTTCACATAAAGCTCATGCCAGTTTTGCAAAAAAAAAAAAAAAAAGGCGCGTGGCCTAGTAAGAGGAGGTATGGCTGCCCTGCCCTGACACATTTAGGTGGTTGTACCAGAATTACAGGGTAGGGGATAACTTTCTGATCTCTGAAGGTCTCACCACTGAGACTCTCACTGATCTTAAAAACAAGACTCCCATGGGCAACTTCTCCCCCCACAATGACATTGGCATGAAGTGGGTGCTTGTCGAGCATGCGTGGTCAGCACTCCATTCATTTCAGTGGGGCTGACGGAAATACTCCAGCAGTCACACTCCATTTAGGCTGGGATCACAACGGAACCAAAATCCCGTGGAAATCTCGCAGGATGACTGGCCCCCAAAGATTTTTGCGGGATAAGCGCAGCTTTGCCGTCGACATTCCACTGCCGCTATCTCTACCTATAGAGAGGAGAGATGCCGCCGCGGAAAAGAATTGACATGCCGCGGTTTTGAATTCCGCCCTGCAGGTCCGTTTCCACGTGGATTAGGCGCAACGGATTGGCCACAGAGTGTGGAAGAGATTTTTGCAAAATTCGCTCATTTTGCTGGCTAATGCCAGGATTAGGAGCCGCGGGTGGAATTGCCGTGCAGAATGTGTGAACCCAGCCTTAGTGTCTCCTAACCGCACAGTGAGGATGATCCGGTACACAAAACCCCTATGTCAAGACCGGCGAGTGTCTCAGTGGTGAGACCCCCACTGATCAGCAAGTTATTACCTATCCTGTGGATAGGGGATTAATTGTAACTCCGGTAAACCCCTTAAAGTATCATTTATGCCAAAAAGCTTGATTTCACACATTTTTTCCCCTGAAAACGCTCCATTTTTGTCATGTTTGACACAGTTGTTTTTTTCAAAATGCTGCGTACAATATGAAAAGCTCTATAACCATTTAGGGCTTTTTTGTTATTACTTCTGCAACATTTTTGGGGTCCGTGGCGTTTTTGAACATTGCAGCATACTCCGGGTCTGGTGGGGTTTGTAATGTTTTCCCTAAGGCTTCTCTATAGGCAAAAAATGAAAAATAAAATAGAAAAGGCAGGTATGACTGAGAATAAAAATACAAGCATCATCCAAAAAAATGAATTGGAGTTTCTGGCTTTTTTGTTAGACATGTTTAAAGGAAACCAAGCTGGTGTAAATTATACCAGAACTCCAGCCAGTTATTAGCTGGCGTTGATTCATTTTTAGCTGCTTGTACGGCTTGAAAAACATTGGTCTTAATAAATTCCCTCCATATGTTTCAATTTCCTGCTAAGTTCAAGATCTATGCTTGCTGTCAATGAACGGGAACATATGTTGCTTACATTCAGAGGCTAACCCTTTCTGATCTCATACGTCTCACAGATGAGAGTTTGTTACAGTTCTATCCAGACTAGACAATTCTCTTTGAGCTGATACATTGTAACAGAGTAAACCTAAGATTTGCGCTGATCTGTTTAGCAGACAGTATACACAGGGAGCAGTCTCTCATTTATCACCACATTTTTCTAATTTCGTCCAGAGATGGCGCTCTTTCAAAACCATTGGAATTTGCAGCGGCAGAAATCCGCACCAAAATCCACATGACGAAGGCCTTCTGCACACGGGATTCCCGCAGCGGAGTTCGACCCGGTGCCTGGCTGGTGACCCCTGCGTACCTGTCCGGTGTCTTCTGTCCAGCGCTGCGGATGAGCCGGATGGCACTCCGCCGTGCATGTACAGTAGCCGCCAGCACTCAGCGATGACGCGGATCCCGCAATACCTTCTCAGTGCTCACTGCGGAAGTGCCGTGGGACGGACGGCTTCTATTGACTTCAATGGAAGCTGGCCATGCACAGCCCACAAAAAAATCGCAATCGATTTCCGCTAGTGGACAGGAAATCATGGATTGTCATTGCATGCTATGGGCTGGATTTGCTGCAGAGTCTGGAGGCAGAATCCTGCTCCGGATTTCGCAGTGCAAATCTGCTGTGTGCAGGGGGCCTACATGCAGATTTTGATGCAGAATTAAGCCATTTTCAATTCCACATCAGAATCTGCAGGTCATACATGTGGATTTTGGTGCGGATTTTTCAACACAGTGGCAAATTCCGGTACATGTGAAATAGCCCATAAAGAGATGAATCTGCCAGGTTCCAGTTTCAGCAATCTGTCTGCCAACATCGGGCAAATTTGTTTTCACTATTTCATATTTGCTAACAAAACTAAATTATGGCAGAGGGGGTCTTCCAAGAGTTAAAGGGGTTGTCCAGTTGTAAACTATTAATGACTGCCTTTAGGAAAGTTATCAATAGTAGATCAGCAGAGTGCAGCCACTGCACTTCAATGATAACTTTGCCTGCAATACCAAGTCTGGCCACTGCAGTTGGAATGGAGCTGCCTGCTTCCTGCAGAAATCATCTCAGTACACAAGAGCACTGGCCCAGCAAACGACTGTTCTGTGGGGGTCCTGGGCAGTAGACCCACCACCTGCTGATCTACTATGGATGGTCTGTCCTATAAATATACCACGGATAGTTTGCAACTGGACAACTCTGTTATATTAGCGGGGAATAAGTTAAAATAAAAATCTAAGCCATAATCCCTGGTCACTGTTGCTCCAGGCCTGGAAGAAGGTGTAGTGGTCACGTACCATTTATTGTGCATGTGATGCCAATTCTGTATTGAACGGCACGTGACCGATGCAGATCGCAGCTTCTTCCGGGACAGGTACAGCAGGGACCACCTCCATTCACTGAGCAACTGCGTGAAAGCAAAGGAGCTACAGGCGTTGGGACAGCTGTCAGGTGCTTAAAGGGATTCTGTCATCAGAATATGGAAAATGAACAGACACCATAGCGCCATGCGTCACATGGCGCACAACATAAATATATGTCGGTCCCTATATGCAAAGCGACCCGCCTTGAATCACGAAGACGGGCTGCCAGCGCCTGAGTCACACGGTCTTGCCTTTGTTCACTCCCCTTCCTTCACCCAGTCACCTCCTCTAGCCGCTGACGTCATTGCGAGCAGCGGCGAAATCCCATGCTTGTGTGGCTCTCCCGAATGCTCTTTCCTGGAGGACCTGGTAGGTGGTCGAATGAAGAAGGCAGTAACCTGTGACTTAGGGTGCCGGTAGCCCGCCTTCGTGACTCAAGACAAGTTGTTTCGGGAAAGTTTTTAAAGTTGTTATACAGCTTTTCCTTTTAACGCAGATATGTTTATGTTGTGTACCATGTGACGTATGGCACTATGGCGCCTACTTATTTTCCATATTCTGGTGACATTATCATTTTATGTGCCTGACAGTCATCCTGCGTTAAAGCACCCAAAGTCTGTGGAGAAGAGAAAAAATACCACTACACCATACCCATATAGTACTGCCATGTAGTGCATGTATGATCGTGTCATCCAGTGGAGTGCCCATAAGTTCATAATGCTAGAGCTGGCACAGTGCCAGTCATTTAACTTGATGGGTGATGGATGGGTGTTATATGGCCTGAGATATACTGGTAGATATATAGACTCTTGTGTATCAAAACTTTGGCCCTGGTGTCTGTAACCTGGGGGAGCGGACCCTGCGTCGTTGAAATGAGCCTTTTAGATACTTTTGCTACATTTTTAAACATATTAGAACATACTGTTTGTATATTTGGGTACATTTTTATACAAGTTTGTACATTTTCGACACTTTTGGTATATTTGAGTACATTTCTGCTACATTTTTTAACATATTAGAACATTTTGATACTTTTTTGTATATTTAGATACATTTTCGTTACATTTAGGTACATTTGGCTGAATGTGTCTCATTTGGTTCTGCAGATTCCTGTTTTTATGTTTGTTTCCTGGTAAAACCTGTTTCTTGCTAAACATGAAAACTTAAAGTTCTTCCATCAATAATCTTTTCCCATCAAGGTTTACAGGCCAATAAATGAGCAGGAAGATGCAGATTTCTGTATTAAGCGTGTCGTTTGTGAGCGCGGGGCTCCTGAGTCGGGGGCCGAGAACCTTCATCTAAATATTATTTAGCAGCGTAGCTGAGGGTGGGATCCGGGGCCGGAGTTATAAACTGGCTCTTTCATTGTGCGAGAATTCTGGAGAGGAGGGAAAAAAAGATATTTTTTTAGCGCACTGCATGAAAGGGAATTTAAACAAATATTGTGCTCCCTGCGAACGGCCGGTGCCAAAAAATAAAGTAAATAAGGGCCGGTAATCCAAAATATACAGCGAGGGGCGGGGGGCATCAGAGCTCTCACATGTTTGTTTAACACAAGTCACAGAAAGAGATTGTAGAAATCAACTGGATTCTCGATCAGGATCATTAATAACGTCGGCGTCTTATCCCGGGCGACGCTGGCGGACTGCAATATAGAGGAGCAAATGTGTGGCCTGCGGTCATCTCCCTGCCGTCTGTGTACACAGAACACACAAGTCCTCTCACCTGGGCTGCGCAATAATAAATGAAGCCGCTCAGGATGGGGAATGTAGAGATGCAGGGTTCTCTGGGACTGTATCACATATAAAGGGCTTAGATACACTGGCTCAACAAACATTATTACATATGATAGGCTTAGATATCACAGCTCAAAAGACAATATCATACAGGTTGGGCTTGGATACAGCAGCTCAGAAGGAAGCATCGCTATGATAGCTTAGATATAGTAACTCAATAGACAGTATCATACATGATGGGCTTGGATACAGTAGTTCAGCAGACAATATCACACATTATCGGCTTAGATACAGGAGCTCAGTAGACAGTATCATACATGATAGGTTAGATACAGTAGCATATAACACAATATTACACATGATGAAATTACACACACAGCTCAGCAGAATGTATCACATATGATATTGATTAGATATAATTATTCACTAGATAGAATCACATATGATAAGATTAGATACATAGGTCAAAAGGCAGTGTCACACATGACATGATTAGATGCACGAGGTTAAAAGCAGCTCTAAAGACAGTATTGCACATGATAGGCCTGGATACATTGGCTCAGCAGACAGTATCACACATGATAGAAATGGTTACATGGCTCACCAGACACTATTGCACTATAGGCTTAAAGGGGTTGTCCCGCGGCAGCAAGTGGGTCTATACACTTCTGCATGGCCATATTAATGCACTTTGTAATGTACATTGTGCATTAATTTTGAGCCATACAGAAGTTATAAAAAGTTTTATACTTACCTGCTCCGTTGCTGGCGTCCTCGTCTCCATGGTGCCGACTAATTTTCGCCCTCCGATGGCCAAATTAGCCGCGCTTGCGCAGTCCGGGTCTTCTTATCTTCTCAATGGGGCTCCGTGTAGCTCCGCCCCGTCACGTGCCGATTCCAGCCAATCAGGAGGCTGGAATCGGCAATGGACCGCACAGAAGCCCTGCGGTCCACGGAGACAGAGGATCCCGGCGGCCATCTTCAGCAGGTAAGTATGAAGACGCCGGACCGCCGGGATTCAGGTAAGCACTGTGCGGGTTGTTTTTTTAACCCCTGCATCGGGGTTGTCTCGCGCCGAACCCGTTTCGGCGCGGGACAACCCCTTTAAATATACTCTAAACGTTAGCTGTCTACAGCCACCACCAGGGGGAGCTCTGAATCTTGCTGTATATACATTGATCTCCACAATAACACAGTATACCGTAAGTTCTTCAGCTCCCTCTGGTGGTGCTTGTAGACAGAATGTAATCATTTACCTCTGTCTATTAAACAGATTTGGAGATTTGTTTCAGAAGCAAGAAGCTCTTAACACAACAATAAATACACTCCTGGTCAACAACAATTGAGCCCCTAGAAGAAGTTCTTATTTTGCTGCAAAACTCATCCTGCGGTTGACAGATCTGTGGATGATGGGTGTTGTGGTGATTAGATGAATGGTCTTGTCACTGGAGACCCTAAACGTGGTTCCCACCTTGGCCTACAAGAGGCTCTCGGAGGCTCCTTGTGTGTAGTGACCTCTTCTTCCACTTGTAGAGCTTGTTGGCCACTAGACGCCTCTACGACGCAGAGAAGAGATTTCACCCCGTTACCAGAGTCTGAGAGGGGCGCATTATTGGGGAGTGAGAAGCTGGATGGTCGTATCGATGAATTGTCCCCCACCGGCCATTCTGACCAGACTGTTAGGGGATGTTGGGACCAGTGGATATATGAGGGCACACAAGGTGACCGGGCTCAGGGCGCCCCCTACAGACAGCTAGAGAGGAGCGTCTGACCAGACTGTTAGGGGGTGTTAGGACCAGAGGATATGTGAGGGCACATATGGTGACCAGGCTCAGGACACCCCCTACAGACCACCAGTAGAGAGGAGTGTCTGACCAGACTGTTAGGAGGTGTTGGGATCAGTGGATGAGGGCACACATGGTGACCGGGTTTAGGACCCCCCTACAGACCACCAGTAGAGAGGAGCATCTGACCAGACTATTGGGGGTGTTGGGACCAGTGGATGTGTGAGGGCACACCAGGAGACCGGGCTCAGGACCCCCGACAGACCACCAGTAGAGAGGAGCGTCTGACCAGACTGTTAGGGGGTGTTGGGATCAGTGGATGAGGGCACACAATGTGACCGGGCTCAGGACCCTCGACAGACCACCAGTAGAGAGGAACGTCTTATCGTACGACAAGCACCAAACAGCTCCAACTGTTTTGTTGTCTGTCGAAACCATTTCCAGGCGCTTGGCTAAAGTACATTTGGTATCACGGCTCTCATTACGTGTACGGCCTCTGACACCCACCCACTGTTGTCTCCATTTACAGTCATCAATGAAAAAACTGGACTGCTATGGAGTGGAATTAGGTTGTCTTAAGTGACAAATCCAGGTTTAATTTGGGCACTGATGACGTCTATATTCGTGTCTGGAGACCTAGGGGTGAGCGCCTCAATCTTGTCCGCCCATATTACATCCTATATCCAAGCTAGAGGTGGTATAAGAGGGCACTAGAGCCTCTATGCCCGCTCGTATCCCATCTTGTATCCAAGCTAGTAGTGGTACAACAGGGTACTAGAGCCTCCATGCCCCCCTTATCACATCTTGTATCCAAGCTAGAGGCGGTACAACAGGGTACTAGAGCTCCATGCCCGCCTGTATCACATCTTGTATCCAAACTAGAGGCGGTACAACAGGGTACTAGAGCCTCCATGCCCGCCCGTATCACATCTTGTATCCAAGCTAGAGGCAGTACAACAGGGTACTAGAGCCTCCATGCCCCCCCGTATTACATCTTGTATCCAAGCTAGAGGTGGTACAACAGGGTGCTAGAGCTCCATGCCCGCCTGTATCACATCTTGTATCCAAGCTAGAGGTGGTACAACAGGGTGCTAGAGCTCCATGCCCGCCTGTATCACATCTTGTATCCAAGCTAGAGGCGGTACAACAGGGTACTAGAGCCTCCATGCCCCCCATATCACATCTTGTATCCAAGCTAGAGGCGGTACAACAGGGTACTAGAGCCTCCATGCCCGCCAGTATCACATCTTGTATCCAAGCTAGAGGTGATACAACAGGGTACTAGAGCCTCCATGCCTGCCAGTATCACATCTTGTATCCAAGCTAGAGGCGGTACAACAGGTTACTAGAGCCTCCATGCCTGCCAGTATCACATCTTGTATCCAAGCTAGAGGCGGTACAACAGGGTACTAGAGCCTCCATGCCTGCATGTATCACATCTTGTATCCAAGCTAGAGGCGGTACAACAGGGTACTAGAGCCTCCATGCAAGGGTCGGTTCTCCACCATAAATGCTCCTTTCACTCTGATATTGTAATCACTTCTATCAACATTACAATCACAGAGAGAAAGTTTGATTTCATTCTGCCAACTTCTAGGAGAGGGGGGTGACTGATAATGAATGTAGTGAGGAATGAATCAGCACAGAGTGTAAATATCGAGATGCTAGTTGGCGCACATTCACTAGAATTCAAGCTGCCGATCTTGCGGATTAGATTGTGAGCTCTTTAGGCCTGAGCTCACATTTATGCTGCTTGTTTGCAGTTTTATGGAGTCGGAGGTTTGTTAGCTCTCGCCCGGAGTCCTTCACAGTGATTTCTGTGTAAGATGCTTCTCCTTCAAGGTCCAGTGAGAAATCATGACTTTATTGGAACTGTTTAACCCCTGAGTGGCTGGTAAATATTTGACTTTTTTTCTGCTGGGGAGGTTGTTGCAGTTACTGTCAGATTCAGTGGTTGGGGATTAGCATGAGAATAAATCCGCTGTCACCTCCATTGTCCTGAATGCAGAGTTCCAGCGGTTACAGAGAATGGGCGACAGAATCTAAAGAAATGACTCTCTATTCAGAGAACTGCATGTTCCCAGCCCCGGGACCGGAGTATGGGGTAGCGGCAGTTCTATCCGGGCAGTCACAGATATCCGACCGCCGTGCTCCTAACATTCTTACAGATTGTACTATTTGCGCTGCGCTTACGTCTGCACAGATTCGGTCCTGCGAATCCTAGACTCCTGATAGCCGGGGATTATATCTGGTTTAGGCCACATTAACATGGCCGATAGCTCGCATCGCACATCATCATACACCCCGTCCGTGTGATGTGCGAGACGCTGCGCAATGCAAGTCCTTTTCTCGCACGAGGTTGCAGGTTAAAACCGTCCATTTAAATGAACCGATTGGAAATAATGAGTTATTCCAACATGCGAGATCTGTACGTTTTTCACGCCCTTGTAAATAAGCCCTTGGGCTAGTTTCACACGGCGAGAATCTCGTGCTAGTTTTCTGCATTGCAGGACGCACATCACTCGCTCGAATATGAACTCCTTTCCTTTGAATGAAGTCATACAGATGAGCGGCATGTTCTATTTCAATTGATTTCAATGGGACCCTAAATACATTGCGTGGCCGTTGCACGCCGTATGATGTGCATGTGAATGTGATGCGAGGTTTACCACTGAAATCAATGTGACACACTTCCGATCCTCCATCGCATGTGAGACCATCGTAATTTCACAAAAGCAATGCAAGGCTGAAAATCACTCCACATCCACGGATAAAACGCACATTGCCGAACGCTATATTGGGCTGCAGTTCTCGGCCCGACGTCGCGCTCGCCAATGTGATACCGACCTCGCAGCTCTCTTGTGCATTCTGCGAGCTGTAAGAAACAGAAAACGAAAACGAGTGCGATACGATTTTTAAATGTTCCCGTTGAAACAACACTTCGCATAAACCACGATGTTTATTTAAGAGCGCAATATCAGGCCAAGTTTCCGAGTTTGTTGGACTGATATCGCACTCGCCCATGTAAGTCCCACCTTAGGGCTTATTCACATGGACGATCATCACGTCCGTATTTGCAACTGACTGCACAAGTACAGCACAAGAATCTATAGCAATCTATGGTGCTACACAGACATGTCTTTTTACACGGACCTATGGTTGCAGCTAAGGCCCATTTACACGGAACGATGATCGCTCACAATTCGCACAAACAACTTACAGTGTTGAGCGATTATTTTTGCATAACTCTTAAGTAGCTAATTAGTTACTTTATGCTGGGTTCCTACGGGACGGAAATCTCGTGGCTTGGCCGCACCGAAAAGCCGCAAGATTTCTGCTGGAGAGCCACAGCTTTAAAACCCGTGGCATATCGCAGCCGGTTTTGGAGCGGTTCGGCCGCCGGCATTCCGTTGCGGCTTTCTCTTCTCATAGAGGAGTGAGGCCGCAACGTAAAAAAAAAAAAAGAATTGACATTTTGAAGCTGTCAGTTCCGCACCGCATCACCAGTTCCGCCCGGTTTTGCTGCGACGGATTGGCCACACCGCGTGGGCAAGATTTTTGCTAAATCTCGTCCACATGGCTGGCTGATCCCGAGATTAAGAGCCGCGGGCGGATTTTCCGCACAGAATTTCTGCGGCAAATCTGTCCTATGTGAAGTTATGCTCCCAGAACAAAGCAGTTGTTTTGTATATGCAAACAGCTGCATTGTTCTCTGAGCTTTCAGCTGGTGTCCCGCTGAGAACTGCCAGCGGGATACCAGCTGAAAGAATACTATCAGCGCCGCCCGCTGAGAAAATCAGTGTACGGCACTGATAAGAGTCATCAATCACCTATGAACGAATAGTGCACGAACAGTGCATGATGGCCACGTGTTTAGACGCAACGGTTATCGCTCAAAAGGTGGCTTTTGAGCAAATTTTGAGCGATAATCGTTGTGTCTAAATGGGCCTTTAGGCTAGTGGAAATAAGGGAGATGGAACAATAAGTCAGTTCTATCTCCCTTATTTGCATATTACCCACAGGACCATGAATGGCCTTACATGTCTCCCCACTCACTCACTCACTTTCTAGGTGCTCTCCCTAAGCAGAAACTATAGCGTTCCTGACCCTTAGGCTAGTGGCAGATGGCAGTAATTGCGAGTTCCACTTGAGGGACTTGGGCACAAATTGCATCGGACAGTGCATGGGCAGTAAACCGTGTGCTGTCCGATATACATGGACACTGCATATTCATTGGCATGGCCTATATATCGCCCATGAAATGGACAGGTATAGAACAAGTCATGAGTTTTTACATGTGGATTAGGGGTCTGTGTCAAAAATGGCCCATGCGTATAGGCTGAGAACTCCACGGACTTACAGCCCATAAATATACTTGCGTACCACCAGCCTGATTCCAGACCGATTTCTCAGCTGTCGTATACTCATTCAAGTCAATGGGTTCGCAAAAAAAAATCGGATAGCATCCGCGTGCACTCTGTTTCTGATTGATATAAGCGCTAAGCAATGTTAGAAGAAAAATTGGGCCTTTTTTCCCTTTTTTTTTTTTAAGCACAAAAAAAGGATGAAACCTGAAAGTTAAAACTGGACCTACACAACGCAACAAAGACACACACAATATCCATGGACCAATATCGGGCACGGTCATCCAAATAAGCCCAATTCTCCTGTTTGCGCCTACTTAAGCATTACCAGAAGTGTTCTGCCTCCACTTCTCTCCGTTCCCATGTTTCGAGGACAATATGACTGCCATTACTGTTCCCTAGAGCTTGTCACCCAGCTCTCCTAGGCTCCTGATTAGATGGAGCCTAGGAGCCTTGTCACCCAGCTCTCCTAGGCTCCTGAGTGGATGACTAATGTTGGGAGGCAAATTACTAGATGAATGATGCCAACCCTGGGGAAAGCTGGAATGGCATCCATATTGGTAGTCACCCAGAGGAAACTCTCTCTCGGCTTGTGGCTGATACCTGATACAATAGCTGGCGATGGCCGGCGTCATACATTACTATAATTTAATTGGCGGTGACAGTGACTCCCCAGCGAAGGTGTTTTTGCCAGTCTCGTATTACCTGACTACATGATGAATTATGTGCACTTATGACTTTGTGCTGCGCGCAGTGATATCCGGTATCTGCTCTGCATTAACATACTTCTACATCCAAAAGTCGCCTTTAACCATTTCCTCGCCGCGGCAAGCGGCCCGGACCATGGGGTACAAGTTAAGCTGTTTCCTTAGTAAACAAGAGACGGCTGAAGAGCTCTCAGGACAAGTAGCCGCTGACACAATGCGATCAGTCCCATCCAGCGGGGACGGCGGCGCGGCCTGGAGGACACTTGTGTTAAGCTGAATTGATTGAATTTTAATGGCTATTAGCGGCCATGAATAGCAATGATTTTATGGGGCGTCTTGTGCAGCTCGACATTAACAAGCAGAGAGGGACCATTGTGCGGCTGTTGTGGTTCTATGGATTCCTGCGCTGGAAAGTTAACGCTTTTATCCTCTTCGGAACCTGCGGCGCTTCATTGCCCGTCTTTTCATGAATGGAAAAGACCACAAATTTCTATATTCTATCTTCTCCCTTCTTCTCATAATAAAGAGGGGCTTGTGTGTCAATCTGCCTGCGACAGAGAAGCCATGACATGTGCCATGTGCGCCATAGTTATCAGTGTGTTGGACTGCATCGCCCCTTTAACACGGAGCTCTGTGATGACTGCTGAAAAGAGCAACTAGAAACAACATTGCAACATGCATAATAAATATCAATATCAGCACATACACAGCAAATAATACTGCAACACAGAAAAGAAATAGGAATATTGCTAAATACATGATAAATATTAGTAATCACTACACATGCAATAAATAACATTTTTACAGCCTTTTACACAAGAAATTTACCAAAATAATGGAGCCCACACTAGAAAATACACATATGTCACAATCCCCTTATTTTAGCCTCTTGGGTGGGAGATGGGGAAGGGGTGCAGCTGAAGGACCCCCACTATCCACCATCTGCAAGAAGATGCTTAAGGCTGAGTTCACACGGGACGGAATTGCCGCAGAATTTCCGTGCGGAATGTTTGCACGGCGATTCCGCCAGCGGCTCCTAATCCCGGGATGAGCCAGCAGAGTGGACGAGATTTTGAAGCTGCGCTTATCCCGTGGAACTCACTCGGTGTGGTCATTTTGCGGGATTTCCGTCCCCTGTGACCCCAGCCTAAGAGTGCTTTTCACGCAGGACAGAATGTCGTCCCGGACTTCAGCACCAAAATTCACAAGCTTCAATACGGATTTTGGTAAAGAATTGCCGGCAGCATTTGGTGCTGAGTATTCCGCATATTCAAGAATATTCCATCCCGTGTGAAAACACTCTAAAGGGTTTATCCCAAGATATGAACTTAACCCCTATCAAAAGGATAAGAAATTAGTGTCTGATCGGGGGGGTCTGACTGGTGAGACCCTACAGGTCATGAGAACGGGTGTCCCTTTGCTTTAAAGGGGTTGTACCAGAATTTCACGTTATCCCTTATCCACAGGATAGGGCATAACTTGCTGATTGATGGGGGTCTCGCTGTTGAAACCCCTGCAAATCTCAAGAACTGGGATCCCATATTCCCCATCCTCCTTACTACGGCATTACTGCATCCCCCGCAATGAGGAGCAGACTAAATGAAGTGCTGGTTGTGCGTGTGCATTAGCGCTCTCCTTATTTTTTGGTGTTTCCATTAGCTCCATTGAAATGAATGAAGTGCTGACCACGCATGTGCGTCACTGTGGGGGGAGAAACAACTCCCCGCAGTGATGGGAGAATGGGACATGGAAGTCTCCTTCTTGAGATCGACGGTGAAACCTGCACCGATCAGCAGGTTATCCCCTATCCTGTGGATATCCTGTGGATAGGGTATATCTTGACATTTTGGTCCAACTGCTTTAAGGGTGAATGCCCACAGACTGATTTCTACCGCTTTTCCCGTGGCGGAAATCTGCACGTGAATTCTGCAGCTATTAGGTTCTATTGAACCTAACAGCTTTCTGCCAGCCAATGCTCACATGCGCAATTCAACCGCGTATTTCCGCAACGGGATATAAATCGCGGTATGTTCTATTCGCCGTGGATTTATGCCGCGGGGGGATGTCTCCTTTAGTATAGCATTAATGAAGACCACAGAAATCCACGCGGAATCCTGCGATCACCAGCACGCACTTTTTATTTTTAATCGTGGTACTCACGCGGCGTAAATCCACGGACATATTCCACGACGCTCGTGGCCAACAGCCCTAAGGCTGGCTTAACACGTATTTTTCTTAAAAACACAGCCATGTATTTTGTCGTTTTTCAGGGCACTTTTAGACGTTTTTCACCAGATCCTGCGCACCTCCCCTCAGGCGTCGCTAGAAAGAATGGACCATAAAACTGTAACCAAATAAGCGGCAAAACCGCCTGTGGGGGAAAAGGGATGAAAAACTCTTTGAGATTCCCGGCAAAAGTTTGAAATCATTGAAAATAAATGTGTGAAGGAGGTTTAACCGTGCGTCCAGCCGATGCCAGAAGAAGATGCTCCTCTCTGGCTGATTACAGCGGGGCAATAACGGAACACTTCACATACATTACTGACTGTTCACTGTTCATAACTCTAGGATTTGCCTTAGGTCCGGCTTTTAAAGCCTGCTATGTGAACTTGCTTTTATGATTTCCGCAAGCAAAGGGAAAAGCGCAGCATGCTCTATTTTGCTGCGAACTCCACGCAGACGGCTTACATTAAAGTCGATGGAAGCCGTCTGACCTGCAGCCCATCCGCAGTTGGCATTGTGGATATGCCGCGGGTGCCCACGTCATTAGCTAGCAAAACATATCCGGTCATCCACAATACAGCAAAAGAGACAGAATTCACTGCTGGAACCTGCATGCGGAATCCGGCTCTGCCGTTTGCAGTCGGCCTTAAGGAGGTCTTACCACCAAAGATGTTCTGTGGCCTGGGGATGGATGTCTGATCACTGGGGATCTGACTACTCTTACCACCAGTGATTACAAAAAAGGTGCCACTGAATGCCCGATGTGAATAGAGCAGTGGTGTGCATGTGTGCCCGCTGCTCTATTCATTTCTATGGGACAGAAGAAGATTGCGCTGGCTCTCCCTTAGAAATGAAAGGGGTTGTCAGTTGCAAACTATTGATGGAGTTTCCTTCAGATAGATCAATAGTAGATCTGCGGGTGTCTTTAGCCCAGGACCACCATTGCACACTGAGCTGATTTCTGCAGGCAGTAGACAGCTCCATTCTCACTGTAGTGGCCAGGCTTGGTATTACAGACAAAGTTGCCATTCAGTTCAATGGAGACTGTGCCTGCAATTCCAAGCCTGGCCACTACACTCAGAACTGAGCTGTCTGCTTCCTGTAGAAATAGGCTCAGTGCACAAATGCATCAGTGGGGTTCCTGGCCTGCAGACACCTGCAGATCTACTATTGATGACCTATCTCAAGGAAAGGCCATCAAGAGTTTGCACCTGGACATCCCCTTTTAATATTGCTGTGGTCACTCCAATCACATGAAATGTTGAGATACGCCAGTCTGGGGATGTCAGTGGTCAGAACCCAACAATCATATATTTCTCCCCTGTCCACAGGATGTCCTTGATGGTAAAACCAATTTAAGGGCTTATTCAGTGTGATTGCAATTTGTGAAAAACTGACCGATTTTTCATGCATTTTTTCACGTTTTTATTTGAGAGTCATCCGTTTTTTCCATGCGTTAAAAATTGAAGTTGGCCCAATTAAGGACATTTAAAACTCCCATTGAAGTCCTTCATTATGAATAGAACACCAAAACTGCAGTAGGTACTGATACTTCAGCAGGAGACATGATAATGCAGACTGATACACCTTTCAGAGTGTGTGGGAAGTTGGGTGAGCCCCCCTATGTGCATAGAAATGGTCATCATGAAAGAATATACTTCCAGGAACCCAATTAGCCATTAATTACAGATCATCTCAAGGAGTCATGTAAGGGTGACGTGAAATGTGGCGGTTTCTTCTGCACATTTCTTCGCCGCGTGGTTCCTGGCCGGCATCCATCGTGCCCACGCACACACCTCATTCCCGTTTTACCCACTGCCCTTCTCCACATCCGTGTTCTGTTTCATGATACTTCTATGGATTCTGCAGACAGCCGTAGGGCGCTGCCGCCGGAGCAGAGCCCCAAATCACTGCTTTCAGGGACCTCCGGAGTCAGTCTGGGTTTTCATTCTCCTTGCTTGCTTATAAGGCTGCGAGCTCTCCTGTCTGACAGTCTGATTGCTATGGACCCACAGTGATGACCGGCCCTAGCGATGTGCGACATGGGGTTGCAAAGGGCGCCGGCATCCAGCTTGTAAGTGGATCCGGCAATAGTGGATTTAGAGGGTGCAATGGGGGAACATCGCTGACTGCAGTTACTTATGTCCAGATCTTCTTCTTCCACACGGCTCTGGGTATTGTATCTATGCACTAATCTTGGTTCTGATGCATGAGCTTGGTTCTGATATGCTATCTATCTATTGAGTTTGGTTCTGGCACTGTTTGTATGTAACAAGCTTGGTTGTGGTACCGTGTTAATGTTATGAGCTTGGTTCTTCTGTTATGTTTATATTACAAGCTTGGTGCTGGCGCGTATTCGTTATGTGCTTGCTTCTGATACTGTATGTTACCCGTTTGGTTCTGGCCTCATTTTTATGTTATGAGCTTGCTTCTGGTACCATATTTATGTTGCAAGCTTGGTTTTGTGCTGTATTTATGTAATGAGCTTGGTTCAGTTGCTGTATTTATGCACTCAGGTTGGTTCCGAAGATGTATTTATGTACTGAGGCTGCTTCTGGTGCTGTATTTATGTTAGGAGCTTGGTCTTGGTACTGTATTTATTCACACAGCTGTTCTGGTGTGGGGATGCTACTATGATGCGGCTTTCTCCACAAGCAGAATACTGGCAGACTGCAATTAATATACATTTTTTTCTTATGACAGGTGGGGGGGTTTGGGGGGGGGGCACTGAGAAAAGTTCCGTACAGGGCGCCATCTAATCTAAGGGTAGCCCTGCCCATGGTGTTGCAGAATATTCCAGTCCATGGCGAAGGTCACTAAAAGGGGCTTTCGAATCCAAATGTCGGCAGTTTTAGGAGTAGGTTCACACGGCAGGAGCGGCCACAGAACTCTCCCCATGAAATCCACTTCTAAAAAACACTTCAAAATCAGCTGCTTTTTGCTGAGGTCTTTGGCACAGATCTGCATGTGGATGTAACCCTGTTAATGGGCAAAGTTGGCATACAGAAGAAGTGATGTCATTTCTGGACTTTGAAACGTTTGCTTCCGCTTCAGAATTTTGCCCATTGACGGGGCTGAATCCGCATGCAGATGCCCACCGAAAACCGCGGCAAATCGCTGCAGATTTCGGTGCGGTTTCTAGAAGCGTAACTCACGCAGAAGATTCCGCTACAAATTCGGCTGTGTGAACATGGCCTCGGGGGCTGCAAGTCGCATCATCGCGATGACATCAGCATGAAGAGAGCAAGAGGCGGCAAAGGAGCCAAAGAGGAAACCAGAGACTTGCTCTCATTATTGACCCCAAATTCACATTGCCTCCATGTAGCGAGCAGATGAGTAGAACCAGCCTATGAGATGTCCTGCAGTGTAAAGCAATGCGCTACCACCTATATAAATCAAAGGAAGTCGCCACATTCACAAAAATATATACAGCTAGGCAGTTTAGATCTGATAAAGGTCGCAGCATAGGAGTCATGTGACACTCTGATGGCGGCCATTGTAGTCCGTCGGTGGCCTGCGTGACCTCAGGAATCTCCTGTGAATGCTCTATGGCAGAAGTTACATTCTTAGCTTCTTCCCTTCTGCCAGGGCGTTCAGCCTCTTATGTCCCATATCCGGGGCCCCTGTGCCCACCACGGACCCCGGCAGCGACATGACAGGGACATCACAATCATTTATTGGAACATTCAATGGTTCTTTTCATAAGCCGCTCTCTTTTTTGGGTAGAGATACATTTAACGGACTTTAATGGCAATCGGAGGTCTCCGGGGTCAGAGGTCAACGGTCATGACATTATACAGGCCTCTTTAAATGGCTACTTGGAGGATAAAACACAGACTGTGAGTACGGCACAAGCCCTGTAGTATGATAGGATTAGATACATCGGGTAGTATCACACAGGACAGGATTAGATACAGCAGAGAGTATCACACAGGACAGGATTAGATACAGCAGACAGTATTACACATGGCAGGATTAGATAATACAGCAGAGAGTATCACACATGGCAGGGTTAGATAATACAGCAGAGAGTATCACACATAACAGAATTAGATACAGCAGAGAGTATCACACATAACAGAATTAGATACAGCAGAGAGTATCACACATAACAGGATTAGATACAGCAGACAGTATCACACATAACAGGATTAGATACAGCAGAGAGTATCACACATAACAGGATTAAATACAGCAGAGAGTATCACACATGACAGGATTAGATACAGCAGACTGTATCACACAGGACAGGATTAGATACAACAGAGTATCACACATGACAGGATTAGATACAGCAGACAGTATCACACATGGCAGGATTAGATACAGCAGACAGTATCACACATGACAGGATTAGATACAGCAGACAGTATCACACATGGCAGGATTAGATACAGCAGACTGTATCACACAGGACAGAATTAAATACAACAGAGAGTATCACACATGACAGGATTAGATACAGCAGACAGTATCACACATAACAGAATTAGATACAGCAGACAGTATTACACATGGCAGGATTAGATACAGCAGAGAGTATCACACATGACAGGATTAGATAGAGCAGAGAGTATCACACAGGACAGGATTAGATTCAGCAGACAGTATCACACATGACAGGATTAGATAGAGCAGAGAGTATCACACAGGACAGGATTAGATTCAGCAGACAGTATCACACATGACAGGATTAGATACAGCAGACTGTATCACACAGGACAGAATTAGATACAACAGAGAGTATCACACGTGACAGGATTAGATGCAGCAGACAGTATCACACATAACAGAATTAGATACAGCAGAGAGTATCACACATGACAGGATTAGATACAGCAGACAGTATTACACATGGCAGCATTAGATAATACAGCAGAGAGTATCACACATGACAGGATTAGATACAGCAGACTGTATCACACAGGACAGGATTAGATACAACAGAGAGTATCACACATGACAGCATTAGATACAGCAGACAGTATCACACATGGCAGGATTAGATACAGCAGACAGTATCACACAGGACAGGATTAGATTCAGCAGACAGTATCACACATGGCAGGATTAGATACAGCAGACAGTATCACACATGGCAGGATTAGATACAGCAGACAGTATCACACAGGACAGGATTAGATACAGCAGACAGTATCACACATGACAGGATTAGATACAGCAGACAGTATCACGCATGGCAGGATTAGATACAGCAGACAGTATCACACATGACAGGATTAGATACAGCAGACAGTATCACACATGGCAGGATTAGATACAGCAGGCAGTATCACACATGACAGTAATGCATGCAACAGCTCAGCAAGCAGTATTATACAATATATGCTTAGATACAAGAGTTGAGCAGACAGTATATCACACTTTAGACTTAGATACAGCAGCTCAGAAGACAGTATCACACATTATAGGCTTAGATACAGGAATTCAGCAGACTGCATCACTGATAATAGAATTAGACATTAGATACAAGGGCTGAGCAGACAGTATCTCACATTATAGACTTAGATACAGCAGCTCAGCAGACGGTATCACACACTGTAGGCTTAGATACACTAGCTGAGCAGACAGTATCTTACACTACAGGCTTAGATACAGCAGCTCAGCAAACATTATCACACATTATAGGATTAAATACAGCAAGCAGTATTGTACATGGCAGGGTTAGATACAGCAGCTCGGTAGAGTATCACACACTATAGGCTTAGATACAAGAGCTCAACAGACAGTATCACAAGAGAGGCTTAGATACAGTGGTTCAGCAGACAGTATCACACACGAGAGGCTTAGATACAGCAGCTCAGTAAACAGTATCATGCGAGAGGCTTAGATACACACATTTAATCATGTTGGCTTGGTCTGTGCGGCATAGTCCCTATCTGGGCGCTTGCGCATGAGCTTTATGTTTCTGCATACTGCACCCCAGGATGCAGCTCGACCTGCTGCTGCGGTTACCGTATCCGAGCCGCGCGTCTACTTGTGGACTCGCCCGCAGAATTAAACCCTTTTCAGTTCTGCATCAAAATCCGCAATGAAAATCTGCATGTAGGAAGTTCTGTTGTGTGAAGTTCGGCGCGGATCGCCATCTCCATCCACCAGAACGCGAACATACGCAGATTTGGGTACGGAGTTCATAGACCTTAGTCTTTCCCTTATATGGTGCGAGGCTTCAGTCATGGGGGGGGGGAGTAATAATGAGTAATATGGGGGGCACTGAGTCACAGAGCGGTAACGGCACTGACCCCTCACGGCCCAGCCCGACAGGAAACAGGGGTGTCAGCGAGCCCCCCGTCCTGAGGGGCTTCCCTACATCCGTGCGGCCTGTGCGCAGGAAATTACTGTCTTGTCTGGATTACTATCTGGCTCTACGAGACGCTCAGAAGTCGCGCTCCCCGCAGATCCCACTTTCTCCGACTTGATCTCCTCCATATTCTCCGGCGCGTCCGAATCTCAGATTGTTGTTTCTTCTTCCATGTGAAGTTATGAATCATAGAGAGAAACAGCCCGGAGCGTAGGCGGGAAAATAACTCCAAGATGGAGGGGGAGCGGCGCGGCCAGGGGTTAGGGGATTAGATACATGGCGGAGCAGACAGTATCACACAGGATAGGATTAGATACACGGCTGAGCAGGGAGTATCACACAGGATAGGATTAGATACACGGCTGAGCAGGCAGTATCACACAGGATAGGATTAGATACATGGCTGAGCAGACAGTATCACACAGGATAGGATTAGATACACGACTGAGCAGGCAGTATCACACATGAGAGGATTACATACACGGCTGAGAAGACAGTATCACACAGGATAGGATTAGATACATGGCTGAGCAGGCAGTATCACACAGGATAGGATTAGATACATGGCTGAGCAGACAGTATCACACAGGATAGGATTAGATACACGGCTGAGCAGGCAGTATCACACATGAGAGGATTACATACACGGCTGAGAAGACAGTATCACACAGGATAGGATTAGATACACGGCTGAGCAGGCAGTATCACACAGGATAGGATTAGATACACGGCTGAGCAGGCAGTATCACACATGAGAGGATTAGATACACGGCTGAGCAGGCAGTATCGCACATGAGAGGATTAGATACACGGCTAAGCAGACAGTATCACACATGAGAGGATTAGATACACGGCTGAGCAGGCAGTATCACACATGAGAGGATTAGATACATGGCTAAGCAGGCAGTATCACACATGAGAGGATTAGATACACGGCTGAGCAGGCAGTATCACACATGAGAGGATTAGATACACGGCTGAGCAGGCAGTATCGCACATGAGAGGATTAGATACACGGCTAAGCAGACAGTATCACACATGAGAGGATTCGATACATGGCTGAGCAGGCAGTATCACACAGGATAGGATTAGATACACGGCTGAGCAGGCAGTCTCACACATGAGAGGATTCGATACACGGCTGAGCAGGCAGTATCACACAGGATAGGATCAGATACATGGCTGAGCAGGCAGTATCACGCAGGATAGGATTAGATACATGGCTGAGCAGACAGTATCACACAGGATAGGATTAGATACATGGCTGAGCAGGCAGTATCACACAGGATAGGATTAGATACATGGCTGAGCAGACAGTATCACACAGGATAGGATTAGATACATGGTTGAGCAGACAGTATCACACAGGATAGGATTAGATACACGGCTGAGCAGGCAGTATCACACATGAGAGGATTAGATACACGGCTGAGAAGACAGTATCACACAGGATAGGATTAGATACACGGCTGAGCAGGCAGTATCACACAGGATAGGATTAGATACACGGCTGAGCAGGCAGTATCACACATGAGAGGATTAGATACACGGCTGAGCAGGCAGTATCGCACATGAGAGGATTAGATACACGGCTAAGCAGACAGTATCACACATGAGAGGATTAGATACACGGCTGAGCAGGCAGTATCACACATGAGAGGATTAGATACATGGCTGAGCAGGCAGTATCACACATGAGAGGATTAGATACACAGCTGAGCAGGCAGTATCACACAGAATAGGATTAGATACACGACTGAGCAGACAGTATCACACATGAGAGGATTAGATACACGGCTGAGAAGACAGTATCACACATGAGAGGATTAGATACATGGCTGAGCAGGCAGTATCACACATAAGAGGATTAGATACATGGCTAAGCAGGCAGTATCACACATGAGTGGATTAGATACACAGCTGAGCAGGCAATATCACACATGTGAGATTAGATACACGACTGAGCAGACAGTATCACACATGAGAGGATTAGATACATGGCTGAGAAGACAGTATCACACATGAAAGGATTAGATATACGGCTGAGAAGACAGTATCACACATGAGAGGATTAGATACACGGCTGAGAAGACAGTATCACACATGAGAGGATTCGATACACGGCTCAGCGGACAGTATCACACAGGATAGGATTAGATACACGGCTGAGCAGGCAGTATCACACATGAGAGGATTAGATACACGGCTGAGAAGACAGTATCACACATGAAAGGATTAGATACACGGCTGAGAAGACAGTATCACACATGAGAGGATTAGATACACGGCTGAGAAGACAGTATCACACATGAGAGGATTAGATACACGGCTGAGAAGACAGTATCACACATGAGAGGATTAGATACACGGCTGAGAAGACAGTATCACACATGAAAGGATTAGATACACGGCTGAGAAGACAGTATCACACATGAGAGGATTAGATACACGGCTGAGAAGACAGTATCACACATGAGAGGATTAGATACACGGCTGAGAAGACAGTATCACACATGAGAGGATTAGATACACGGCTGAGAAGACAGTATCATACATGAGAGGATTAGATACACAGATCAACAGGCAGTATCACAGGATAGGACTAGATACGCGGCTCCGCAAGTAGTATCGCACGAGCTACAGCATCGGAGCAGCGGTATCACACATGAGGCTGCCGTCATATCTGCGTCGGGGATCCGTTCAGAGAGCAGAGAGGGGAATCCTCCGGCCACACAGGTCCGTCTTACGATGGAAGCGAGCAGTTGGACGCCATTGACTATATTGGGGGCCGTTCGGTTTGCACTCAGCTGCCTGACATTTTAGCGGATCGCTCCGACTGAAGTCCCCAATGTAGATGTGCGGGCGGCCGTGGGGCTTATTCAGACGACCGCATTCACACAGGTATTTCAGGCCGTTAAAAAGCGGCCCATAAAACGCGGCCTGCGAAGCGTCCGATCGCAATGGGATCAGTCAGACACGTGAAAAAAAGTGCGCAAGAAAAAATAGGACCTGCGAGAGCATTTTCGGTCGTCTTTTTTATGTGGTCCATGAAAATATAGGTCTTGCCTTATCTTTTGATGTGATACACAGCAGGCTTAGATACAGCAGCTCAGCAAACAGCACCGCACATGGCAGGCTTAGATACAGTAGCTGAGCAGACAGTACCACACATGGCACGCATAGATACAGCAGCTGAGCAGGCAGTACCACACATGGCAGGCTTAGATACAGCGGCTGAGCAGACAGTACTGCACATGGCAAGCTTAGATACAGCAGCTGAGCAGACAGTATCGCACATGGCAGGCTTAGATACAGCAGCTGAGCAGACAGTACCGCACATGGCAAGCTTAGATACAGCAGCTGAGCAAACAGCATTGTATATGGCAGGCTTAGATACAGCAGCTGAGCAGACAGTACCGCACATGGCAGGCTTAGATACAGCAGCTGAGCAAACAGTATTGCACATGGCCGGCTTATAAACAGCAGCTTAGCGTACAGTATCGCAAATGGCAGGCTTAGATACAGCAGCTTAGAGGCAGTATTGCATATGGTAGGCTTAGATACAGCAGTTCAGCAGACAGTACCGCACATGGCAGGCTTAGATACATCAGCTTAGCAGGCAGTATTGCATATGGTAGGCTTAGATACAGCAGCTCAGCAGGCAGTACCGCACATGGCAGGCTCAGATACATCAGCTTAGCAGGCAGTATTGCATATGGTAGGCTTAGATACAGCAGCTCAGCAGACAGTACCGCACATGGCAGGCTTAGATACGGCAGCACTGTCCTCTGGTGACACGGCCGGGGGGATATTTGCCCCTGTATCTGTCAGTATGGGATTATTGGCGCAGTTCTTGGAGCAGACGGGGATGTTAAGGACGGACAGGCCGGGACTTGTGAGGAGCAGGAAGCTGTCAGATGTTTCTGTTTGGACGTTCTTGGCAGCGCCGGAGCCGCGGGATCTCGGTTTGTGTTCTTGAGGTGTTTGTATTATGTCTCGCCGTCTTGTGTACTTGGTGCTGACATCATCTGCGGTCCTCTACGCCGCGCGGGAAGCGCTAACTTAACGGTAACTTCACTCTCTTCATGTCACAAGTCTCATAGACTTCTACGTATTCGCTGCGGTCGCTTCATGTGTCGCAGTATACGGGTCACAAGATGGTGGAAAGTTTTCATCTCTAGGGTCAATAAGAACCGCAGGGCATCAATACATCACAATATCTCATCGTGTGATCGCAGTGTGATATGATGTCAGCACCGCTGGCGTTCGCCTGGGGCGGGTACAGAAATCATTGGCGCAATAACAAGTGTAACCCCCCCTCCCCCCTGAGTCTCCTCTTTAGGCCTCGTTCACATGAGCCTCAAAATCACGTAGAAGATAACCGAGCAAAAGAATTGCGAGTATCACTGCGGAGAATCATGTGAATGGATGGTTTTCCGTGATTGAGTCTAGAGGTGGAGCTGCATTTTTTCGCCTATTCACACGGTCAGGTGCGAAGTATTGCCAAAAAATGCGCTGTTGATCGGACTTCCCTCGGCCGGCGGAAAGCCTTTTGAGGACTTAAATAGAGGCAGCTGTCTTCTTTCCCGAGCCTTGGACGCGGCTAAACTCCCTCCCCCTCCCTTATTTTTGCAGTTCTCATAGAAGTCTATGGAGTCTCAAATGTTTTTCAGTCAAAAGATAGGGCAAGACCTATATTTTGGCGCAGCAGGGCGCTTCGATCGCTGACTGCACTCGCCGATGTCCGATAATTGTAGGTCTGATTTTTTTTTTTGCGCGGCTAAAAATCATTCGTCTAAATGACTCCATAGGGAACCATTCATTCTAAGGGGCGCAATTATTTTGCATGGGCAACTTAGCTGCGCAAAATCATTTGAGTGAATGCGGCCTTATTCTCTGCCTACATGTGCGGGGCCGCATCTACAGCTCACAATGCCAGGGGCCACAAGTAATGCTCCATTTAGGGATTATTCACATGTCACATCTGAGTTTCTAACGGACGGAGCTCCGCCCCATTATAGTGAATGCAATCATTCCCATGGGAAACGGACCGATGGCCGCATGAAAAATGGCAGCCTGTCCCACTGTGGTGCATATTTCATCACCAAAATTACCCATTAGAACAAAAACACGTGACCGTAGGGGCAACTGTGCTCGCCGGTATGAAGTGGAGTTGTGCGTGGACGAAGGAAATTTCTTCCCCTTCGCCGGCCGTTCAAACTCCGGGCCAGAGCGCAGTAGTTTGAAATAAAAAGCGCGGGAACATAGGTGCCATCCGATCGTTCCCACGTAGTATTCACTATTGTAACCGCGCGAGAATCCCGATAGTGAAAGCGAAATCGCTGAAATCCATTGAAATCAGAGGTTTGGTTTTGTGATTATCACAGCCGCTAGAGGGGAGAAAAGCACGTTCAGGTGTTTAACCCTAATGGTGACTCCAGATGAGCGCGTGCGCACGTTTCAGCCCAATGAATTTGCGCAGTGTACGAGTCTTTTTCGCACGCAGGGCCTGTTGATATGCACAACCTTTGGGGCTCTTTTACATTACGCAAACCTTGGTCTGTAACCAACAAGGCATGTGGATGGATGCTCGTTGCTGCCGTTTGCATATGGCGGTGGATCACCTATGGGGACGATACGCATACAGACGGCATTGGTTGGCGGCATATCTCCCCGCTCAGATGGGCCGCTAACATCAGTGTTCGCACGTTTGTCCGCTGACCCTCTGCACTTTCACACTTGGCAATGATCAGAGAAACAAATGGTTCCTGGGACATGAAAGGGTCTTCATTTGGCCCCAGGAGCCCCCCCCCCCCCTCCCCCATCAGTAGGTGCCTAGGGCCACATGTATATGTGTAGGTATATATCTGACACTTGCATTGTATCTCCTCTTTATTCTCGCTGTGTTCGCTCATTATAAACTGCTCATTAGTCAAACAGATAACGATAATTAGCAGATAAGGGAACACTTGGAGATGTCTGAGCAAACAAAGTGAGATAACTGGCTGGGAGAGCGATGTATGTTACATGTGCCGTATGTAGCGGACGCTTTACGTGGGGCGATTTTCACTCAAAACAGCTCATTTGGGCGATAGCGGTCCCATGGCCACCGGCGGGCGCTACGTGACGAATCGCACGCTTGTTGGAGTCACTAGCTCAGTTTAAAACCGCACGACTAGCGGCCCTTGTGATCTACGGGCGACTGGCTGTTGGTAGTGGATGGAGGCGGACGGCTGGAAGAGCTCTCCGGTCCGCCCCACCTCCATTCACATGAGCGATGGGGATGGTTGTCGGGGGCTTATGGGCCCAACAGTCGCCCCCTGTAAGGATACCCCAAGGCGGGGCTCACACAGCAGCTTTGTGTATGTCCAGCTTTTCCGTTCCGGGGTTCCATCTGAATGACTGAAGTCCCTGGATGGAGCCGGAGGCTTTCAGTACTTGGTAATACTTTGATTTCAATGGGAAACATCACACCGCATGTATGTGCGCCATAAGGTCCTATTGAAATCAATGGGCGATGCGTTTCGAAGAATGCGAAGAAATGGCACATGTATCGATTTTTCTTACTTTGCCGTATCGCTGTGAGGGAAAACGTCGCTAATCTGTGTGACTCCATTCCAAAAATGGAGTTCATATTTGCGCAACTGTTGTGCATCTCCGACGCACCAAACATGGCTGATTTTCGCGCTCGTGTGCTTGTAGCCTTATAG
Source organism: Eleutherodactylus coqui (assembly GCF_035609145.1). NCBI lineage: Eukaryota > Metazoa > Chordata > Amphibia > Anura > Eleutherodactylidae > Eleutherodactylus > Eleutherodactylus coqui. Next base: position 25,674,325 of record NC_089844.1, on the reverse strand, counting down.
AAAAGCTTTTTGGCTATTTTTGCCTTCCATTTTTCGGAGTCTCAGATCCGGGGGGTCAGTGACCCCGCAGCGCCCCGTCACTGGATACATTGTGGCAGCTGCGGTCTTCCCCTCGTAGATATTCTCAGTTTGTCTTCCCCGATATGTGACGCTCGTCTTCTCGGCAGCTGTGTTTGTCTTCTGTTTGGAGACTGCAGATTCTAAATGCAGAAGCATATTCATGGAACGGGCCGGGGGGCTTACAGTGTAATTTCCTCCCGGGGGTCAGCAGCAGCCACAAAGTGTCAGGGACAAGAGGGTCAACTGGCAGAAGACGCAGCTTGTAGAAAGACCAATTGTGATGAGGAGCGCCTAGTAAGGAGTCTTGCCGTACGCCTGATGGCCTGAGAAGGTTCGTTACTTGTGGGTTATCTGCTACCACTTTATCAGTGTAAATCATGCAGCGCTCTATTACCACCTGAAGAATATGATAAAGAGTTATGTTTTGAAGAAATAAATAGTTCTTTTTTTACACATATGTGTTGGTGAAGCATTTGTGAGATTAATTAAAAAAGTGTTGACAGATAACCCCCAAGTACTGAAAGTTCCTGTATCCCCCAGGTGAGCCCCCCGCCCATGGCAGCTCAGGCTAAAGTCCCATCTGCGCTAGGGGTTCCGTTTTCCTGCTCTTATGGGATCCCCCTGGATGATGGAAGCACCAACTGACCCCCTGACTATTATGGGGTCCGCTCGGTTCCTGCACCTGTCTGTCACGCAGGTCGCTAACAGAGGGAATCCCGTCCTAACACCCAGACTCCTCTTGTTTCAGGCTCTGTCTGTGGAATATGAGCCGCTGACATGGAAAACTCCGGCCCAGTGATCACAGCGCACAAGAAAGAGACGAAAACCTCCATTCTGGATGGAAACGGCTTCTCGGACGTGGGGAAGAAATCCGGGGTCCTGAACACGTCGCCAGCAGGTACCGTAGCTGCATGTACCATACAGAACAAAGCCCCCCAGTAAATACATATGGCGGGGCCCCCTCTTATATGGATATAAAGTTACTATAAAGGTGTACATAGATTTGATCACCCAGCTTTCCCAGGTGGTATCTATAATAGGACGATTCCGGGACGCACATTTAATGGGGTCGCAATTTGATAAAGGTGAAAGTATCACACATGATAGGCTTAGATACACATCTCTGCAGATAGTATCACACATGATGGTATTAGATACAGCAGTTCAGCAGGGTGTATTACATATTGTACGATTAGATACAGTTTAGCAATCAGTATCACATGCAAAGCTCAGCAGATAGTATCACACATGATCCGATTAGATACAGTAGGTCAGAAGGCAGTATCACACATGATAGGATTAGATACACAGCTCAGCAGACAGTAACCCACATGATCAAATTAGATACAGTATGCCAACAGGCAGTATCACACATGATAGGATTAGATACACAGCTCAGAAGACACTATCACACATGATCAGATTAGATACAGTAGCTCAGCAGGCAGTATCACACATGATAGAATTAGATACAGCTCAACAGACAGTATTGCATATGATCGGCTTAGATACAGTTTAGCAATCAGTATCACATGTGGTAGTATTAGATGCAAAGCTCAGTAGATAGTATCACACATGATACAGTAGGTCAGCAGGCAGTATCATACTTGGTAGGATTAGATACACAGCTCAGCAGACACTATCACACATGATGGGATTGGATACAGCAGCTCAGCAGACAGTATCACACATGGTAGGATTAGATACACGGCTCAGCAAACAGTATCACATATGATAAGATTAGATACACAGCTCAGCAGAAAGTATGACACATGGTAGGATTAGATACACAGCTCAGAAGACAGTATCACTCCTGATCAGATTAGATACAGTAGCTCAGCAGGCAGTATCACACATTATCAGATTAGATACAGTAGGTCAGCAGGCAGTATCACACATGATAGGATTAGATACAGTAGGGTAGCAGGCAGTATCACACATGATAGGATTAGATAGACAGCTCAGCAGACAGTATCACACATAATAGGATTAGATACAGTAGGTTAGCAGACAGTATCACACATGATGGGATTAGATACAGTAGCTCAGCAGACAGTATCACACATGATGGGATTAGATACAGTAGTTCAGCAGACAGTATCACACATGATGGGATTAGATACAGTAGCTCAGCAGACAGTATCACACATGATGGGATTAGATACAGTAGCTCAGCAGACAGTATCACACATGATGGGATTAGATACAGTAGCTCAGCAGACAGTATCACACATGCTTTGTGTACATGCATGTACTCCAGCATATGCAGGTGGGCGCAGAATGCCATCAATTAGACCCTAAATATTGACACCATTGAGCAATTTCGAGTTTGGGATTGTTTTGGGCAGACAGTTGGGGATTCCTGACTAGTGGATGCTGGACTAATGGAGTGTAACAGTCTTTATGAACAGAACACCCCAAGTCTGTCATTTGTATCAGAATAGACCATTTGTTCCCTGTGATTAATCCCTGATGTGCTTTGACACATTTCAGGGGGCGCTCAGCATTTTATTGGGGGTTGCTTACTGACAAGAGCCTCATGGCCGGAGCTCCCTGCCTGGCTGGGGAGGGGCCAGCCTTTGAAAACAGCAGGGGATCTGGCCTGTGGCTTTAATTGCCCTTGTGGCAGATGCTGAGGTGCGATTCTACACAGGCCATTACTTTGGGGCTGGATGCTGAGGCTCCTTCTTAATTGATGGCTTCCAGGAATGAGCCTCCTCCGCCCTCCTTATCTCCAATGTCCTTCTAACCTCACGAGGTTCCAGGACCTTCTGCTGACAAATGGTTCTGCTCAGGCAGATGAAATGGGAACTGCTCCGACCTCCATGGACCATTCGACCTCCTGGGGGCGCCACATATAAAGATGCACTTAGACGGAACTATTATCATTCATAAAATCTCTAGATCATTCATATTTGAGCGATAATCGTTTAGTGTAACCGCGGCCAGCGATCGCACAATTAACGATAATTCGTGCATTCATCGTCATCATAGCATGAAAACCATCGTTGGCTCATTCGCTAATCACTTGGTTAAAATATCGGTCATTCAGTTGTTCTCATTCACTGATACAGCGAATGTGAACGATTTAGCGAGCGAATGAGCAGGCTGTAGGAGCGAATGAGTAACTCGAAACATCTAAGCATCTAAACATTCCATCTGATAGCGCCCTAAGGAAGGCCGGACGCACAAAAGTATTTGCGCAACATTTTGTGCGTGCAATACGTGGTGAATAGAACCCATTCATTTCAGTGCGTTCGCTCCCCTATGCGTCTTCTGCGTGCGCATTTCATTCGCTCAAAAATATACTCAGCTAGCTTGCTTTATTATTTTCCTGCGCATTGGTGCACGAAAATATCACATATTGCGCTACATAAACTAATTTCCCATTGCAGTGAATGGGAGGTGGGGTGTGTGTTTTTCTGTGTGCACAAATGCACACGATTTGCGCATGAAGAAGTACAGTAAAACACGCAGATGCACGTGCAAACGTTATACCCATTGTGCAAAGACATGTCACAAGTGCGCATGAAAATGCGCTTACACCCATGTGACACTGACCTAAGGCCAATTCATGCAGCCATATTTTCAGGCCGTGGGCTGTCCACGTATTTGACCGAGATCACACACCCCATAACAGCCTGTGAGGCTATAAACACGGACCAGAAAAATCACTGCATGTCGGTTTTCACAGACAACAATAGGACGTGCGATGTGCAGTGTCTATGGAGATCGGACAGAGCATGTCAAACTGTGGCAGAGGAGCGCGACGTTCTCCCATTGAATTCAGTGGAGCTGGTGCTACAGCCTTGCAGTGATTTTCGGGGAAGAGCTTTAAATATAAGCCTTTCCCTAAAAAACATCCCTAAAATGTGTAAAAAATACTAAAATATGTATACTCACCTTTCTGCAGCTGCCGGGGCTCAGGCACGCCTAGCCAGGTCTTCTCCTGTACTGCTGTGAAGAACTTTCAGCAGGCGGGAATTTAAAATCCCCGTCTGTTGAAAAGGCTGCTTCTGATTGGCTGAGCACTGTGACCAATCAGAGGCAGCTCTCAGCTATTGCATGACAGCTGAGAGTTGCCCTGGCAGCTGCAGAGAGGTAAGTATATATTTTTTAAAAAATTTTTGCACATTTTAGGGATGTTTTCAGGGAAGGGCTTATATTTAAAGCCCTTCCCTGAAAATCACTGCAAGGCTTGCCGGCAGCCTATTGCTTTCAATGGAGCCAGCTGTAGCACTGGCTCCATTGAATTTAATGGGAGAGCATTGCGTTCCTCTGCCACAGCCGTGACAGCTCTGGCAGAGGATTTCTTCATCTCCGCGGGGAGTCCCCTTGTCACTGGACACTGCAAAGTTTTCTCTATGTCATTTGGGCCGCCACTGTTGCCGCCATCCCCATTGACAACAAGGTGAAGCCCCTGAATGTAACAGCATCCAGGTGTTTCACATCCAAGGAATCCCCAGCCGCAGCAGGGAAGAGCGGGCAGCACACTTTTTGAGCGGAAAAATGCAGACAGGTCCGTTTTTTCAGCGTGCTGCCCGCTTCGGTCATGTGAATTTTTGAATGCATCAGTTATGCGCAAAAAAATTGTGTATCAAAACGACCGTGTGACTGAGCCCTAAAGCCTACACTGGCATAAGTGCGACAAATGTATTAAGAAGTGCAAGCTTCTTTATACACTCGTTGTATCTGGCACCACCTCCGTGCACTAGATGGACACTATGCCAGCTAAGAGCTGGCATACATTGTAGTAGATCTGATGGGTCCGTGAGGCCACACCCCCTTTTTACTAACCTACCAACTTCTAGAAAAGGCCAAAAGTAATTTGTGATTTTTGTATACCAGAAATCTGATATGCAAAACCAAATCAATCAGCCTCAAAGTCTATCAGAAAGCGTCAGACAATATACTAAGCTTCTGCTTCATCACCGTAAAAATGGAAGTACCAATTAATACCGCGTGGAAGGCGGCAAAATTCAGTGCTGAATACAGAGCAAGTTCAAGCATCGGTTGTTCAGTTGGTTGTTTTTGCGCCATTTTTAGTTGTAGACCATAATGCACAAACTGCACATACTTGATCTTGGCATGTGTGTTCTATGAAGGGGTCCCATCACACGCCCCGGAATATTCCGCGAGATGCTGTAAAATATCCCATTGTGGGTCTAACGTGCGGATTTTGACATGGCTTTGAAAAAATGTTTTAAAGGGGTTGTACCAAGATCACCGCTGAGACCCCCATAGTCTGCGGAACAGGACTCCCGCGTCCCACTCACTGTGGGGGTCACTTCTCCTTTGGAGTGACGTCAGCATGAAGGCAGCGCTGGCCGAGCATGTGCAGTCGGCACTCCATTTAGTTTAATGGGTGCTACTCGGCCGTCTCCGCAATCCTATTAAAAGTGAATGGCGCACTTGTACGACTAGCACCCCATTCCGTCTCCTTCTCACTGTGGGGGGTGCAGTAACCCTGCGATGAGGAGGAGCAGGACCCCTATCCTTGGCATCGGTGGGGCACCTGTGGATAGCGGATAACTTGTAATGTTGGTACAACACCTTTAATTCTGCCTGCAATTCCATCTGCAGATCCGTATTCAGACATGCAGATTTCGGTGCGGGTTTTGATAGCGGAATATTCGTATCATGGCTAAATCCAGTGTCTGTGGCGAGCCGTAGCGCCATTCCTGCACCTCCTCCGATGTTACGCGGATTCTCTTACCACACGCTTCTGTCATTAGTAACTTGTGAACTAAACGCCACTTTTGGCTTCTTGCATTAAATACTGCGAATGGCAGCTGTGGGATCCCCCAGTGAGGTGCCCGTCTCCCAGTAACAAGCCTCCTGCCCGCTGTACCCCCTCTCATCTCCTGTCGAATGAAGGATGAAAGCTGAGATGTTACGGTGAGGAGCTCGGGTGCAGAACTTACAGCGACAGCGTTTGAAGACTGAGCCGAGAGATGATGAAAGAGACGTCTAATCAGTCCTAAAAAGCCCTTAAAGGATCCTAATAAATAAGTCACGGTGACCGGCAGGGAGACGATGCTTTTGTATTCGACTTTGCTGCAATTATGTTTCATGTTAACGATGGGCTCAGGGCGGAAGAGCGAAGTGCAAAAGAATTCTGATGGAAGAATCTAGTGCAGCTTTGAGTTCTGCTGGGACTTCTGGTACTACGGCCTGAAATCAGGAACAGAAAGAGGGTCTTATCACCCCTATCTATGGGATATTGCGCCAATCTCTCCTCCATAGTGAATGCGATGGAAGTTTTACATTTCTTCTAGGATTTACTTCCTAGTAGGGGAGCGTTCATGCAGCATTTTTCACTACCCTGTGGGATTCCGTCTGGCTGTTCCATCGTATTGTGACCGTCGCTGTCTTTAGTGATGCAGACGCCACTTTGGCTCCGTTTGACAAAGTTTCCATTTGTTTCAGGTATATTTGGAGTATAGAGTAATACAGTCACCTGGGCTCTTCTATACTCCAAATACAACGGAGACCCCGTCAAGCTGATACCATAGTGCGCTCCTTTTCACAATGGTTCCACTCGTTTCTGGTCGGGGTCCCATCACAATGGGGTTTTTGGCATCTGTGACGGAACCCCAGACGGAATGCTTCTACATAGTGAAAAATACTGTGAAAATGCCCCCTAACTGAGGCCATCGGCAATTACAGACCCCACACCAGACCGGTGTCACTATATAACAAGTTCTGTGACTTTGTAATAACTTTATAAGACCTCTGCTTGCTGACAGTGCATGGAAATATCCTTATTAAAGGGGCTGCACCCCATTACAGGATTACCTAGACTGATACATGTAACACACCTGAGGCAGGATTAGGTCTGTCTGGGGTTCAGTCTCTGGGTTGTACTAGAATAAACCTATCAGCTCTCCATAGGATAGGTGATAAAAGTCTGACCAGTGGGGGGTCTCACCACCGAGATGCCCAATGATCCCGAGAACAACAGTCCTGTGTCGTCCCGTGCCCCCTTTTCATCACTTCATTGCATGCACCCGGAGGGGGCATGGAGCGCTGGTTGCACATGGGCAGTGCTGCTCCATCCATTTCAGTGCGACCGAGGGAAATAGCCGAGAACAAGCGCTCAAGTATCTCCGTCAGACCCATCGGAAATAAATGAAGGGGAGCCACATGTACATCAATCCTACTCCATTAAATATCCAACTCACTGCGGAGGGGGACACGGACCCTCATTCTTGGATCGGTGGGGGTCACAGCAAACTTTTATCACCTATCCTATGGGCAGGTTATTCTAATACAGACTGTTTACCATCCAGAGACTGATAAACTCTACAGAGCTGCTCCAGGGGCCACAAATGTATCAGCCGAGATGATCCTCTGTTACAATGTATCAGCCTGCAGTTTAGGATGTTCACTTTAGGGTCCCTCTTACACGGGCGACTGTGACTGAAGGTGGATACAATTCTAAGAACCCCCAGCTGTGAGAAGTATTGGGCCAGGAGGGGCTGCTGCCTGGATTTGTCTTCTTCTTCACAGACAGTTAAGAAAAGTAAACAACAACAACAATACCCCGATCACTGACAGCAAGCAGAGATCTTGGAAATAGTGAGGAATTGAAATACAAAGTGCATTAGAAAGTTACAGAACTTCTCATTATACAGTGACTAAGGGGGCGCCCCACCAGTAAACGTCACAGTCATTGTTCGGATCATGAACGCTATTCGCCATTTATCTGCATCCTACGCAGCGCTCTGACATTTCCTTCCATATACGGGGCTCCCTGCATTTTTTTCTAGAATTACATCTTCTGTATGTTAGAAACCCACAACAACAATTCCACAAGACGTCGTTCATTCCGCAGCAGTAATGTTTTCCGCTGTGGAAAAAAGACATGTTGCTTTGAAATAATGGCGCAGATTTCAAATCACGCGGTTTTCAAGCCCCATAGAATAACATTGTGCTGCAGCATTGTCCACGTGGACAAATACCATCACTTACGAGAGTTGTGGATGATCAGGTGTGAAGTGTGAACCTGTCCCTATCGTTACAGTGTATCAGTGCGTCTCCCGGAGCCGCCGTATAATGAGACAATCACACTTTAGGCTCTATTCACATCAGTGCTAGGAAGTACGTTTTCCTGCTGCATTATGGGACAGAAAAACGGAATTCCCTGGATGAACGGATCTGTCTGATAATAGAACCAAAGGAATGAGCCCCACTGACTATTATGGCGTCCATTCGGTCCGCCATTTTTACTGGAGGAAGAAGTCCTGCATGCACACGGATGTTCTGACGCAGAATAGAGCCTAAATGGTAATAAAAGATCCTATCAGCGCTGCTACATTGTAACGACTTCCTGCCAGATTTAGTTTAATAGTCATTTACTTAGCGGAGCCCTGAGTGACTACCCCTGGACCGTACGGGAGCCGCGTTCGGCCATGTCCCTTGGCCAGAGAAGGGTTAACAGCGGCGATCAGGCCCCCTGATTTATGGCCGCCACAGGAAAAACTGAGCGTTTAATCTCTCCGCAGTTTTCTGCTCTCCAAATTCTGTCACTTCTGATTTCTTCAAGACACGGCAGAGTAACGGCCTGGTGTGTAGCCAGACTGTGCATGTTTAATGGCGGCTATATTCAGATTGTTATCACGTTCGTCATGTGTAAGTGGCTTCCTCCGGGCGAGCGCCATTAAAGCCGTCCTTTATTTTACTCGCTTGTCTGCCGTTATTTATTTCTTACACTTTCCTGGTCTTTCGGAGAACACGGCTAATGCAGATTTTTAATGTGTTATTTACACACAAAATAACCTATTTACAACCGTGAGGACGGCGCAGGGCGCGCTGCGCTCGCTGCCACGTGCTCTATCTCACTGAATAATCTCGCTCGCTAATAGAACCATTTATCATGGGAACGGCAATTTATTTTGCGTGAACTCCTGAGGTGTCGCCGCCGCTGATCTATGGGATGCACTTTATAATTTACAAACTGGATTCCCGTAACTTCCAGGCTCATTACTGCACCGACTTTATGAACCGCCATATGTAATTACCCCTTATAGGATCTCTATACAGGAAAGCTGGGCGACAACCAACATGGCTGCCATAACAGCATTTGTCACCCAGCTTTTCCTGCGGCCTGCATAGCAGATCTACCCATTTATGTTGCGATAAAGGAGAAGATGCATCAATAGGCAACTATGCACATTTGGCATATAGGACGCAAGGTAACCACTATAGGAGCTGTGATGGCAGCCATATTGGTTTTCACAGAACTTTTCTAGAGTCACGTACATCATATCTGCCATAGTGTTGCAGTGGAGCAGGAAATGTATCAACCCAAAAGCATTCACATTTGGTCATTTGGACTCTTAAAGGGGATAGGCCATCAATGCTAGATTAGCTAAGTTTGCCACCCAGGATCTCCATTGAGCACTGTTCTCAGGGCCGGTGCACTTGTGCATAGAGATGATTTCTGCAGGAAGCAAACAGCTCCATTCTTACTGTAGTGGCCATACTTGGTATTACAGGCCATTCACTTCATTGGGAATTTTACCTTTGCTTTTAGCCACATCGGAGGATTGGCAGGTATTTCCCACTCGCATGCACATCACACAGCGTACAGTGTGTTTTCCAGGCCCATTGAAAACCATGGGCGATGCGTTTCGAGGAACGTATAAAGATTGGACACCCTGCTATATTTTTCCGCCCCGTGGTGTGGGAAAAAAAGAATGCTCATGTATATGACCCCAGTCTAAAGATTGGGGTTCATATTCGTGCGAGATTTGTGCATCTCGCAACGCACAAATCTCACACGATTTTCTCGGCCGTGTGAAAGCCGCCTTACAGTACAAGCCGTGTGGAGGGCATTTCAAAAATCTCCTGTACATGGAGGGGAAAATATTCACAGCATACTGCCTATTTATGCTGCAGATTTCAACCCTTGAAATATAAGGGGTTAAACCTCACAGGAGATTCATAACATGATCTGCACCATTTGGGGGCAGATTTGATGTTTATTTGCATACATTGTGTATAAAGGAAGCTATAGATAACGCCTGTCAATAAGTTTTAGCAACCTGAGGACTGATCATGTTAGGGGCTCAGATGATGTTTCCTTGGATGGCAGAAGAGTGACCTCTACTGGCTGTCATACATCACTGCATTTATTTCTCTATGAAGTATTGCATACCACCTCTCATTGGCTGCAGAGATCAGGTGGGATGTCAGGAGGACTGGGGATGATAGGGAGTTGCAGATGTTCAATGTGCTCTGGCAAGAACTGTAGGAGCCAGACACTAGGCGAGAGAGCAACAAGCTGGCCAGCGATGCTTGTAGTACTCAGCCTTAAGAGACTGCATGACAGGTGGAGAGAGGGATCATCTGAGGTGGCTGAGCAGGGCAAGTCTTTGAAATTCTGTGCCTGCTAGAGAGGCCAGTGGAATGAGACAGCAGGGAGCTTGTAACTGAGAGGCGCAGAACAAAGCTGCAGGTACTACAGCTATAGACACATCATCCCGCTGCTCTGTGCATTGGGGTATCCCCTACAGACTTCCAAAGATGATTGGAGATGTGATGATGCTGACGCCTCAGACCCCAAACTGTTCTTCATCTCTGGCAGCGCTCCGCAGCGACGACAGTGAAGCCGCCTTGTTTTGGTTAAGAGGCTGTAAGTGCCGTCAGTTTTTAGCCACAGAAGTCAATGATCCTTTAATCTACTTGTGGCTAAAATGGCTTTTTCATTGCTCACATCTCGGGGAGGACGCGGCTTTGGCGGATCTAAATATCTCAGCAGCTTTTCATGGAGAATTATCTTGTTAATCCACTTGCTTAAGCAGCGGCGACTTGAGTGGGGATTCTTTGTGCGACAGGCCGTTACTGTACGAGGAATTAGCGCCAAAAGTCCAAAACACTACAAATAATGTTACGACTAAACTGAGAGGCCTCCATCCAGAGTTACGTAAAAATTAAAGGGCCGGTGCAGTAAATACTGTAGAAAGTTCTGCAAGTTTGCATTTACGTTCCTAACTATTTTCAAGATCTCTACTTGCTGACGTTGAATGGAAACATTCTCACAGCCTTATGGCACATTGAATCTGTAGGTAATGGCAATATCCCTTTAATGTCACAGCGGTGCTTGAAAGTTTGTGAACTCTTCAGAACTTTCCATATTTCTGCTTATAGTAGAACTATATCATATTTTTACATAAGTCCTAAAAGTAGATAAGAAAACCAAATCGGACTTTTGAGTCAAAAATATTAGACATTTACTTATTGAGAAAAGTGATCTAATATCACATGTCTGAGTGGCAAAAGTATGTGAACCTTTGCTTTCAGTATCTGGTTCAACTCCTTTGTGTAGCAAGAAACGTATCTAAATGTTTCCGGTAATTGCCGATTAGGACTTTTAGGCTATTCCTCCATACAAAACATCTTCAGCTCTGCTATGTTGGTGGTTTCCCCCATGAACCGCTCACTTCAGGTCCTCCCACATTTCTGTAGGATTAAGGTCAGAACTTTAATTTGGCCATTCAAAACTTTAACTTTATTCTTCTTCAACCATACTTTCGCAGAACGACTTGTGTTCTTTGGGTTGTTGTCTTGCTCTGTTAGACAGGTGCTTGTGCATCTGCCTTGCCACACCCCGGTTTGGCTGTAGCCTAGCTGTGGTGGTAGCACCACGATTTTCATGTTTAACCCCTCCAAGCGGAGTACCGGCTTTGCTGCGGGGTCTCCAAGCCATTACACACAAATAGTCCTGGTTGTGTGCCTGCTGACGCTGAACTGGGCCAAGGCGAGGTACCTGAAAGTCTGACCAGGTGCATAGCCAATGGGCAAGCTAGGGTCAGGGCTGGCCACACGGGTGCATAAAGAAGGACAGGGCAGGCAGTAGATAGAGTCCAAGATACAGAGCTGAGGTCAGGGAGTATAGAAGTCAGCCAGAGCCAGGAATACACGAACTGGGGCATTGTCACAATGGTAAGGACACCAGTTGCCTAAGAATCCACGCTAGGGGGTAGGTGCCTTATATAGCAAGAATGGGATTGGAGGAGGACTGGCTTAGGGAGGCGCGCTGATTCTTTGAGAGAGGGAGCGAGCAGAGGAAGGAGCAGTAGCATGTCGGCGACCCCTCACGGCAACAGAAGCACGCCATGACATGCTGCATGACCCGCATCCTCTTGGTTTCGGCTCACAGACAGATATCCTGACATTTTTCTTGAGAATCTGCTGGAATAATTCAGAGTTCATTGTTCCGTCACTGATGGTGAATCACACTGGCCCAGATGTAGCCTAACGGGCCTACCGTGATACCACCACTGTGGTCTCATCCGTCCACAAAACATTGTTCAGCCACTCTCTGGCTTGTCCAGGTGATGTTTAGCAAACTGCAGAGGGGAAGTCATGTTCTTTTTGGAGAGCAGCAGCTTTCCCCTTGCAGTCCTACAGTGCACACCATTGTTGTTCAGTGTCCTCCTGATGGTGGCTGCTTATACATCAATATTAGCTAATGTGAGAAAGGCCTTTAGTTACTTACAGGTTACCTCAGGTTCCCCTGTGACCTCGTGGACTATCATCCGCCTTGCTGTCGGCATGATCTTTGTTGCTCGTCCGCTCCTGGGGATGGTAATAATGGTCATTTTCCTCAATAAATAAATGACCAAATCTAATATTAACTCCTTTGCTTGATTTGGTTCTCTTTATCTATTTTTAGGACTTGTGTGAAAATGTGATTTAGTTTTAGGTCAAATATATCCAAATTTAGGGAATATTCTGAAGGGTTCACAAGTTTTCAAGCACCACTTAAACTGTGCTTTTGCCTAGTACTGAAGCAGTCAAACACTCCAGGGTCCGTGGGACAGTAAGTCTGGGTATTGGTCCGGTAATTACTATTTTCCGGGACACTTACGCAGACCAGCCTCTTACTGCTCTGGAAACTCTGAGAATTTATTTGCAGCTTATGCAAGGCCAGCAATGTTCTCTCACAAAACCCAGGAGAACCTCAACAAACTAGATCCTGAAGGAGGCAACAACCTCAAAGTAATAGCTTACATGAACCACACATTCTTCTCGTAAACACCGCAGCCGTATCCAGAAACCATGGAGTGGAAATATACGTAGAGTGACCACCAGCCTCAGCAGGAACCTCCGGACCTCCAGTCATTATGAAAGGAGGGGACTCAGGACAGTTGGTCATTGGTCAGCTCCCACCTTGGGGGTCTTTGAGTTATGGTCCAACTTCAGCTGCCGGCGTGGGTCTGTTAGGAGTTGTAGTTGCGAATGTTGTGTTTAATAGGGTCTCATTGGGTAGATTGATGCTCCATCTCTTATTCCACCTGCACTTGCGTTCCCCACATCCATCTCCTTCTTGGTCGTCCTCTTTAGTAATTCAACCCTAATTCTCTTCTCCAGTGATTTAGACCCAGGATGAAGCTTCTTCTGGTGATTTGTACTTCCAGTGGAAGGTTCTTCTTGATTTGATCATCTAGGTTCCTGTGGTTTATTTCTCTCATATGAGGGTGAGAGTAATATCGTTCCCAGAAACTAAGACCCTAATCAGACTTGCAAGCCCATGTTTTGCAAGAAAATCGCATTGCACTTGCTTCACGCATGTGAAAAACGCCCTTTATTCCATATGGGAGCACAAATACGTAGCACTGGCATAAAACTAGCATGTACATGCGAGCACAATACATTTTTTTTTTGTTCTGCTCCCGTAGAAAAGAATGTGTGATTCTTCAACAGAATCGCCCAAAAATAGGACATACGGCAATTTTTATCTCAGCGCTGTGAAAAATTGCACATGTAAAGGCACCCATTAAGGACAGCGGGTTCTTTTCCCAATGCGATTTCTGTGCATCTTGCAAAGCACAGAAATCGTGCGGGGAAATCAGCGGTGTAATCGCAGCCTCCTAGAGATGGAGAACTGAATGTACTTTGCAGGTAGAAGGTGAATTCTCCAGACAATGATTGATTGCACTCCGGTTGGTAGAAGGACCAGACGCTTATTTACCCCACTATTAACATACCAGAAGCCACTTATCCCGCTCCTCTGTTATTGAAATACCAGATGCATTGGGCTGAGCTGAATGTGCCTGCTAATAGGGAAGTCTGCGGGGATTACTGTCAGCTCAGTGACAGCTCTATGATGTCTAGAAGCACTTTAAAAGGAAATTACACTGAATGGCCACTTCATTAGAGACCCCCGTCTAGAGCCCATTGTACTTCCTTTGGCCTTCAGAACCGCAGCAGTTCCTGATGGTGTAGATTACACTGGGTAATTGAATCGTTCTGCAGGAATATCGGCCCCTGCGGACAGGAAGCTTCTTGTAGTTGTCGCAGATTAGATGGAGGTGCTGACATGTTCTGTCCAGCTGACAGGAAGGGGTCATCGATTCATGCTGCTTGCACCCAATTCTGACTCCCATCAGCATGTTTTTTTTTTTATCATGCCATTCTCGGTATACCCTCCACACTGTTACATGAGAAATACCCACGCGGTTGGCAGTGACATCCCGGCTCCGGCTAGTCCAGCCCCGATGACCAGCCTTGTGGGACGTCGCTCAGATCGCTGGATTTTCCCATCTGATGTGGATTCACGCTGAAACTGATCCACGGAAAACTTGTCACGTGATTTTATGCCGCACTCCGGGGTCACGGGGAGAATATCCATACAAGGAAGAGCCAATCGTGAAATCGCAGTGCCTCTAGTAAAGGGACTGTTCTGGGTACATTTTCATCTTTTCTGGTGTGGGGGTTGCGTGTAGAGCCATATACTGCAATGAATGGCTTATGTCATTGCCGCCGGAGGCCCGGAGCGTTGTGCAAACGCAGGACATCTTCTTGCAGAGCCGGCTCCTCGGATATGGAATCCATTTGGGACACGTTTTCCACTCATCCTGTTGACAGGCGCTTTGTTGGCCTCATTGCCCCTCGGTATCCCGGACTGCACTGCGATATCAAGATTTAATGGTACATTCTGCGGACAATCTCTGGGAACAGAATGTCATCCGGTTTTGCTGACCTGCGCTAAATCATAGATCTACGGCGCTCGGGGGAGATGGGGGTGGGATCAATCATGTCTGCCAAACAACAGAAGTTTTAAAGTAGGACACAAAGAATGCGCAAGTAAATATGAAGGAAGTAGAGAGTCTTATCAGCAGCGAGCCCCCCAGTGTGATATATAACATGGCTTTCATTGTGGCTACCATAGGATATATGTGCGATCCAGCTTTCCTGATGGCCTGAATGGCAAACTCACTGAGCTCTGGTGCTGTACATCTCCGACTGCCACAACACTACAAAAGGGCTCCTTCGCACGAGCGTCGTTTTGACACTGAATAGGTGCGTAAAAAAAAAAATGCAAGTAAAAGAACCAATTTTTAGATGCGCTGAAAAAACCCTGCATCAAGTCCTATATTTTGGCGGCACAACGCCGGTGGCTCCCACACACTCCTAATGGGAGCTGGCCGGCAAAGGGAGGGGGCAGGAGGGGAGCTGCATACTCGTGAATACCCGATTTAACGCTGAGATAGCCACGCTGTTTTAGAAATGACGTTTGTGTGAAGGAGCTTTAAGGCTGGGTTCATACGGGACAGATTTGCCGTGGAAATTCCGTACGGAATTTCTGTGAGGCAAATCCACCCATGGCTCCTAATCCCAGGATTAGCCAGCCATGTAGATGAGATTTTGCAAAAATCTCGTCCACACGGGGCAGCCAATCCATTGCGGCAAAGCCGGGCAGAACTGGCGATGCGACGCGGAATTGACAGCCGCAGCATGTCAATTCTTTTTTTTTTCCGTTGGGGCCTCACTCCTTTTCGGTGCGACCAAGCCGAGAGATTTCAGCGGGATTTCCGTCCCTGGGAACCCAGCCTAAAGGGGCAGAACTGCAGTTCACAGCTCAAGCAAACACCGACCCATCTTCAATGTCTTAGGTACTCTGCTTTAGGCCGCCTTCACACGAGCGACTCGGATCGGATTCCAATGTATTCATTCAGAGCGTCGGAAAAGATAGGACATTGGTGACCGTATACGGCGGACGATTTTCTACGTGGACAGAAAAGATAGGTCTTGCTCTATATTTCGGCGATATAGGCTGGTGGCTCCCATAGGCTTCTATGGGAGCTGCTAAAAAAGGGAGAAGGAGTTTAGCTGCGTCTAACGCTGCGAAAAGCTTACAGCTGGTTCTGTTCAGCCATTAGAAATCATCTGGAGGATTGATGTCGACCGAGGGAATTCCGGGGTTGTGTAACGTATTTTTTTGCTAATGCGCTGCACCCGGCCGTGTGAATGGATGAGAAAACGCTTATTTTAGCCGTGACTGGATCGCGGCTTTTTCTCATTCTTGCACCTTTTGGCTGGGATGCGGTCAGCGGAAAATCGCAACGCTCATGTGAAGGAGCCCTTAGGGATCCTTCACACTGGCGATCGCGATATCGCCGAGAGGAAATCGCGGCAAAATCTCAATTTTGCTCATGAGGGTGCATTCACACTTGCAATAGCTTCTTTTTTTATGCGAATGCCAATAAAGCACAAACTTGCGATTTTTGTGCGATGTGGTTTTAAATGAGCTAATGCCCATGGACGGATTATCGCTGCGGACATCGCGTCCATACAACCGCCACGCATTCTGCAGCAATAACCCTCCATAGACATGCCATGTAAAACGATTCTCCCCTGCCCACGGGCGGAAATCAGCTGTGATTTTCTGCTCACCGGCGAGAATCGCAGCATGTTCTAATTTGTGCAGAAACATGCACGGGCGGCTTCCATTACAGTCAATAGAAGCCGTCCATCCCGCGCTACTTCTGCTGTGAGCACAGCGGAAGTATCGCAGGAAATCGTGTCACCAGCCAACGCCGCCGCGTCATGCGCTGAGCTGCACATGCACGCTGGTTCAGCAGCAGAGACTCTCGCCGCAGATCCGAAGAGGTGGGTATGGGTCTCTTGGGGGCGCCAGGGCTGATTCCGCTACGATATTCCGCAGTTGGAATCCAACCCAGCTCAGGCTTTAGGCCAAAAGCATCGCTGACGCTCACGAAATGCAGTG
The DNA here is from genome assembly GCF_035609145.1 of Eleutherodactylus coqui. Classification (NCBI taxonomy): domain Eukaryota; kingdom Metazoa; phylum Chordata; class Amphibia; order Anura; family Eleutherodactylidae; genus Eleutherodactylus; species Eleutherodactylus coqui. Next base: position 25,657,245 of record NC_089844.1, on the reverse strand, counting down.
AATAAAAGATGCGATTTTGATGCGATTTTCTCGTGTGGAATAAGCCTTCATGAAGATTTTATTTCACACGCGACATGAGAAATTCTCCTTGGACTCCCAACCCGGAGCGGAGACGCTGCACCTGTCCGGCATCTCTTGGGTGTCACATCCTATGATCCTCAGCGCTGCTACATGTTTGTAGATGGGAAGGGGGGGCTTTGCTTTCTGTCCTGCGGAATGTGGTAATTGTTTGCAGATCAGGACTGAACAGCAGCAGCACATGGTGACCCCGGAACTCACTAAGTTTAGTTCTTGCAGAAATAGCCACTTGTGGGTGACACGTGTCTTCAGGGAAACCATGTGTGCCGTTAACCCTGCGATTACTGGCCTGCCATGACTTCATTACAAAGGAAGACAATGGGGCATGGCAGCATCTAATGAGTTAATGACGTGTCTCAGCAGATAATAGTGTGTGTATAATAGTTTATGCATACATGTTTACGTTTATGTTCCCTTATGTTTACATACACTGCTGTATATATAGACTATTATAGACATGAACTGTTCTATGTCTCCATTTGTCTGTTTGTTACTTTGTTGTGGTTAGTTGCAGTTTTGTTACTTGTTTGTTACTTTCCCCGCTTGTGGAATGTTTATAAATAAAGATGACGATATTCATACAATACACTATCCTGCTACAAGAAAAGTTTTTGGACCCCCTATCGGTAGAATGGATGATATCTTATTAGTATATTATGTGTCCTAGACCATGCTAATAAGATGCAGACCCTTGGAGGTGTCACCATAGCTTGTGATGGGAACTGCAAAATACTGGATATACGGCTGATGCCGCTGCACGCAAGCCGGCCATCACGAAGCGCAATTCAGCAGCCTGTCTACAATGGTGCAAGGGGAATGGTCATTGGACAGCTGACAATGGAAGGACGTTCTATGGAGTGACGAGTCGCACTACTCCATCTTCACATCAGATGGAAGTACCCGGGTGTGGAGGATCCTGGGGAACATCTTTTGCCTGAGTGTGTTGTGCCAACATTTAAGTAAGATGGCAGTTGCGTTGTGGTCTGGGCAGGGGCGTAACTATAGAGGGTGCAGGGGATGCGGTTGCACCCGGGCCCAGTAGCCTTAGGGGGCCCATAAGGCCTCTCTTCTCCATATAGAAAACCCAGTACTATGAATAAAGCATTATAGTTGGGGGCCCTGTTACAAGTTTTGCATCGGGGCCCGAGAGCTTCAAGTTACGCCTCTTTACGTGGCATGGTCCCAGTCCATTGGTTGTAGTGGCAGGAACCATGAACACGGAGATGTTTTTCCGCTGCTCAGCAATACAGTTTTTGTGCTCTTTTGCCGCCTGAAGTCTCGCCTTTCTCTTACACGCAAGGGTGCTGGAACTGGTCAAGGAACGACAGGTTATGCATTCAGACACATTCGTTGGAGCGCCAGCACTGTATTCAGCTGCTCTTGACTGTGCAGCGCCTGTTGGTCGGAATGATTCCTGACATCCTCCTCCGACCCCTTTTGGTGATAAGTTGTTTTTGTCTACAGGATCCCCTTTCACTGGATATTTTTCCCCAATCACACCATTCTCGCTATACTCTCCACATCATTACACGAGGAAACCCCATGCGGTTGGTAGTGAAATCCCAGCTAGTCTAGTGCTGATAACCAGGCGTCATTGGAAGTCACTCAGATCGCTGGATTATCCCATCTAATGTGGATTCACACTGAAACTGATCATGGAAAACTCGTCACTTGATTTTTTGTGGCACCCGAGTCACAGGGATAATTTCTATACAGGGAAGCTTCAATTGTAAGAGGGCCAAAGTCTTGACTAAAGTGGCCATTCAGTATTTGGGGAAAGTTGGGTAACCGCACCCATAGGCACAGTAATGGTGGCCATTATCAGTTATTCTTTGACTTCTTTACGCTTAAAATCTAGGGGAGTTCACTTTTATGACTGTTAGGTGTTCACTCCTGTGTCAGTATACACTGCTTCCTGATTCTGTATTCGGAGGAGGTTTGGAGCCGGCAGCTGCTCTTTGTGTCTGATATGTTTATGTGCAGATCCATCCATGCCCCTATTTGGTTACTGTGTTTCCTTCCCAGCCCCTTGATGTGTTGCGCTCTTTATCCCCCTGTTAAGCGCTATCAGTGATGACTGTGACAGAGCTAAACCCATCCTATAAGGTCTGCGCCCGGCTAAGACCGCAGGTATTCAGCACCTCCTGCATTAGGCTGCAGGGTTCCTGCCAGGAGAAGCATTTGGCGGCTGCAGGAGATAACTTGTCGGGAGGGGAAATGTCATTTCAGCTTTGGGTTTTTGATGCAAGCACATACTTTTCACATTTCCTAAAGGAGAGAGATTACTTGGTTTTGGCTGCGCATCTGAAACCGCTCTCAGCCCACACACAAGTTTCCACGTAAGCAGACGGCGTCCTCCTCTTAAGCCGAGATGGTCAGGGAATCCATTAGGAGATCAGACACTTAGAAAACCAGGAGGAAATGAGGCTCCTGGATCTCGGTGATGAAGGGGGCAGAAAAGAAGTGTGCTGGGGCGCGGCTGGGACACGAAAATCAGGGCTCATTCACATCTATATCGGAAGTTTAGTTTAGAGCGTTACTTCATCCAGGAAAGTTGTGGGGGGCATAACCAAATGCAGGCAGACCCCTGTTGTAGTGAATGGGGTCTGCCCAGCGCTGGTCGAGTTCAGTATCTGCTGAATCCGGCACGTCCAGTTATCCTTTGTGTCTCACACAGGGGCTTCCTTTAGGGTGCGTTCACACCTAGTGGAGTTGGTGCGGAATTTCTGCAAAGGAAATTCTACAGCAAAACTGTGTCAAAATGCGCACCACTGGGTGCCACAGTCCAGCTACCGCAGACTTCAGCCCTGCAATTGAAAAGGTGAAATCTGCTGTGGATCTGCGGCAAAAGCTGCATCAAAATCCACATCAACAGTACCGATCTGCACCAAAATCTGCAGCGTAAAATATACTGTGGATTCTGGTGTGCATCCGCAGAAGTCAGTCTACATAGGAAGTTTAGCAACTTTGCCAACGTTATTTATCATCAGTTACATTCTGTATTATACTCCAGAGCTGTACTCCCTATTCTGCTGGCGGAGTCACTGTGTACATACATTACTTATCCTGTACTGATCCTGAGTTACATCCTGTGTTATACTCCAGAGCTGCACTCACTATTCTGCTGGTGGAGTCACTGTGTACATACATTACTTATCCTGCACTGATCCTGAGTTACATCCTGTGTTATACTCCAGAGCTGCACTCACTATTCTGCTGGTGGAGTCACTGTGTACATACATTACTTATCCTGTACTGATCCGGAGTTACATCCTGTATTATACTCCAGAGCTGCACTCAGTATTCTGCTGGTGGAGTCACTGTGTACATACAATACTGATCCTGTACTGATCCCGAGTTACATCCTGTATTATACTCCGGAGCTGCACTCACTATTCTGCTGATGGAGTCACTATATATATACATTACTTATCCTGTACTGATCCTGAGTTATATCTTGTATTATACTCCAGAGCTGCATTCACAATTCTGCAGCACCAGAGCCGACACCTCCCAGCATTTTCTGTTCTTCAGTGAATACAGCTCTGGAGTATAATGTATAATACAGGATGTAAGTGAGGATCAGTACAGGATAAGGAATGTATGTACACAGTGACTCCACCAGCAGAATAATGAGTGCAGCTCTGGTGTATAAGGCTGCTTCCACATCTCTGCTGGGGATTCTGCTTCCCTGCTCCGTTTGGAAAGCAAGAAAGGGGAATACCAACGGCTAAATGGTTCCGTCGATGGACGGAACACAAACAGTGCTGGGTGGACCCCATTGACTATAATGGGGTCCGCTCGATATCCGCTCAGTTTTTGATCGAAAGAAGGAGAGCCGCATGCACTGCTTTCTCTTCCAGTATTTTCAACCTGTTCTGCAACGGAACGTTCAGCCGGAGGTTCAGACGCAGATCTGAAACCACCCTACTGCAGGCTGTAACTCAGGATCAGTATAGAATAAGTGACATGAAATCTATAGAGAGTGTCTCATCTTTTTATGTATATTATAAGATGCTGTTGAAAGTTAAGTCCATACATTATATCGCTCCCCTTCAGATGCATGGACATTGCTATGGTTTCTGCCTTCTGTAGGGTCCCCTGCGTAGATAACTGTGTATAGACCTCACAGCAGCCTTATGTATAGACCTCACAGCAGCCGTCTCCAAGACCTCAGCTTGGGAAAAGTTTTATTACAAAATTACTAAAGTAGAAGATAAACCCGGATGTCAGCTACTATGTATTACGCTGCGAGCCCCGGAGCTGCGCTCTGCTGCCACAGGACGGTGCTGCTAACCCGCTGCACCAGTCACCTGTATGGAGCTGTGTGCGATCTGCTTGGATATCTCGGCATTACTCGGTTTTTCAGAGGTTTTTGCACTTTTAATCCCGGCAGCTCCTGGTATTAGCACACAGGTAGAGCAGACGCCAGAGAGTCTCGTGGCAAAGGGCGAGGCCAGGAAGAGCGCATTACCTGCAGCTACAAACAGTTCACCAGGTAATGAGCTGTCACTCAGTGTAATGGGAGCTGCGGGAGGACCTTCAGCCCGAGCTGTGGGAAAACTTACCTTGCTGATACAATGTATCTCTGTTGATGACCTGACTATTTCATTCCTGCCTCTCCTGTTTCAAATGAGCCAAAATGAAATAATATTCCAGTTGTTCCTCCTGTCCTTTTTCAAATTGGTGCTACATACTTCATTTCCGGAGGTCCGCGGCACATCCTAACATCGAAGGCTCAATGTGCCGTAGGTACCGCCTATAGACCGCCATCTATATATGCTTCCAGAGCTCCGCCTACTTGCGGGCTCGATGCACCGTGGGTACATAAAATACATACATCAAATACAGCCACACTAAATGCGGTGCATCACTTCCATATTATAGCGCCCAATGAAGTGCCCTGCCATCCTGGTACATACACATAACTAACCCCCGCTGTTAACCCCCACATTACCAGTGTATCTGTGAACTCCTAATCACTAGTTATGTCCGTCCATCAGTCTATGAAGCCTGTAGAGTGTGCGCACACTTAAGTCATTGTGCGCCGGCCTCGCGTATCTGGCAACTTTCAATGTTCCCGATCCATTTCATCGTCATCTATTTCGGGACCATATTCCTGGTGGAAGGCAGTCACCTTCCATGCGACCTATGTCTTTTTCAGCACTTTCGGTTCACCAGCTTTGGCCTCCATGGTCCAGGCCCTTTTGTCGCCTCTTATTGCTGCGCTGTGCCCCTACTATGTGGACAATGCTCCGGTCACAGTTCTCAAATGGCCATTGTCACGTGATTTCATGTCCTCTCTTATGTCTGCTAGGCTTCTGCTGGGTGCTGCGGAGCACATGGTACTATCATGTCCTCGCTTATGTCTGCTAGGCCTCTACTGGGTGCTGCGGAGCACACACTGCTCTCATGTCCTCTCTTATGTCTGCTAGGCCTCTACTGGGTGCTGCGGAGCACACACTACTGTCATGTCCTCTTATGTATGCTAGGCCTCTGCTGGCTGCTATGGAGTGCACACTGCTGTCATGTCCTCTTATGAATGCTAGGCCTCTGCTGGCTGCTATGGAGTGCACACTGCTGTCTTGTCCTCTCTTATGTCTGCTAGGCCTCTGCTGGGTGCTGCGCAGCGCATGCTGCTCTCATGTCCTCTCCGCAGCTCTGTCCTTTTTATATCATCCGCACAGACCCGCTAGTGACCTTGCAGGACCTGGTACTGTGTGCAGACTCAACCATGCATTATCCCCTATAGAGGGGCAAGTAGCAAGCTAAGGGCTCATTCACATGAGCAGATGAAATTTTGCGAAAAAAGTGCCATTTTCACTGCATGTGTATGAGTGTTTTTGGTTCATATACAAGTTCATATTGCATCCTTGTTTACTGTATTTTTCACAAACGCAAAATACTAAGCAAGAAGGCCCAACTGATGATATGTAGGTCATCATCAGGACAGTGGGGATTTCATGACTCGGGACCCCCACTAATCAGCACTTTGAAGTAGCTGCAGCACTCAGGTTGAGTTCCATGGCTGCTTCACTGCTTCCAAGGCACAGTGCTGTACATTGTTTAGTGGCTGTGCCTGGTATAACAGCTCAATCCCATCCACAGAATAGGGGATAACATGCTAATTGGTGGAAGTTTGACTGCTGGGATCCCCACCAATCCTGAGAGCCAGGGTCCGGTGCACTCAGAAATGAGCAAAGTGGTCGTAACAAATGTGTACTGCTACTGCTTTCCTATAATTGATACCTCTTGAGATACCAGAGTTCAAGCACTTGACTATCTCTGGCCATTGAAACTAATGAAGTGGCAGCCGGCATGTGCAACTGTTCATTCCTGGATGTGTCGGCTCCCTGTTGGACCCTCACCAAACAACTCGTTATCCCTTTGCTTAAAGAGGTTGTACAGGAATCATAAGTTATCCCTGCCCACAGGATAGGGGATAACTTGCTGATAATGGGGGTCTCACCGCTGAGCCCCCCACTGAGCTCAAGAACGAGGGTTCCGTGTCCCCATTTTCTTCTTCCTGTCCCTGCAAGTTTGCTTTGTCCCCAACAGTTAGAACCAATGGAGCGCTGCCCGAGCGCCTGTGGCTGCCGCTGCATTCATTTTAATGGGGCTGACGGAAATATCCAAAGCCGTATACCCGGCTGTCCTATTGAAAGTGAATGGAGCATAGCTCACTTAAACTCCATGCAGTCCCCATGCTGTAAGTCCGTAGTGAAAAGGACGGGAGACACGAGACCCCCATTATCAGGATCGTGGGACTCTCAGTAGTGAGACCCCCACGAATAGCAAGTAATCCCCTATCCTGCGGTCCGCAGATAACTTGTGATCCTGGTACAGCCCTTCTAAAGGAATAACGTGATTGTGGAGTATCCCTTTAAGCAAAGGTTTAAAGCTTGTTCACACGGGCGTATTCGCTGTGTATTTGCGCTGCCCTATACAATTCAATGGCCTATTTCGCTGCGTAATATGCGCCAAAATAGGACATGCTGCATTCTAAACAAAACCATAGAAATCAATGAGTTCTAGAAACTGCGTATTACGCTGTGCAAATATGTTCGTGCGAACGAGCCCTTAGCGTGAAGCATGAAGAAGGAACGGAGTTCCGTGAAGTCGCTAATCATGGAGCAAAACTAAAGAATAACCAAGTTGGCCAAGAACCAGGCAGAACTGAGGAGCAGCGGCGGACATACGAGGAGACGCGGTGCGGAGGACGTACCAGGCGAAGGGCAGGATGGTCTTGAAGTCCGAAAAAAAAACTTAATGAGTTCCTGAAGAATTCCACGGTTTGCAGTTTGTTTTGTGTTTGCTTTGTGCAGCCGGATCCAATTACTCCCCCTTCTATAATACGTTCAGAGCTGATGAATAGAAGAGGCTCTTGTGGTTCCCTAATTCGTTACAGATCTCTGCAAAACGCCGTCGTTACCCAAACCAGCGCGAGGCGACGTTCCCCGCTGCCGGCCGAGAGCCATGGTGGGTGCAGCTCACACATCTTACCCCGCGTATCTCCCATATTATACTACACACAATGGGGGATACGTCTCATCGGGGGACGTTTGACGCCACTTCTTTGTTTAGTTTTTTTTTTTCCTCTCCAATTTAAAATGTAGCAGATTTATTAAGTGTCGCACAACGTTGGTGATGTCATCATCTATATGTGATGTCATCATCTATATGTCTAGAGATGTGGGGGCACTGAGAACAATCACACTACAGACGTGGGGGCACTTCGTACACCATGCTGATACTGAACTGACATGAAGAGGAGGGAAGTAACTTCTGTTCTTTTTGGCACAATTCAATAGCAAATTTGTCTAAATTTGCACCAAAAAAGGCGCAATGTGTGCCAGAATTCTGGGGCAACCCCCCTAATAAATGTTCTGCGCTGTCTCCGTAGACTTCTCAATAATGTCCTGCAGACTTTACAGGGGTACTCCTGGGTGGCGGTCCTACCTCTGCGAACCCCACCTATCTGTCCTCTCAGACCTCGGCCCGGCTGTCTGCGGGAGCTGGGAGTTAGGGGCGCAGTGTAAGGCGGGGTTCACGCAGGCGTTTTTTTTCAATGGCACGAACGTCTTGCTGCAATTTTCAGATGGAAATCACCCATGCAAGTCTATGGCTGCATTTAAAAAAATTGGATTGTACCCGTATGACAGGGGTGTGATGATGGGGTTCATATTTGCGCATGTTTTGTGCGTCTCGCAATGCACAAAACTCACATGAGATTCACGCTCGTATGAACGTCACCCAGAGGTGCATTCAGGACTCTCGGAAAGCTGGGTACCATGTTACATCCCATCAGCCCTGCAGTCCGCATCACTCTCCATGGTAGGCGCCTGGAGTTGGGTTATTACGGCTCCACTGCTCGTTAATCAGGATATCTGATTGGGATTGGATTTGTTATGTCAGGAATTACAGCGGTTCTATACGTTATCTCTGTCAGGACCATCCATCTCCAGAGGTGACTTCAGGGCTGGAGAAGCGATGGGGGTCCGATGTGGGGGCTTCATAATAAGATCCGACATTGTCCGGGGGATGAGCTGATCATGGACAGGATGTAGCTGGCAAAATACACTTCATCATTGTGTAATTAGAAGTTCTGCAACTTCCTAATAGACTTTGCTTGTCAATTCCTCAGCATTTCCAAGATCTCTGCTTGCTATCATTGAATGGCAAGATTCTTGTTAACAGCCAGAGACTGTAAACCCTGCCTGACCTGGTGCTACATACAGATCAGGGGCTTGCTACAATGTAATGGTGCAGGTTAGGTAGTTAAAAGTAGGTAACTGCCTACGGTGCCACCTTGCCACAGGTGAGCGGGGTGTGCGAGGGGCACAGTTTTATTGGTAAATGTTTTTTTTCTTGCAGTGCTTAACTTTCTATAGAGTCAGCGCTTCCATCAGTGATAGAAGGGCTCATTCTTAGGGAGCAGTGGGCATCTTTCATATTGCTCACTGATCTTCTCTGGCCCTTGTCCACTCCGGTGCTGCGCTGAGCTCCAGCTCAAGACTTAGTGTGCATCGGCGTCAAGACGTGGCAGAAGAGGAGCATGCAGAAAACTGGAGAAGTTTTAACAGGAAACTCCGCAAGCTTTGGAAGAAATGACCATGGCGGTCTGGGCGAATGGAAAATAAAACTAAAGTGATTCACAGAATGAAATATTTATTCTGCCTGTATCTGTTTCTTTTAAGATAAGTTTAAGTCTCTTTAATTAGAGAGTGATGCCCCTTTTAGACGAGCCGATTCTCGAGTTATCGAGTGAGTGACGTCGCCGATAACTCGTTTGCACTCGTTCCGCCTGTTTAGACAGTAAGGTCATCGTTGAGAATCATTCACTTCTCATTCAGTGTTCCACATTCCTACGTGACAAACTAGCAGGCAGAACGCAACCAGAAGTGAAGGAGCCAACAATGACCAGCTGGAACTGAGCGCGAACCAAAAGTGCACGGTTCTCGTTCATCAGTCGGACGTCGGCTCGGGTTTGAACTTAGCAATCATTGTTCACTTTTGCTCTTTTTAACGATTTTTGGAATGATTGCAACGTCTAAAGTTGGCGTTTACTTGGTTCTAGGGGGTTACGGGGGGTTAGGGGGCGGTCAATTTCCTAATCTGTCTGGGGCACCGAACTACCTTGTCTCGGCCCTGCTTAGAGCTATCAGCCTGGGAATTAGGTTAGGAGAGAGATTTGTGCTGCTGATGGGTGACTTCTCAGAAGACTGTCAAGGCTGATACATAGTAACAAACCCTCAACCGTGAGAAGTATTACAAGAAGTCAGGATGAAATTTCAGCTTATGGATGTAGGGAAGAATGTTCCCATTCACTGACAGCAAGCAAAGAACGTGAAAATGGGGAGGAATTTAAACACAAAGTCTATGAGAAAGTTTCAGAACTTCTTATTGTTTCCCAGGAATGGGGTGTGAGGGCTGGAACCGTCTGCAGATGGGGGTCTCCCTGTCCTGTATGTGAAGGCACCCCTGCTGTGCACATGGGGATGATGGTGGTTGTAGTTCTGTATCCCCATCATTCCTGCTATAAACATCCAGCGATACAATTAGAGGAGCTGCATTTCCTTGCAGGGGCCCCCGAGCCTTTACTCCCCCCCCTCCGCACCTTGAGACCTACGGAGCCTGTCCATCATACTGACAGGGGGCCTCCGAGTATTTCCTGCTGGGGGTGCAGCCGCCGTCTCTGGGGTAACTCTCACTGTAGACACAATGGGGGCCATTTGTCTCTCTTCATATATTTCATTATAAGAACAAATGAGTCGTTCTTCCGATCTCCGTGTTACTGTAAATGAGACGCTGCCGAGGGCCGAGCCCATTACTCATGGTCCCCCGCTAGACAATGGTGGAGGATGTCCAATCAGACCCCCGATAACGTCCCTCCAGAGCTGCCATCAGCATGGGAGACGAGTGACATCAAGGGGATGGAGATGGATGGAGTCCACCAGTCACGGCACAGTCGGGTTTTTTTGGATTTCCATAAATCTGAAGACCCCGCGGTGGAGACGCTCGTCACTAAGTGGTTAAACGTATAATTGAGTGTTTGAAAGGCTTGAGGTACGGATACTTAAGAGAGTTGTAAAAGTCACATACCTTGAGTTCAAGTGTGAAGAAGGCTGGGTCATCAGTGTTAGACTAGCCGGGATTAACTGCCAACCGCGTGGGGCTTCCCCGTGTAACGGTGTGGAGAGTATACGGAGAATGGCGTGATGGAGGAAAACATCCAACGAAAGCGGATCCTGTGGATAGAAACAATTTGTCCCCAAAAGGGGTCGGAGGAGGATGTCAGGAATCATTCTGACCAACCCGTGCGGCACAGTCAGGAGCAGCTGAATACGACGCTCCAACTAACGTTTTTCGAACGCACAACTCGCCGTTCTTTAGCACGGACGGGCTATAACAGCAGGCGACCAGCTCCAGCGCCATTGTGTCTAAGAGCAACAGAAAAGCGAGACTCCAGGGGGCAAAAGAGAGCAAAAATTGTATCACCAAGCAGCAGAAAAACATCTCCTGGTCAGATGAGTCTAGATTTCTGTTGCTCAGTGCAGATCGGAGTCAGAATTTGGCGCGGGCAGCATGAATCGATGACCCCTTCCTGTCAGCTGGTCAGAACATGTCAGCACCTCCATCAAACCTGCAGCGACTACAACAAGCTTCCTGTCCGCAGGGGCCGATATTCCTGCAGAACGATGTCACCATAGTGGAATCTATACCACAACGCATTTCTGGGATTCTGAAGGCCAAAGAAGCACCAGAAAGCTCAGGATGAGCAGTAGTGTCAGTTGCTCCTTGTAGGGCCAAGGATAACGCTGGCAGGTTCCATTGGCATTTTATGCTGGCAGCTCAAGAGTTAACCTCTCCCCGCCATGATTTCAGATTGTTAGCGGTGACCTGAATGCGAGTATTGTGGACGTCTGGCTTATTAATGAGCCCCCGCGTCTGCACACGGTCCTTCCTCCTCATGAATGATGTTGCGGTGATTTTTGTGAACAGCTCGTGTTTTGGCAGGTGGCGGCCACCGAGCGCGGGAAGAACCGAGAATTCTCTGCCGCACTTCACCCCACGGCAAATTACAGGATTGTTATACTCCAGCGGCGGGATCCGCGGGGAAGCGGCGGACGGATCTTATTTTAGAAACATTGAAATTACATAGAATTAAAGGTTTAGGAGCCGTAAATGTAACTTTCTATTTCTGACGGAACATTCAGTCCAAAAGTCTTCACGTTTCTGGTTTGTATCGGATCTTCTCCGGTCCACGGATGGAGAAAACACAAATGGACGATGCGCATCACTATTGACTGCACACATGGGACACACGTGACATGAAACGCACGTGACATGGGACACACATGACATGGGGCATACGTAACATGGGACGCATGTAACATTGGGCACACGTAACATGGGACACACGTGACATCGGACGCACGTGACATGGGGCACACGTAACCTGGGGCGCACGTAACATGGGGCGCACGTAACATGGGGAGCACGTAACATGGGGAGCACGTAACATGGGGCGCACATAACATGGGACGCACGTGACATGGGGCATACGTAACATGGGACGCATGTAACATTGGGCACACGTAACATGGGACACACGTGACATGGGACGCACGTGACATGGGGCATACGTAACATGGGATGCATGTAACATTGGGCACACGTAACATGGGACACACGTGACATGGGACGCACGTGACATGGGACATACGTAACATGGGACGCACGTAACATGGGGCACACGCAACATGGGGCGCACGTAACATGGGGCGCAGGTAACATGGGGCACACGTAACATGGGACGCACGTAACATGGGGCGCGCGTGACATGGGGCGCGCGTGACATGGGGCGCACATGACATGGGACGCACGTAACATGAGACGCACGTGACATGGGGTGCACGTGACATGGGGCGCACGTGACACGGGACGCACGTGACGCTGGACGCACGTAACATGGGACGCACGTAACATGGGACGCACGTGACATGGGACGCACGTGACGTGGGATGCACGTGACATGGGACGCACGTAACATGGGACGCACGTAACATAGGACACCCATAAGATGGGACACGCGTAACATGGGACGTACGTAACATGGGACGCACGTAACATAGGACACCCATAACATGGAATACACGTAACATGGGGCGCACGTAACATGGGACACACGTGACATGGGACACACGTAACATGGGACGCACATAACATGGGACACACGTAACATAGGACGCCCATAACATGGGACGCCCGTGACCACTGACAGGATATAGTTCGCGGGGGCATCCCACCAGTAGATATTATTTACGTTGTATATATCATGAACAGTAATGACTTCTATCCGCATACAGCACGGAGTCGTGTCATTTACCTCCATAGTACAGCGCCCCCTGGTGCTCAGTGTATAGCAATGTGTTCGGTAACCTGAGGAGGTGAATGCTGGTGGACACATGCTCAGTCACTCCCTCAGATCCAGTTTTCGGCATTAAAAACTCCTGAAGGTTGGCTTGTGAGCAGTACGATTTCTCTTCACTACTCCAGGCTCCATGGTGCATTATGTAACTATCTGCATGAGACTGTACAAAGGACTATATTTATGGCTGCCAGAAGGGGAAGGAGGCTGACTGGGAGCTTACTGTGGAAATTATTTACAGCTGGCAGAGGGGGAAGGAGGGCTAGAAACTTATTATGGACTAAATGTTTAGCTGCTAAAGGAAAGAGAATGAATGGGAACTTACTGGGGACGTTATTTACAGTTACCAGAGGGGGAAGGATACTGATGGGGAACTTTTACATGGGAAGACTGACTGGCGCATATGCGCCCAACAGTCATCCCATCAATTATTGCTCCTGTGCTTTTACATGCCAGCCACCTGCCTACTTCAGAGTAAACAGGCTGTCCTCACCTGTTTCTACAAGCTGATAGTCGGTCAGTTTTTAGGTAAGTTGAAAATTGAGCAACTCCAACAAGTGAGCGATTGTCGCTGACTTGCCCTGTTAGATATCGACAGTCACCCGTAATCACTTGTTTGAGTGATTACTCGTGTAAAAGTGCCCTTACTCTGGACTGAATTTACAACTGCCAGTGGGACTGAGGAATGGGAGCTTACTGGAGACTGAATTGGTAGCTGCCAGTGGGGGAAGGATACTGAATGGAAACTTCGTGGAGACTATATTTACAGCTGCCAGATGAGGAAGGATACAGAATGGGAACTTACCTGGGACTATATTTACAGCTTCCAGAGGGAGGAGGAGGATTGGCAAGTTTATTGGGTACTACATTTAAAGCTATCAGCGGGGGAAGGCAGACTAAGAACCAAAGGCCTATTTACACTGAGGACTGTATTCACAAGTGCAAGAGGGTGAAGGAAAACTGCTGAAGCTAACTGGGCACTTTATTTACAGTTGCCAGAAGACGACTGGGAACCTACTTGGGGCTAGGATACTGACTTGAAACTTAATGGGGACTGTACATACAGCTTCCAGAGGGGGAAGGATACTGAATTGGAACAAACTAGGGAAGATATTTCCAGCTGCCAGAGGGGAAAGGATACTGAATGGGAACTTACTGGGGACTATATTTACAGCTGCAAGAGGGAGGAGGAGTGGGAATTTACTGGATACTATATGTGCAGCTGCCAGAGGGGGAACAATACTGAATGGGAACTTACTGGGGGGTATATTTCCAGCTCCTAAAGGGGGAAGAATGCTGAATGGAAACTTAGTGGAGACTACATTTCCAGCTGCCAGAGGAGGAAGGATACTGAATGGGAACTTACTTGGGACTATATTTACAGTCTGGTGACTCTGCCCAGCAGCTGGCACAGATTTCAAGTGGTGTTGAAGTGGACAAAGAGAAGGAAAAGTAGTATACAATAGCGCACAATAATCATGTGAGACGTTTTATATGAACTAGATAAGCGCTCTAAGTCCACTAAGGAGAAACGCTTGACTCCACCAAGAGGGCGTACTTGACGTTGTCTAGAGGACTCACTTGACTTCACTATCGTGTACTGATGATTACAGCCATATATACACTGGACTACATGACCCGGTATATAGGCTGTAGACGAGCGCTTCGAGCACCAATACCACGAGATTAGCCTAGCTCCACCCACTGCGCAGAATAAGGATTTACCTGTTGTTTCTGGGGTAAGTTCTGTGGATACCTTCCGACGTACAGAGGCCAGTCCGGGCTGCGCAGTCTCGGGGGAATCTTCTTGGCTCCTTCCACCTCATTCTCCGGTTATACAACTTTCACTTATGAAAGCAATAATTAGACTTTGGCTCCATGCCGGCTTCTCAGCGGTAAATCCTCGTGAATCACACGGAACATGTATGAGCAGTCTGCGTCCACCTGTCTCAATAATCACATGTGACGCAGCGTCTAATTCATCCAGCAGCCACGGATGTATATGGCTATATTCACACGGCGGTATCTAACAGGGATTTTTCTGCGCAGATTCCGGATCGAAAACCGCGGCTGAGATCGAATCCGTTTGTTTCTGCCACGTACGTTGTTGTATATTCACACGTGGATTTAGACAATTGACGGGGCTAGATCCATGTGCAGATCCGCCACACATGCTTAGCCCTGCATTTGTGGCGCGTTTTAAAGGCGAAATCTGTGCAGAAAATTCTGCGCCAGTTCGCTGTGTGATCATTACTGTGTACAGCGGTGGAGATCTGTGCGTCCCTCGAAGACGGCCGCCTTACATTACTTATGGCTTTTGAAGACCCTGAATATCCGCATTGTCTCAAAATCAAAGGTTCACTTCAAGTGTCCAATTCACTGTCATTGAGATCTGCGCCGCAGTCTATACGGTGCAAATGACTTCCGCCTGCGGACCTGTCACTGCTTGACACACGCAGTCCGCATCTGAAAATCTGCGTGCAGAATTTGCACATTAGGGCGGCTTCTCACTGATGTGACGGAGATAGCGAGCGAAACGCGCAGAGAATAGATCCGATGATATCAGGATTTGTTCTCAATGATTTTTTACGTACATTTTTTGTGCACACGCGGAAAAATGGATGCTGCTCTATCTTTCTGCATTTTTGCGCGACAAAGGAAGTCTATGGAAGGTGCGGAATACCTAAGGGGACGCGGAATACGCTCATTCACTGCACAAACACCTTATTTACGTATACGCTCGTCTGAAGCAACGCTCAGGGTTAATAGATGTGCAATTCAATGGCTTCTTCAAACGGAAATCCATGGCAGAAATCCGTGACGACCACACGCATTTCTGACGCAAATTTTCAGCCAATATAGACTTTTAAGAAGCCGTCACTATTCCCGTGTGCTGTCCGCTGCGCAGTAAAGCACCCCAGAGTATGGCGCACGTCTATATGATAAGCGCCAATATTATATCCGGGATCGCGTGGTAACTGTCGAGTTTTTCATTCCGGTGTCCAGTCCACATTGGCTACTGCTGGGAATCTCTTAATGCAGCTCCGAGGATCTGCGCCATTCTCATCAGTTTCTCATTAGTTTCTCGCTCCAGGAAGCTCCCAGGGGCCTTTCCCCCGAGTCACATTTCAGGAATCGCTGACCCATGCTCGGCCGCCATGTCCAGCGATATAATGGGGACATTGTCCTCTGCTCCGTGGAGTCCCCCAGTTTATAAACAATGAGGTATTGCATGGTCGGGGGCAGTAATTCACAGTTAATCAGCGGGGGCTCTTGTGTCGCCCCCCTCTCTGCTTTAACCATTTCATGGTTGATGATGGATGACAATTTATGGCCTCATTAACGGGGAGAAAAGAGACTTTAAAGGGAGAAACCTGAGAGGCTTCAAGCTCACCTGGACAGAAGGCACCAGCCAAACTACCCCAGACGGGTGGGCATAGCTGGTGGTAGCCCCCCTCACATTCTCAGAAGGGGCACAATCCTTCGTTGATGCAGCTGGTTGGGAGTAAGGGTATTTCCGTGCACATTCGCGCTGCGTATTTGTGCAGTGGGCGTTACATCAGTGCACGGGTTTGTGTGTATTTGCGCTCACAAAAAAAACACGCAGCTTTGCTCTCATTCATTGAAATGGGAACTTTTATGTAATTAGTGCAATCTGTGCCAATCTGCAGGAAAGTAGAGAAATCAGAATATGCACGCAAGATGCGCTAATGTGAATGGAGCCATGGAAATCAATGGATTCAATTCACTGCGTATCACGAACACAAATTCTTCATGCATAATACGCTGCGCAATACGTTTGTGTGAATGCGGCCTCTAGCGCCCCCCACTGACGCATCGCGTCCTCGAGGGAATTTCCTCTTTATTGAAGGATTGTCTGGTTAGAATTAAACATTTGAAAATCAGAACCAAAAAAACAAAGCTTCCCGTCTTCGGCCCTCCTCGGCCCCCGGCCGTCCCGCAGCGCTGCCCCCTCCGAACTCTGTTAGCAGCGGAAGTCAGGTGACTGCTGGCTTCCAATCAGAGGCTGCAGCATCACCGGGCATCACATCCTTGGTGCCATGATGCCCGGTGTCGGGTACAGCGCCAGACGACAGGTAAATACACTTTGCTTTGTTTTAACTGTTTTGGCTCTGGTCTTAAAAAGTTAATTCCAGCCGGACGGCCCCATTAATGACAGAACTAGATTTCTTGCGCGCAAAAATAAAAGAGGACCCGTCTGTTTCTAGCATTGCTTAACAATGATCCGTGAAAAACGGAGCGCCATGGGTGTCATCTGTATGAACAGCGCCTCGTGTATAATGTACGGTCGCTGTTTTGTTGTGACTCTTCTTGGTGAATTTAGCGCATATTCGCACTAGCGTATTTTCTGTCCAGATATTTTACGGGCAGCGCGCGGACCCACTGAGTTGGCGTGTTCAGGCGCACGTTTCTACATGGAGCGATGGTCCGCCAAAAAATAGCAACGTGTCCTATGTTGGCCCGGATCCACGGCCCAAATCACCCAATAAAGTCTATGGGTGCTTGAAAAAAACTTGTTTGCAGCAGGTTTTTTTGTGCACCCGGCTGTCTGTGGGACAGAACGGACGTCACTTGCGCCTATTTGCAGTTTGGCTTTTTTTGTGCATGTAAAAAGGATGACACACGGATACAACACGGAAGAAAAAACCTGCAAAGGTGCATCTAGGGCCTTCTTCACACGACCGTACGCGTTTTTACGTTCGCACCTATAATCACATGAATGAAGATTTTGCACGATCGGCTCCCGATCTTCTGTTGCGCATTTCAAGCCATTCACACGCGGCGCCGCTGCATGAATGTTAAAACATGAGCAGAAGCAATAAAAAAAAAACATCCTCAGCATGACCAATAATGCCTAATTACGGCGAGCGGTCTTCTTTTCCCAGCGTTGTACGCAGCGTAACTTCCCTCTGCTCCCTTTTTTCCTGCTACCAGAGAAGTCAATGGGAGCTTGCTGTGTATTTCGGCAAAAGATAGGGCAAGGCGTATCTTTTCATGCAGCGTATAAAACATTCACATTGGCGCGATTTTTCCGGATGCAATTTTTTTACGCAGCCAAAAATCTATCATGGCAATGAATACATTGGAATCCAACGCTTCACATCGGCGCCATTTTGGGGTGTTTTTTGTAACGTGGCAAAACACCAGTGTTTCTTTGCGCACGCTGTTTTTGCGCATCTTATTTTCTGTGAGTTGCGACAAAATTGATATCACTTGAGTCCAGACGCTTTTTTTTTTTTTTACTAGCAAGAAAAAAGGATGACAAGCAGATGCAAAAACCCGCGAATCTGCATTAAAAACACATGTGAATCGCACGGACACGGGCAGGGCAATTTTTTTTTTTTACACGGACCGAAATCGCATACGCCCGTGTGAATACCCCTGATTTATGTTTACAGTTTCAGTCTTTTTGCGGTGGTCCGTTCTCGGTGGGTTCACTGTGGCGGTTGATGATGTCCTGATCTGCGGATCACCAGGGGGCCGCAGGAGTTTGGGCCTTTCTCCGCAGTGTATACACAGCCATTCGCGCGTCCGCGGGCTCTCTGTGTGGAGTGGCTGCGCTGTTTGCTCGGCTTTGTCTTGCCCCCATTTGCATCCTCTTGATGGATTGCCAAGGTCGGAGGTGCTTTTCTTGGGAAGCGGTGAAGTGCCTCCTCAGCATCTCTTCTCCGAGGCCTGCGGCCTCCTGCGCCTCTTCTTCGGCTCTCCATCAGTCTGACAGGAGGCTCTGGACATGAATCCACCGGCTCACGTTACACAGACTGCTGAAGTAGGCACTCACCTCCAACGAGCCGGAGATCTATGGCTGCCGCGTGCGCCGGACGGCCCCAAAGACGTTCTGTAACCCTATATTGGTGTCACGAACCAATAGAAGCAATGAATCTTACAGGTACCGGATTATCAAACATTCTGGATTATCAAACAGTCATAAAAAAGTAAATTAATCTCACTGCTAAGGGCAGAAAATCCTCAAGAACAAAATCCAAAGTATCGGCCATTACTGCACCCATGGGTAGGGTTACCTAACTTTCCACGAACCCTGAAAAGCCATTTTCTTGGAGCCCCGGCTCCTTGTATGGAAATTCTCCCCATGACCCTGGAGTGCGGCATAAAGTCACATGACAAGTTTTCCGCGGATCTGTGAATCCACATTAGATGGGAATATCCAGCGATCTGAGCGACTTCCAGCGAGGCCGGGTCATCGGTGCTGGACTAGCCGGGGTTAAGTCTCTGTCAGCCTCGTGGGGTTTCTTTGTGTAACAGTGTGAAGAGTATACCGAGAATGGCGTGATCGAGGAAGACATCCAGCGAAAGGAGATCCCACGTATGGAAAAAAAACTCGTTGCCGAAAGGGGTCGGAGGAGGATGTCAGGATCGTTCTGGCCAACAGCCGCTGCACAGTCATGATGACTAGTTCCAGTGCCTCTGTGTCTAAGGCCTCATTCATATGAGCATGTGCGTTCTCACACTGGCCGAACGTGGCCGAAAATAGCGGCAAGGAAGAAGAGCCGCGATGGAACCCCAAGATGAATTAGCGCTTTTTCATCCATTCACACGAGTGTATCGCAGGAAAAATAGGCTGCAGCGCGGAATTCCGTCGCATTGCAGAACGACTTCTCTTAGCTAAAATAGATGCCAGCTGTCTTCTTACCCCACGCGCCGGACGCAGGTAAACTGCCTTCCCTTACCTTTTTGTTCAGCTCCCATAGAAGTCTATGGGAGCTGCCAGCGTTTTTCGCCAAAAGATAGGTCAAGACCGATCATTAGACGCTGCAATTAAAATCAGCGACCGAAAACTGTTGGCAATTTGACGGTTTTACGACACAGTTTTTTCACGCGCCTGAAAATCGCCCATGTGAACAAATGCGTTGGAATCCGATGTTTCACTCGGTAGCGATTTCCGGCCGACATTTTATTGGGGCAAAATAGCCGCATAAAAACGTTCGTGTGAATGAGAGAAACAGAAAGGCGAGACTCCAGGGGGCGAAACAGCGCAAAAATACTGGGCAGCACAAAAACACCACCTGGTCAGATGGATCCAGAGTTCTGTTGCCCCTTGCTGATGGGAGGTCAGAATTTGGCGCAAGCAGCA